>NW_027441779.1:2892500-3212169 GCF_048569485.1 Anomaloglossus baeobatrachus | reverse complement strand
CTCTTGTCTGGGGCACGCCCACGGCCCGCCCCTCTTCAAGGACGCCGGCAGCCATTCCTGCACGCAGTCCGAGCTGGGGAACGGAGACATGCTCTGGGCAACCAGTCACAGGGCTCTGGCGACCACACACCCGCGTTATAGGCGGGCGGTAAGCAGCACCTGAAGTGCTGACCCCACTAAATACCGAAGTGTCCATTTGTATTTTATATACACTGCACTGTAGGTCGCTATCTTTGGCTATATGCCCTCCTAGATGGCGAGATAACAGCAGCAAAAAAGCAAGGGTGCTAAGGCACAGGTTTTTCTATGCTGCTTGTATTGCATGTGCTGAAGTGTTCATTTGTACTTATGCTTGTATGCTATACATTGCACTGTACGGTCGCTACTCTTGGCTATATTCTCCTAGAGGGCTGGACAACAGCAGCAAAAAAGCATGGGTGCCAAGGCACAGGCTTTATAGGCTGCTTGTATTGCATGTGCTGAAGTGTTCATTTGTACTTATGCTTGTATGCTATACATTGCACTGTACGGTCGCTACTCTTGGCTATATTTTCCTAGATGGCTGGACAACAGCAGCAAAAAAGCAAGGGTGCCAAGGCACAGGCTTTCTATGCTGCTTGTATTGCATGTGCTGAAGTGTTTATGCTTGTATGCTATACATTGCATAGATGGTTAGAATACAGCAGCAAAAAAGCAACACAGGCTTTCTATGCTGCTTTTACTGCATGTGATCCTGTTCCACCGGCAGGTTCCACTGACCCCCATTGTGTGCAATGCTCTCCTGTAGCACTTGGTCAGCCGGGGTCTCTACTAGAGGTGGCCAAAGGAACCACCTGTGAACCCTGTCCAGGGACAGGGACGGAGTTGCAGTTTCGGCTGATAGATTGTCATGGGATAGAGAATTTGCAGTCCAGACAGGCCATGGGCAATCTTGATTAATGCTCCCTGGCCACCCTCATTTGGAACATAATCAGTGCTCCGGGGGGGTCCCAGGCATTCCAGGGTGAAGGCTCTGACACGGACGACAGTCCCAGACAGCCTAAGCTAGCTCGCTGGGTGCGGCACTCGGCTGCATCACTGGTCAGGGTCCCAGCAGGAGGACTCTCTGTATGATGAGGCAGACGTAGCTGTTCAGGGCTTTGGTCCTGACACCGCTCTCAATCCGGATACACCGGATGGTGACGCCATAGTGAATGATCTTATAGCGTCCATCAATGGAATGTTGGATATTTCTCCCTCAGCTCCCCCAGTGGAGGAGTCAGCTTCACAGCAGGAGAAATCCTTTTTCAGTATCTCATGCGTATATTGAGTACTTTTCTGGCCACGCTGACTTCAGTGAAGCAGTTCAGAAACACCACGCTTACCAGATAAGCGTTTTCTCCAAACGTATTAAGGATACACGTTATCCCTTCCCCCTGACGTGGTAAAGCACTGGACCCAGGGTCCAAAGGTGGATCCCCCAATCTCCAGGCTTGCAGCTAGATCCATAGTTGCAGTGGAGATGGGACTTCACTTAAAGATGCCATTGACAGACAGATGGACCTCTGGTTGAAATCTGTCTGTGAAGCTATCAGCGTGTCGGTTGCTCCGGCATTCGCAGCCGTATGGGCACCCTAAGCTATTTCGGCTGGTCTTGCGCAGCTGGTCTTGAGCACATGTACATCTGTGCCGCAGGTGGTGTCCTTAACCTCGCAATGTCTGCATTGCGACTTACTCTAGTAATGCTGTCCTGGGGGGACAGTCGAGGTTTCGGTCCTTCCCAGGCTCGGGCAGGTCCCAATTGTCCTCGTCCAAAAGGGGTCAAAAGGCTCAGAGGGCCTCAGATTCCGGCCGGGCTCAATCACGCCCAAGGAAGGCAGCCGGAGGAACCGCTACCAAGGCGGTCTCCTCATGACTTTCAGCTCTCTCTCTCCGCATCCGCGGTTGGTGGCAGACTCTCCCGCTTGGCGACATTTAGCTGCCACAGGTCATAGACCGGTGGGTGAGAGACATTGTGTCTCACGTGTACAGGATAGAGCTCTGTTCTCGTCCTCCGGCTCGATTCTTCAGAACTTCCCCCCCCCCCCCCCCCCACCGAGCCGATGCTCTTCTGCAGGCAGAAGGAGTGGTAATCCCTGTTCCTCTTCAGGAACAAGACACGGTTTTTTCCTCCAATCTGATTGGGGTACCAAAAAAGGGTGGCTCTTTCCGTTCCGTTCTGGACCTAAAACTGCTCACCAAGCACGTGAAGGCCAGGCGGTTCCGGATGTAACCCTCCGCTCCGTCATTGCCTCAATGTCTCAAGGAGATTTCCTAGCATCAATAGACATCAGGATGCTTATCTCCACGTGCCGATTGCTCCAGAGCACCAGCGTTTGCTACGTTTCGTTATTGAAGACGAGCATCTTCAGTTCGTAGCCCTGCCCTTCGGTCTGGCGACAGCCCTACGGGTTTTCACCAAGTTCAGGGCAGCAGTGGGAGCAGCCTTGCACTCTCAGGGTCACTCTGTGATCCTTACTGGGACGATCCACTTGTCAAGGCACCCTCTCAAGAGGCATGCCAACACAGCCTGAACGTGGCGCTAGAGACTCTCCAGAGTTTCGGGTGGATCATCAACTTTTCAAGGTTAAATCGGGCACCGACCCAATCGCTGACATATCTGGGCATGGAGTTTCACACTCCCTCAGCGATAGTGAAGCTTCCGCTGGACAAGCAGCGTTCACTACAGACGGGGGTGCAGTCTCTCCTTCAAGGCCAGTCACACCCCTTAAGACGCCTCATGCAGAGGCAGTCACTTTCGCGCAGTTTCTTCTGCGTCCACTTCAATGGGACATGCTTTGCCAATGGGTTGGGGAGTCGACGTCCCTAGACAGGAACGTCTCCCTTCTCAGACGGTCAAGGACTCTCTTCAGAGGAGTCCATCCTTCAGATCAATGTTCTGGAAATCTGGGCAGTGTATCTTGCCCTGCAAGCCTTCCAGCAGTGGCTGGAAGGAAAACAGATCCGAATTCAGTCGGACAATTCCACAGCGGTGGCATACATCGCCCACCAAGGCGGAACACGCATCGCCAAGCCTACCAGGCAATCCGGCGGATTCTGATGTGGGTGGGAGACAGAGCATCCACCATATCCGCAGTTCACAGCCCGGGCGTAGAAAATTGGGAAGCAGACTTCCTCAGTCGCCTGGGCATGGACGCAGGGGAATGGCCTCTGCACCCAGTATGGTGTCAGGAAATCTGTAGCCGCTGGGGGATGCCGGACGTCGACCTAATGGCGTCTCGGCACAACAACAAGGTCCCGATTTTCATGGCGCGGTCTCACGAGCAAAGAGCTCTGGCGGCAGGCGCCCTAGTTCAGGATTGGTCGCAGTTCCAGCTACCCTATGTGTTTCCACCTCTGGCACTGTTGCCCAGAGTGCTGCGCAAGCTCAGCTCCGCTTGCCGCCGCGCCATCCTCGTCGTCCCAGACTGGCCGAGGAGGTCGTGGTTCCCGGATCTGTGGCATCTCACGGTCGGCCAACCGTGGGCACTCTCAGACCGGCCAGACTTACTGTCCCAAGGGCCGTTTTTTCCACTGAATTCTACGGCCCTGAACCTAACTGTGTGGCCATCGAGTCCGAGATCCTAGCGTCTTCAGGATTATCTCAAGACGTCATTGCCACCATGAGACGGGCTAGGAGGCCGACGTCGGCCAAGATCTACCACAAGACGTGGAAGTTATTCTTATCTTGGTGCTCTGCTTAGGGAGTGTCTCCCTGGCCATTTGCATTGTCTCCTTTTTCCTCCCTTCCTGCATCTGGATTGGGAAAAGGTTTGTCGCTCGGCTCCCTTAAAGGACAAGTCGCAGCGCTGTCGGTATTCTTTCAGAAGCGCCTAGTACGACTTCCTCAGGTACGCACGTTCCTGCAGGGGGGTTATCACATTGTCCCTCCGTACAAGAGGCCGTTAGACCCATGGGATCTGAACAGGGTATTAATTGCTCTCCAGGAGCCGCCCTTCGAGCCTCTGAGGGATGTTTTCACTTTCTCGACTTTCACAGAAAGTGGCCTTTCTGGTAGCGGTCACGTCTCTTCGGAGAGTGTCCGAGCTAGCAGCGCGGGCATCCAAAGCTCCCTTCCTGGTGTTCACCAACATAAGGTAGTGCTGCGCCCGATCCCAGAGTTTCTCCCTAAGGTGGTATCCCCTTTTTATCACAATCAGGATATCTCCTTACCTTCCTTTTATCCATTTCATCGATATGTAATGGCTTTGCATTGTTGGATCTGGTGTAGAGCACCCAGAATCTACATTCCCGCACGGCGCCCCTGCGCTGCTCGGATGCACTCTTTGTCCTTGTCACTGGTCAGCGCAAGGGATCGCAGGCTGCAAAATACACCCTGGCTCGATGGATCAAGGAACCAATCCTTGAAGCCTACCGTTCTACTGGGCTTCCAGTTCCATCAGGGCTGAAGGCCCATTCTACCAGAGCCGTGGGTGCGTCCTGGGCATTACGGCACCAGGCTACGGCTCAGCAGGTGTGCCAGGCGGCTACCTGGTCGAGTCTGCACACCTTCACCAAGCATTTTCAGGTGCATGCCTACGCTTAGGCGGATGCCAGCCTAAGTAGATGAGTCCTGCAGGCGGAGGTTGCCTCCATGTAGGGAAGGGCTGTTTTTACAGTCCAAACTTGAGGTATTAATTTACCCACCCAGGGACTGCTTTTGGACGTCCCAATCGTCTGGGTCTCCCAATGGAGCGCCGAAGAAGAAGGGAATTTTGTTACTTACCGTAAATTCCTTTTCTTCTAGCTCCAATTGGGAGACCCAGCACCCGCCCCTGTTTCCTTCGGGATTTTTGGTTTGTTCGGGTATACATGTTGTTCATGTTGAATGGTTTCAGTTCTCCGATGTTCCTTCGGATTGAATTTGTTTAACCAGTTATTGGCTTTCCTCCTTCTTGCTTTTGCACTAAAACTGATCAGCCCGTGATCCCACGGGGGGTGTATAGCCAGAAGGGGAGGGGCCTTACACTTTTTAGTGTAATGCTTTGTGTGGCCTCCGGAGGCAGTAGCTATACACCCAATCGTCTGGGTCTCCCAATTGGAGCTAGAAGAAAAGGAATTTACGGTAAGTAACAAAATTCCCTTCTTCTTGTGAAAATTCCGCATGCTCTCAAAGATTACCGCACCCGCGGTAAAAAACCGCGGGAAACCGCACCCGAAAACCGCATGCGGTTTGCCGCAGTTTTACCGCGGTATTATTCGCGGTTTTGCAAGTCATTTAATTCTGAGATAGTAGATAGACAGAAGAATAGATAGAGGGATAGATAGACAGACAGAGGGATAGATAGATAGATAGAGGACAGATCGCTGCATTTCCCACGGTCAGCAGTGAGTTCACATTACCGGCAGTGGGAAATGACCGGTAATTACCTCTGCTGTCTGCTGCTTTCATTCAGCGCTGTGTCTGTGACAGTCGCGGCTGGATGGAATCAGCGCAGGAGCTGTGGATTACGCCGGAGCGGTGGATTACGCCGGAGCTTTGTTTGGGGAGCGGTTAATAAAATGGTGAACGAGGCTTGTTTGTTTTATTTAAAATAAAGGATTTTTCTGTGTGTGTGTTTTTTTTCACTTTACTTACGGGTTGATCATGTCAGCTGTCACATAGACGCTGCCATGATCAAGCCTGGAGTTAATGGCGGTGGTCCCCCACCACCATTAACCCCTTGTATTACCTTGCTACCACTGCTACACGGTGGCAAGAAGAGCCGAGGACACTCCGGTAGTGCCGCATAATGCATGCGACAGTGCCGGGGCAGCTGCGGCTGATATTCTCGGCTGCCGGAGGGGGAGTGAGGCGGGGGACATTAACCCTGCCCCTCTCCCTCCCCAGCCTGAGAATACCGGCCCGCCGCTGTGTGCTTACCTCGGCTGGAAGGTAAATATGCAGCGGAGCCCACGTTCTTCTTTTTTTTTTTCTATATTTCCGTTTTCTTTCTATGTGTGTTCTATGTGTCTGTGTCTGTGTTCTGTGTCTGTGATGTGTTCTGTGTGTGTGATCTGTGTGTGTTTACTCTGCACGGCTTCCTCTTCCTGTAATGACATCACTTCCCTGCAAAACCGCAGACAAGCGATGCACATTACCGGAGGTAAATCGCGAAATACCGCAGGGAATAACGCAGCAAAACGCAGTGAACCGCACAGAATTTGCTGCCTGCGTTATTCCCTGCGGGATTTCATGATTAACATTGGAGTCAATGGAGTGAAATCCCGCAGCGATGTGCGGAAAAGAAGTGACATGCACTTGTTTTTGCTGCGGGATTCCCGCAGCAAAACATGCAGCTGTCAAATTCCGCCCAGTGCGCACAGGATTTTTTTTCTCTATAGGATTTGCTGGTGATTCACTGCAGAGATGTCATGAACATTTTCTGCAGCGAAACATGCAGCAAATCCGCGGAAAATCCGCGGCAAAATCCGGTAAGTGCGCACATAGCCTAAGGCTAATGAGTATTTTGATCACATGATACTTTTTAGACACGTTGTCCTACTCTAAGCTGTATAGGCTTGAGAGCCAACTACCAATTAAGTAAATCAGGTGATGTGCACCTCTGTAATGAGGAGGGGTGTGGTGTAATGACATCAACACCTTATATATGGTGTGCTTAATTATTAGACAACTTCCTTTCCTTTGGCAAAATGGGTCAGAAGAGAGATTTGACAGGCTCTGAAACGTCCAAAATTGTGAGATGTCTTGCAGAGGGATGCAGCAGTAAACTTTTGAAGCGTGATCACCGAACAATCAAGCGTTTCATGGCAAATTGCCAACAGGGTCGCAAGAAGCGTGTTGGGCAAAAAAGGCGCAAAATAACTGGCCATGAATTGATGAAAATCAAGCGTGTAGCTGCCAAGATGCCATTTGCCACCAGTTTAGCCATATTTCAGAGCTGCAACGTTACTGGAGTATCAAAAAGCACAAGGTATGCCATACTCAGGGACATGGCCAAGGTAAGGAAGGCTGAAAAACAACCACCTCTGAACAAGAAACCTAAGATAAAACGTCAAGACTGGGCCAAGAAATATCTTAAGACTGATTTTTCAAAGGTTTTATGGACTAATGAAATGAGAGTGACTCTTGATGGGCCAGATGGATGGGCCAGAGGCTGGATCAGTAAAGGGCAGAGAGCTCCACTCAGACGCCAGCAAGGTGGAGGTGGGCACTGGTATGGGCTGGTATCATCAAAGATGAATTTGTGGGACCTTTTCGGGTTGAGGATGGAGTGAAGCTCAACTCCCAGACCTACTGCCAGTTTCTGGAAGACAACTTCTTCAAGCAGTGGTACAGGAAGAAGTCGTTATCGTTCAAGAAAAACATGATTTTCATGCAGGACAATTCTCCATCACATGCATCCAACTACTCCACAGCGTGGCTGGCCAGTAAAGGTCTAAAAATGAAAAAATAATGACATGGCCCCCTTGTTCACCAGATCTGAACCCCATAGAGAACCTGTGGTCCCTCATAAAATGTGAGATCTACAGGGAGGGAAAACAGTACACCTCTGGGAACAGTGTCTGGAGGCTGTGGTGGCTGCTGCACGCAATGTTGATCGTAAACCGATCAAGCAACTGACAGAATCTATGGATGGTTGGGTGTTGAGTGTCATTATAAAGGAAGGTGGCTATATTGGTCACTGATTTTTTTTGGGATTTGTTTTTGCATGTCAGAAATGTTTATGTCTAAATTTTGTGCAGTTATATTGGTTTACCTGGTGAAAATAAACAAGTGAGATGGGAATATATTTGGTTTTTATTAAGTTGCCTAATAATTCTGCACAGTAATAGTTACCTGCACAAACAGATATCCTCCTAAGATAGCCAAATCTAAAAAAAAAGCCACTCCAACTTCCAAAAATATTAAGCTTTGATATTTGAGTCTTTTGGGTTGATTGCGAATATAGTTGTTGATTAATAATAAAAAAAATCCTCTAAAATACAACTTGTCTAATAATTCTGCACACGGTGTATAACCACATCGGTTATAAGCTGGTGCTAGTAATCCGCGGCGTCGGCAGCCCCAACACTGACTGGAGCATTCGGACGATTAAGTCTGTGAGCAGGAGTGCAGTCTGATTTCAGTGACCACTCTGCTCCACTTCATTTTAGCTTGGAGACGTGAGGAGAGCGACATTTTGGTCATTATTTGGGATTTGTGGTGCCACAGACTTTTAGCCACTTCTGCCTGAAGACTTGAAGAAAGAAGATCTTTTACTGACCTGTTCTGTCCCCTTGTTCTTTACCCCAATTTTATTGTGCAACTGAATGTACACTACATAACTTACATATGCCAGCCTGATGTATTTTACACAACTAACATATGTCACCACATTTTAAAATTCACAGACCAGGAAAACACTACTTTATAAGCCCTACCCCAAAAAGAAGCCCTAACAGGAATTTTCAGCATTTTTGGCTTAAATTTAAGTCTTCGTTGTGGTTCAATAATGAATTGTCCATGCAGCTAAAAAAAAAAAGTCAAAGAATACTGCAAGACACTTCATTATAGAAAGCAGGCACCCCTATACGAGAAAAGGCAGACGCCGAACGGGAGGACTTGCAGTGGAACTCACACCCACACACATCGATGCGTTCCACTGCACTGTGTCCCATCTTCCCCTGCTTGCCAGAAGCGATCGGAATTGCCAGATGTGGGGAATGTGTGAGCGATCTGATGTGTGACTGTGTTTGAGATCAGGGGTGCGTGCGTGCGTGTGTCTGATCTGATGTATGTGAGTGTGTTGGCCAGAAGCAGGGAGGACTCCTGTGAAGCAGACCTGCTGGGGGCGCCCGCTCAAGATCGCGGGAGGACCTGGGAAGCAACTAGATGTCCGGGGTCTGGTAAGTATTATTCTCCTGGAAGGGGGGGGGGGGTGTCTGCTTTTTTGGGAGGGTAACAAGACAAAACAATCACTGATCTCGGGGAGACCAGCCAGAAAACGCTTCTGGCAGCCATCAAGGGCGCGCAACACAGTGAAATCCCAGGTGCATTGCCCCCTGAGAAGTATGCAAATCAAAAAGGTCCGTGGAGCCTCTGTTAGGAGTCTCAATACAGAAAACAGCCAGATATCCCTCCGGGAAGGACCCAGCCAAGGAGTGACTTTTTTTTTTTTTTTTTTTATTTAAGGAAACCACCATAACCACCATGTTAAGTGGCCCTTTTAGTCAATATCCAGCTCTTGACGAGTGTAAAGATATGACAAGAGAAATACCAAGGCCAGGTATCCATCCACAGACAGCTGTTTCGGAGTATTGCCCCTCATCGTTTTTTTTTGAGAAATACGGTACATAGTTCCAATATAGGGTCACTTGTAGGGAGTTTTCACTGTTTAGGAACATCAGGGGCTCTCCAAACACAGCGTGACACCCACAGATCATTCCATCAAAGTCTGTGTTTCAGAATGTCATTCCTTGCTTTCAAAGCTCGACAGTGTGTCCAAACCGTAATGAAAACCTAAGTAAATTGAGTATAAAGCCAATAAAAGTTCTTTTGCTTGAAATAAGATGAATCTGTATTGAAAATTCTTCCATATAGTACTAAAAAAAAGGGGACTCAAAATACCCAATTCTGAAGTGTTGTCCCCATATAAGAATACATACAATGAAAATCATTTCATAAATGCTTGAATACAATGTACAAATTGTTGTATCATAAAATCTCCACTAGATGGCGGAACAAGCACAGAAAAAAAAGGATGGAAAAAGGACATGTAGGACAATGTGTCACTTCATGTATGTCAGTTGAAAAACCTGACAAAAAGAGCAAAGGTGAGTATACCACAAAGATAATAGAAAAGTGCTGTACATTCTAAGGAAAAAAACTTCCTAGATAAAAGTCCACACAAATTACATGATGCAATAAAAGTATGGTTACAATTAATCCGCTTTAGACCCACTGGTCAGCTAAGGAAAGCGGAGAAAAAGAAGAGAGAAAAAGAATTATATACCGTATTTTTCGGATTATAAGACACACTTTTCCTCCCAAAAATAGCTTTACCTGGGGGTCCTGTCTGTGCGGCGATCAGGCGGCCGGGTGCCTGTGGCTGCGTGCAAGCGGCCGGGTACCTGTGCTTGCGTGCGGGTGGCAGCCGGTAACCTGTAGCTGCGTGCAGGTGGCAGCCGGGTACCTGTGCCTCCGTGCGGGCGGCAGCCGGGTGCCTGTCGGTGCCGGCTTCCTCTCTGTCCGGGAGGGCGGCTGTGCAGCAGATTACCCTGTGTTAGTGTGTCCGCAGTCCTAGTTTCAAATGATGGGAGCGGGCACGTACGTAGATGGAGCCCTTGGATGAGAGCTCCATCTGCGCATGCGCTGCTCCAGACGCCATTATTGAACTGGGACCGCGGACACTGGGACACTCACCGCATCGGCCTGCTGCACCACTCACCCGCCGCCGCTGCTGCCGCCGCTACTGACACTCCGCGCCTGCCACCACGGACACCGCCGCACCTGTCACAATGGACCATGCCGCCACTGACCCGCCGCCAGCACAACCTCTGCCTCCTGTGACCCCCGCTTCCCCACCACTGCTGCCCCCCTCTGATAAAAGCACACCGGAGTATAAGACGGACCCCATTTTAATTTTTTTACCTTTTTTATGTTTAAATTTGGGGTGCGTCTTATAATCCGGTGTGTCTTATAAAGCGAAAAATACGGTAAAGGGAACCTGTCAGGTGCAACATGCACCTAGAACCACGAGCAGTTCTGGGTGCATATTACTAATCTCTGCCTAACCGGCCCGGTATACACTAGCATAGATAATGAGATCTTTACATAAAGTATTTCTAAAGATCTTTTATCGTATGCTAATGAGCGAGGGGACTAGTCCCCTGGGCGTTAGTTTCCCTGCCAGTCGCCCCTCATTAGCATGTCACTATGCCCTTGTGGGTGTGCTATCAAGCTAATGAATGTGCGGTGTCACAGGATGAAAGGTATCACAGCTACAAAATTATAATTTTGTTTCACTGAGAACAATCCATCAGGATGATCTCACTCACCTCTCCGCCGCCATCGCTGGATTTCGGCTCAGTGCATATGATCCTGGAGTTCTGGTCATGCGCACTACTTCAGTTCAAGCCAGGACTCGTACACCCGGCTTCATAATGCACATGACCCAAACTCCAGGGTCATTTGTACTGAGATGAAATCCAGCGATGGCGGCGAAGAGGTGAGTGAGATCATCCTGTGACGCTACGTATTCATTAGCATGATAGTACGCCCTTGTGGGTATGCTAACATGCTAATGAGGGGCGACTGGCCGGGGAACTATTGCCAAGGGGGCTAGTCCCCGCTCTCATTAGCATACGGTAAAAGATCTTTACAAATTATTTTTTTAAAGATCTCTTTATCTATGCCCCGCACTTAAACACTGACAGTGCCGGCAGAGGAAAGTGGGATGTGGGGCAGCCTCTCACTCCCCTCCCCAGGGCCGGCACTGTCAGTGTTAAAGCGTGGGGCTGTGCCACCCCTTTAACAGTGACAGTGGCGGCCTGGGGTCTGGAAGTGCAAGGCTGTCTCACACCCCCCTCTCCCTGGCCGGCACTATCGCATTGTGCCCAACTTGTGCTTCTGGAGCCGTGCACCTGTAAAATAACTTGGCTCTCCTCCACTACTGTAATGTTGGAACTCACTTGCTGCTGGTCAAGTTAAACACAGGAACTGTTTTCATGTAAGGCTATGTGTCCACGAGAGAATGTTGCTGCGGATTTTTGTGCCTCAAAATCCGCAGCTTTCCCCCAGAATCCGCACCTTAGCATAGCTGCGGATTTGACGCGGATTTCGTTGCGGATTTTGATGCGGATTTTGTCCATTGTACTCTGTGTTTCTGAATAAAGCTTTGACTGTTTTGAAGGCAAAAAAAGTCTTTATGTCATTTCCTGTCCCAACCCTCCTTTCTTCTCCATTATCCATTTTGTTAGCAGTCTCACAGTGTGCTTATATAGAAAAGCTGCGGCCAACACCACTGGGCTCTTACATTCTAACAGGCTGTATATAATAACCCAGTGGTGGTGGCCGCAGCTTATAGCCAAAAAATGTGGTCTCATGTTCCCTTTCACTGTTATTTAAAAAAAAAAAAAAATGTGCTCCGCTGTATTTTCACTGTCCAGCCCGATGCAAGCGAGCAACTGAGGGCTGTGCTTCTCAGCGGGATAAGGCTGAAGCATTCTCTGCCCCTCCCGCTGAGAAAAACAGTCCTCAGCTGCCCCTGAAAATGGCGGCTCCGTTGTGAAGCACCATTCTCAGGTGCTGTACCGAGGCTCATCCAGCTGCCCTGATGCATTTGGCTGGCTGGGTAATATACCGGGTTAATGCCAGTTTTCTGCAAACTGGCACTAAGCCCGAGGTTCATAATGTCATACCTGTGTAGACACGGCCATTATGAACCTCCATTTAGGAAAAAAGAAAACAACACCTTTATTAAAAATTTTATTTGAAAGAAAAACACATACATCCCTGATTGCCATCTTTATTACTCCCAAGCCTCAGAGGGTAATCCAGGACAATATCACAGGAAAGCTCTCTGCCGGCTGCTGGGAGCGGCAAAACTCACTGGCCGGGTCAGCTCAGTTCATAGCTGAGCTCGGGTCAGCTGACTTCACAGCATCAGCTGACCCGGGCACAGAAGTCAGCCGGTCAGCTGACTTAATTCGCGAGCGCGGGCGGGTCAGCTGAGTGCACACCGACAGCTGAATAGTCGGCCGATGTGCACTCATCTGACCCGGGCACGGACGTCAGCCGGTACCAGCAGCCGGAAGAGAGCTTTGCAGCATCTTGTACACTGACGGCTGCTGGGACCGGCTGACGTCCGTGCCCGGGTCACATCACTGCACATCGTCAGCTGTCGGTGTGCAGTCAGCTGACCCGCCTGCGCTCGCGAATTAAGTCAGCTGACCAGGGCTCTGATATCAGACGTTCCCAGCTGCCGGACAAGAGCTGTGCAGCATTTAATTATACACTGACGGCTGCTGTCACCGGCTGACGTCAGTGCCCGGGTCAGCCGGGTGCACATCGGAGCTGTCATGGATTATCGTCGGGGGATTCAGGGAGTAATAAAGATGGCAATCAGGGATGTTTGTGTGTTTTTATTTCAAATAAAATTTTTCAAAAAGTGTTTTCTTTTCTTTATTACCAAACGGAGGTTCATAATGGCCGTGTCTACACAGGCATGACATTATGAACCTCGGGCTTAGTGCTAGTTTGCAGAAAACTGGCAGTAACCCCGTTATATTACCCAGCCAGCCAAATGCATCAGGGCAGCTGGATGAGCCTCGGTACAGCACCTGAGAATGGCGCTTCACAATGAAGCCGCCATTTTCAGGGGCAGCTGAGGACTGTTTTTCTCAGCGGGAGGGGCAGAGAATGCTTCAGCCTTATCCCGCTGAGAAGCACAGCCCTCAGTTGCTTGCTTGCATCGGGCTGGACAGTGAAAATACAGCGGAGCACGTTTTTTTTTTTTTTTTAAAAAAAGAATTGTGAAAAAAGAGCTGGGATCCTGTTTTGCCAGCTAAAAGCAAGCAGCCTGTAACTAGCTGCTTTTAGCTGGCAATCCAGAGTCCGGACACGACACGACTACACTGCCACTACTCTACACTACAAAATGGTGAAACTTCCTCTTCCTGAACTATCCTACATCACTTCCTGCGGATTTGTTTGCGAAATCCGCACCAAATCCGCAGGAAAAAGAGCCTGTGGGAACAGACCTGCGGATTTCTTGCGGATTTTACACCTTGCATTGACTTGCATGGGAAAAATCCGCACCAAAATCCGCAACAATAATTGACATGCTGCAGATTTTTCCGGATCAAAATCCGCGGCAAATCCGCCGCGGAAAAATCCGCAGCATGGGCACAGCATTTCCAAAATGCCATTGAAAGGGCTTGGAAGTGCTGCTGCTGCAGATTTTCGGCAAATCCGCGGCAAAATCTGCGGTAAATCCGCAGCGTGGGCACATAGCCTAAATGTCCAGCTGGTTTATTTCAGAGACTAATCCCCTTATAAAACTGTAGGGGGAGGGTCCTACCCGGTATGAGGGTAGACAGACAAGACAAAGAAGCACTCACCTGGTGAGGTTGTGCCAGTCACAACCCCTTATGATAGCCTGTGAGTGCCCGGTATCACACAGGTAGAAGAGAAGACCGGGTTTATGCCGCGCTAAGAACCACTGATGTGTGTAAGTTAAAAGATTTCCTTTTTATTTGACAGTTCCTACGCGTTTCAGAGACATCCGTCTCCTTCCTCAGGAAAAGAAATATTACAGCAAGGCCGCTTGGACCTATATATAAGGAGCAAACAGCCATGTATGCATTAAGGACTGCCCGTATGACTCAGAGCTGGTGACTCAGAGCCACATGGTAAAGAAGAAAAAAAAGGGAGGGAGAAAGGGGGGGAAAAAAAAAAAAAGGAAAGATGGAAAAATTGTGAGCAACAGAAAAAAAGTGTCTGAAAACAGCATGATCCCAAGAAACATGGATAATTCCAACAAAGGGAATACTGAAAAAAATAGAAAATAAATGAATGAATATAGACATGAAAACAGTTGTTACTCGTGTTATTTAATAAAATCGGGGTGGAAGGGATGTGAGGGATGTGTTTAAGATGGTGTGCGAACCTATGGAATATAGGTGAATATACTGGTTTCTTGGGATCATGCTGTTTTCAGACACTTTTTTTTTTTTTTCTGTCACAATTTTTCCATCTTTCCTTTTCTTTTTCCCCTTTTTTTTCTTCTTTACCATGTGGCTCTGAGTCATCAGCTCTGAGTCATACGGGCAGTCCTTAGTGCATACATGGCTGTTTGCTCCTTATATATAGGTCCAAGCGGCCTTGCTGTAATATGATTTCTTTTCCTGAGGAAGGAGACGGAGGTCTCTGAAACACGTAGGAACTGTCCAATAAAAAGGAAATCTTTTAATTTACACGCATCAGTGGTTTTTAGCGCAGCATAAACCCGGTCTACCTGTATGATAGAGACTAATCCCCAACGCACGTTTCGCTTTTGTTGTAAGCTCGCGTCATCGGGGGAGTTACAGCTATGCTACTGGCATGGTCTAAAAGGTTTAATGTAGCTGGCTGACTCTGAAGTCATCGTGACAACCTCAAACGATTGGGCTCTTGCGATGTCGCAGGGGCGCCAATCGGACGGGAGAGGAAGCGCACTCCCCCTTTCCTGTCCACTGTTTTTTTTTTTTTTTAAATGCTGTATTAGATATGGATCTTGTCAATTAGGGGGTTAAATAGCCTGGGGTGATGTGCATGCACGATCGCCAGGATGTATCAGTATGTCCAAGGTCGGGAAATCGGCGCAAAATTAAATGTACTTGTACGTCCAAAATCAGGATGGGGTTAATTTTGTTGGACTCCCAGAGTCATTTAGGTCCTTATGTGATGTGTGGCCTAAAAACCCCTTCCTACCCATCCCTGTGTTGTAGTACTTGTGTAAAATGAATTTACAAAAAGTTTTATAACTTACATGTTCCGTATGTAAATGAGCAGAGGGGCTAGTCCCCAGGGTGTCGCTTCGCCCCGTCTAGTTTGCCCTCTTTCTTCGGCGCTCCATTGGGAGACCCAGACGATTGGGGTGTATAGCACTGCCTCCGGAGGCCACACAAAGCAATTACACTAAAAAGTGTAAGGCCCCTCCCCTTCTGGCTATACACCCCCAGTGGGATCACTGGCTCACCAGTTTTCTGCTTTGTGCGAAGGAGGTCAGACATCCACGCATAGCTCCACTGTTTGTAGTCAGCAGTAGCTGCTGGCTATATCGGATGGAAGAAAAGAGGGCCCATATGGGGCCCCCAGCATGCTCCCTTCTCACCCGCGGTGGTGCTTGTAAGGTTGAGGTACCTATTGCTGGTACAGAGGCTGGAGCCCACATGCTGTTTTCCTTCCACATCCCCTGGAGGGCTCTGTGGAAGTGGGATCTTGCCGGCCCCCAAGCCCTGGGGCCGGGCTCCATCCACAGACCCAGAGAACCTGCTGGATTTGGAGCGGGAGTGCCGTTCAGGGACAAGGCCCTGCAACTTTCAGGTACTCTGTGTCCCCGGCAGGCACGGACACTCTCAAGGCTTGCTGAGCGTTATAGTGCGCCGGGGACAGTAGCGCTGTGCGCTGGGGTTAGGTCACTGCAGCTTTGCTGAGTGACGTTACATGTTGGGAACTACTGCGCCGACCGCTCCTGGAGCGGCGGCGCAGCTGCGACTTGTGGTGCGCCGGGGACTTTGCGCCGACCGCGCTTTTACGGCGGCGGCGCTTCTAACTTTAGCCCCCGGCTTCTGCGGCCTAGCGCCGCTTCGTTCCCGCCCCCACCCTGTCAATCAGGGTAGGGGAGAGACGCTGCTCAATTGGCAGCGCCGAGGGCTGGAGCTTTATTTACATGCTCCAGCCCTCTCACTAGGCACAGTGGGAAGCAGGCTTCCCGCTCTTCGTCTGTATACGCCCAGGGCCCGCCCCCCCCTCTCCACAAGGACGCCGGCAGCCATTACACTCCTAAGCGGGCGGTAAGCAGCACTTTAGTGCTGGCCCCACTAGTGCCTCAGTGTTATATTAGTGTACTTTTTTCTTGGTACCATATATATATATATATAGTTGCACTGTAAGGTCGCTTCTTGGCTGGACACCCTGTACTGCTCTGAGGAGGCAGCAACATGTCATCCGCAAAACGCAAGGGTGCCAAGGCACAGGCTGTGTACACTGCTTGTACAGCATGTGGGGCTAATCTACCAGCAGGCTCCAATGACTCACATTGTGTGCAATGTTCGGTCCCTGTGCCACTTCGTCAGCCAGAGCCTATGGTGGTAGTGGCCCAGGCAGAGACGCCTGTGAACCCTGCCCCGGTGACGGGGACAGACTTTGCAGTTTTTGCTGATAAAATGTCTGTGACTATGACAAAAATCCTGGAGACCTTGCAGTCCAGGCCAGTTACTCAGGCCATGGACACTGCTGTGTCTATGCTCTCCGGTCCCCCTCAGTTGGAACTAATCCGTACTTCAAGGGGGTCTCAAGCATCACAGGCTGAAGTCTCTGACTCAGATGACAGTCCCAGGCAGCCTAAGCGAGCTCGCTGGGAAAGACCCTCCACGTCATCACACTGCTCAGGGTCTCAGCGAGAAGAGTCTCTCTGTGATGAGACTGAGGACGGTGATCAGGATTCTAATCCTGAGGCCCCTGTCAATCTGGATGCCCCTGATGGTGACGCCATGGTTAATGACCTTATATCGGCAATTAATAGACTGTTGGATATTTCTCCCCCAGCCCCTTCTGCAGAGGAGGCAGCTGCACAGCAGGAGAAGTTCCATTTCCTGTATCCCAAGCGTAAATTAAGTGCTTTTTTGGACCACTCTGACTTCAGAGAATCGATCCAGAAACACGACGCTCATCCAGACAAGCGTTTCTCTAAACGTTCTAAGGATACCCGTTATCCTTTTCCCTCTGAGGTGGCCAAACGCTGGACCCAGTGTCCAAAGGTGGATCCCCCAATTTCCAAGCTTGCGGCTAGATCCATAGTCGCAGTAGAGGATGGCGCTTCACTTAAAGATGCCAACGACAGACAGATGGACCTTTGGTTGAAATCTGTCTATGAAGCTATCGGCGCGTCGTTTGCTCCAGCATTCGCGGCCGTGTGGGCACTCCAAGCTATTTCAGCTGGTTTAGCACAGGTGGATGCTATCATACATCCAGCAGTACCGCAGGTGGCGTCCCTAACTTCGCAAATGTCTGCGTTTGCGACCTATGCTATCAATGCTGTCCTAGAATCTACGAGCCGTACCGCTATGGCGTCCGCCAATTCTGTGGTTTTGCGCAGAGCCTTGTGGTTAAAGGACTGGAAAGCAGATGCTGGTTCCAAAAAATGCTTAACCAGCTTGCCATTATCTAGAGACAGACTGTTTGGTGAGCCATTGGCTGAAATCATAAAACAGTCCAAGGGTAAGGACTCTTCCTTACCACAGCCCAGAGCAAGTAAACCTCAACAGAAAAAGTGGCAGTCGAGGTTTCGGTCCTTTCGAGGCTCGGGCAAGGCCCAATTCTCCTCGTCCAAAAGGACTCAGAAAGAACAAGGGAGCTCAGATTCCTGGCGGGCTCACTCACGCCCCAGGAAAGCAAATGGAGGAACCGCTTCCAAAGCGGCTACCTCATGACTTTCGGCCTCCTCCCTCCGCATCCTCGGTCGGTGGCAGGCTCTCCCGCTTTTGCGACATTTGGCTGTCACAGGTCAAAGACCGGTGGGTAACAGACATTTTGTCTCGCGGGTACAGAATCGAGTTCAGTTCTCGGCCTCCACTTCGGTTCTTCAGAACCTCCCCACACCCCAACCGAGCAGATGCCCTGCTGCAGGCGGTGGACTCTCTAAGAGCAGAAGGAGTCGTGATCCCTGTCCCCCCTCAGGAACGGGGGCGAGGATTTTACTCCAATCTCTTTGTGGTTCCAAAAAAGGACGGCTCCTTCCGTCCTGTTCTGGACCTAAAACTGCTCAACAAGCATGTGAACGCCAGGCGGTTCCGGATGGAATCCCTCCGCTCAGTCATTGCCTCAATGTCTCAAGGAGATTTCCTAGCATCAATAGACATCAAAGATGCTTATCTCCACGTGCCGATTGCTACAGAGCACCAACGCTTTCTACGCTTCGTGATAGGAGACGACCATCTTCAGTTCGTAGCTCTGCCATTTGGTCTGGCGACAGCCCCTCGGGTGTTCACCAAGATCATGGCGGCAGTGGTAGCAGTCTTGCACTCTCACGGACACTCTGTGATCCCTTACTTGGACGATCTACTGGTCAAGGCACCCTCTCAAGAGGCATGCCAACTCAGCCTGAATGTTGCACTGGAGACTCTCCAGGCGTTCGGGTGGATCATCAACTTCCCAAAGTCAAATCTGTCACCGACCCAATCACTAACGTATCTTGGCATGGAGTTTCATACTCTCTCAGCGATAGTGAAGCTTCCGCTGGACAAGCAGCGGTCTCTACAGACTGGGGTGCAGGCTCTCCTTCAAAGTCAGTCGCACTCCTTAAGATGCCTCATGCACTTCCTCGGGAAGATGGTGGCGGCAATAGAGGCGGTTCCGTTTGCGCAGTTTCATCTGCGTCCACTTCAATGGGACATTCTCCGCCAATGGGACGGGAAGTCAACATCCCTGGACAGAAAAGTCTCCCTTTCCCAGAGGGCCAAGGACTCTCTGCAGTGGTGGCTCCTTTCCACCTCATTATCACAGGGAAGATCCTTCCTACCACCGTCCTGGGCGGTGGTCACGACAGACGCGAGTCTGTCAGGGTGTGGAACAGTGTTTCTCCACCACAGGGCTCAGGGTACGTGGACTCAGCAGGAGTCCACCATTCAGATCAATGTTCTGGAAATCAGAGCAGTGTATCTTGCCCTACTAGCCTTCCAACAGTGGCTGGAAGGGAAGCAGATCCGAATTCAATCGGACAACTCCACAGCGGTGGCATACATCAATCACCAAGGGGGGACACGCAGTCGGCAAGCCTTCCAGGAAGTCCGGCGGATTATGATGTGGGTGGAAGCCACGGCCTCCACCATATCCGCGGTTCACATCCCCGGCGTAGAAAACTGGGAGGCAGACTTCCTCAGTCGCCAGGGCATGGACGCAGGGGAATGGTCCCTTCACCCGGACGTGTTTCAGGAAATCTGTCGCCGATGGGGAAGGCCGGACGTCGACCTAATGGCGTCCCGGCACAACAACAAGGTCCCAACCTTCATGGCACGGTCTCGCGATCAAAGAGCTCTAGCAGCAGACGCCCTAGTGCAAGATTGGTCGCAGTTCCGGCTCCCTTATGTGTTTCCACCTCTGGCACTCTTGCCCAGAGTGCTACGCAAGATCAGATCCGACTGCAGCCGCGTCATACTCGTCGCTCCAGACTGGCCGAGGAGGGCGTGGTATCCGGATCTGTGGCATCTCACGGTCGGCCATCCGTGGGCACTACCAGACCGACCAGACTTACTGTCCCAAGGGCCTTTTTTCCATCGGAATTCTGCGGCCCTGAACCTGACTGTGTGGCCATTGAGTCCTGGATCCTAGCGTCTTCAGGCTTATCCCAAGGGGTCGTTGCCACCATGAGACAGGCTAGGAAGCCCACGTCTGCTAAGATCTACCACAGAACGTGGAGGATATTCTTATCCTGGTGCTCTGCTCAGGGAGTGTCTCCCTGGCCATTTGCATTGCCTACCTTTCTTTCTTTCCTGCAATCTGGGTTAGAAAAAGGTTTGTCGCTCGGCTCCCTTAAAGGACAAGTCTCGGCGCTATCCGTCTTTTTTCAGAAGCGTCTAGCACGACTTTCTAAGGTGCGCACGTTCCTACAGGGGGTTTGCCATATCGTTCCCCCGTACAAACGGCCGTTAGATCCATGGGATCTGAACAGGGTACTAGTTGCCCTCCAGAAGCCGCCCTTCGAGCCTCTGAGGGAGGTTTCACTTTCTAGACTATCACAGAAAGTGGCTTTTCTGGTAGCGATCACATCTCTTCGGAGAGTGTCTGAGCTGGCAGCGCTGTCTTCCAAGGCTTCCTTCCTGGTCTTCCACCAGGACAAGGTAGTGATGCGCCCCATTCAGGAGTTTCTCCCGAAGGTGGTATCCTCTTTTCATCTTAATCAGGATATCTCTTTGCCTTCGTTTTGTCCTCATGCAGTTCATCGGTATGAGAAGGATTTACATTTGTTAGATCTGGTGAGAGCACTCAGAATCTACATTTCCCGCACGGCGCCCCTGCGCCGTTCGGATGCACTCTTTGTCCTTGTCGCTGGTAAGCGCAAAGGGTCGCAGGCTTCTAAGGCTACCCTGGCTCGATGGATCAAAGAACCAATTCTTGAAGCCTACCGTTCTGCTGGGCTTCCGGTTCCATCAGGGCTGAAGGCCCATTCTACCAGAGCCGTGGGTGCGTCCTGGGCATTGCGACACCAGGCTACGGCTCAACAGGTGTGCCAGGCAGCTACCTGGTCGAGTCTGCACACTTTCACCAAACATTATCAGGTGCATACCTATGCTTCGGCGGACGCCAGCCTAGGTAGAAGAGTCCTGCAGGCGGCAGTTGCCTCCCCGTAGGGGAGGGCTGTCTTCGCAGCTCTAACATGAGGTTTTTCTTTACCCACCCAGGGACAGCTTTTGGACGTCCCAATCGTCTGGGTCTCCCAATGGAGCGCCGAAGAAGAAGGGAATTTTGTTACTTACCGTAAATTCCTTTTCTTCTAGCTCCTATTGGGAGACCCAGCACCCGCCCTGTTGTCCTTCGGGACTTTTGGTTGTTTTTCGGGTACACATGTTGTTCATGTTGAACGGTTTTCAGTTCTCCGACGTTACTTCGGAGTGAATTTGTTTAAACCAGTTATTGGCTTTCCTCCTTCTTGCTTTTGCACTAAAACTGGTGAGCCAGTGATCCCACTGGGGGTGTATAGCCAGAAGGGGAGGGGCCTTACACTTTTTAGTGTAATTGCTTTGTGTGGCCTCCGGAGGCAGTGCTATACACCCCAATCGTCTGGGTCTCCCAATAGGAGCTAGAAGAAAAGGAATTTACGGTAAGTAACAAAATTCCCTTCTTCCGTGATATCACGCCCCTGTGATTTACATGAGCGACGTCACCGTCCGCTCCCAGAATCCCGCGTGTGCGCGTTTCTCATTCGCGCAGCCTTCTTAGCTGGGTGTTTGCTTGTCGGCTTCACAAGCACACTACGCATGATCTGAAGACTCCTGTGCTACCGACCATGCGCAGAGCCCATCTACAGCTGGCAAGCAAACACCCAGATAAGAAGGCTGTGCGAATGAGAAGTACGCACACGCGGGATTCCAGGAGCTGACGGTGACGTCGCTCATGTAAATCCATGGTATCACACCCACAGGGGTGTGATGCCCTGGAAAGAGGGCAAACTAGACAGGGCGAAGCGACGCCCTGACTAGTGCCTCTGATCATTGACATAGGGAACATGTAAGTTATAAAACGTTCTTTATAAATTCATTTCTTTGTCGCTCCATTGGGAGACCCAGACAATTGGGGTGTATAGGCTATGCCTCCGGAGGCCGCACAAAGTATTACACTAAAAGTGTAAAGCCCCTCCCCTTCTGCCTATACACCCCCGTGCTCCCACGGGCTCCTCAGTTTTTTTGCTTTGTGCGAAGGAGGCAGACATGCACGCACAGCTCCACAGATTAGTCAGCAGCAGCTGCTGACTATGTCGGATGGAAGAAAAGTGGGCCCATATAGGGCCCCCAGCATGCTCCCTTCTCACCCCACTCTTGTCGGCGGTGTTGTTAAGGTTGAGGTATCCATTGCGGGTACGGAGGCTGGAGCCCACATGCTGTTTTCCTTCCCCATCCCCCTTAGGGCTCTGGGTGAAGTGGGATCCCATCGGTCTCCAGGCACTGAGACCGTGCTTCATCCACAACTCCTGAGGAGCCTGCTGGATAGGAGCCGGGTATCGTTCAGGGACATGGCCCTGCTACTTTAAGGTACTCTGTGTCCCCGTGGGGGCCGCGCACAGCAACACTCCAGCATTGCTGGGTGTGCTAGTGCACCGGGGACCGCGGCGCTGACCGCGTTTGTGCCATTATACACTGCAGCGTCGCTGAGTGTGTTTGTGTATGGGGACTACCGCGCTGACCGCCGCTGCCATTGTTTTTACTGAGGCGCGGCTGGGACTGTTAGTGCGCCGGGGACTCTGCGCCGGCCGCGCTTATACGGCGGCCGCGCTTATAACTCGAGTCCCCGGCTTTTGGGCCTAGTCTCCTTTTCTTCCCGCCCTCAGCCCTGCCAGTCAGGGGAAGGGCGGGACGCTGTACAGCACGGCAGCACTGAGGGCTGGAGCATGCTTTGCATACTCCACCCCCCTCACTGTGCACAGTGAGGCACCAGCTCCCGCACTTTCTGGGTCACGCCCACGGCTCCCTCCTCTCCTCAGGACGCCGGCAGCCATTCCTGTCAGCTCCTAGGACGCTGCAGAGGGGAGACAAACTCTGGGGGACCCAGGCAGGGATTCTGGTGGCCACACAACCGCTTTAAGCGGGCGGTAAGCAGCACCTGAGGTGCTGACCCCACTTGTGCAGAAGTGTGATTATAGTTTATATGTTTACAGGCTATTCTTTACACTGTATGGTGCACAGTTGATTTCTGGTAATATACCCTGTTGTGTTGCTCAAAGGAGACAACAATATGGCGCCCACAAGAAGCAAGGGTGCCAAAACACAGGCTTACTATGCTGCCTGCGCCGCATGTACAACCTCGCTACCGGCAGGTTCCACTGACCCTCATTGTGTGCACTGTTCGGCCCCTGTGGCACTTACTCAGCCGGAGCCTCTGCTAAGGGGGGCCCAGGGGGAACAACCAGCTAACACTGTCCAGGTGACAGGGACGGAGTTTGCAGTTTTTACTGACAGACTTTCTGAGACTATGGCTAAAATACTAGAAGCTTTGCAGTCCAGACCGGTATCTCAGACCATGGGCACTGTGGAATCACTGCCCCCTAGTTCCCCTCAGTTGGAACAACAATGTTCCCCCGGGGTGTCTCATAGATCCCAGGGTGAGGTCCCTGACACGGACCGCAGTCCCAGACCGCCTAAGCGAGCTCGCTTGGAAATCCCCTCGACCTCATCACATTGTTCAGGGTCTCAGAGAGATGACTCTCTGTTTGATGAAGCGGAGGTAGCTGATCAGGATTCTGATCCTGAGGCCGCTCTCAACCTTGATACCCCTGATGGGGACGCCATAGTGAATGATCTTATTGCGTCCATAAATAAGATGCTGGATATTTCTCCCTCAGCTCCTCCAGCAGAGGAGTCACCTTCTCAGCAGGAGAAGTTCCGTTTCAGGTTCCCCAAGCGTACAGCGAGTATGTTTCTGGATCACTCCGACTTCAGAGAGGCAGTCCAGAAACACAGAGTTTGTCCAGATAAGCGTTTTTCCAAGCGTCTTAAGGATACACGTTATCCCTTCCCCCCTGACGTGGTCAAAGGTTGGACTCAGTGTCCCAAGGTGGATCCTCCAATCTCCAGACTGGCGGCTAGATCCATAGTTGCAGTTGAAGATGGGGCTTCACTCAAGGATGCCACTGCCAGACAGATGGAGCTCTGGTTCAAATCCATCTATGAGGCTATCGGCGCGTCTTTCGCTCCAGCATTCGCAGCAGTATGGGCACTCCAAGCTATCTCAGCGGGTCAAGCCCAAATTGACGCACTCACACGTACGTCTGCGCCGCAAATGGCTTCCATAACCTCTCAAACGTCGGCATTTGCGTCCTACGCTATTAATGCTATCCTGGACTCTGCGAGCCGTACGGCGGTTGCAGCCGACAATTCGGTGGCATTACGCAGGGCCTTGTGGCTACGGGAACCGCCGGAGGTGCCGCTACCAACGCGGCTTCCTCATGACATACGGCAGCCTCACACCGCATCCTCGGTCGGTGGCAGGCTCTCCCTCTTCTGCGACACCTGGATGCCACAGGTAAAAGACCGATGGGTGAGAGACATTCTGTCTCACGGTTACAGGATAGAGTTCAGCTCTCGTCCTCTGACTCGATTCTTCAGAACATCTCCGCCTCCCGAGCGAGCCGATGCTCTTCTGCAGGCGTTGGACACTCTGAAGGTAGAAGGAGTGGGATCCCTGTTCCTCTTCAGCAACAGGGTCACGGTTTTTACTCCAACCTGTTTGTGGTTCCAAAGAATGACGGGTCTTTCCGTCCTGTCCTGGACCTACAACTGCTCAACAAACACGTAAAGACCAGGCGGTTCCGGATGGAATCCCTCCGCTCCGTCATCGCCTCAATGTCCCAAGGAGATTTCCTTGCATCGATCGATATCAAAGATGCTTATCTTCACGTTCCGATTGCTCCAGAGCATCAGCGCTTCCTGCGCTTCGCCATAGGAGACGAACACCTCCAGTTCGTGGCACTGCCGTTCGGCCTGGCGACAGCCCCCCGTGTTTTCACCAAGGTCATGGCTACAGTAGTCGCGGTCCTCCACTGCCAGGGTCACTCGGTAATCCCTTACTTAGACGATCTGCTGGTCAAGGCTTTCAAGAGGCATGCCAGCACAGCCTCAACGCTACTCTGGAGACTCTCCAGAGTTTCGGGTGGATCATCAATTTTCCAAAGTCAAATCTGACACCGGCCCAATCGCTGACATATCTTGGCATTGAGTTTCATACCCTCTCAGCGATAGTGAAGCTTCCCGCTGAACAAGCAGCGTTCACTACAGACGGGGGTGCAATCTCTCCTTCAAGGTCAGTCACACCCCTTGAGGCGCCTCATGCACTTCCTCGGGAAGATGGTGGCAGCAATGGAGGCAGTCCCTTTCGCGCAGTTTCACCTGCGTCCTCTTCAATGGGACATCCTACGCAAATGGGACAGGAAACCGACGTCCCTCGACAGGAACGTCTCCCTCTCTCAGGCAACCAAAGCTTCCCTTCGGTGGTGGCTTCTTCCCACTTCATTATCAAGGGGGAATTCCTTCCTACCCCCATCCTGGGCGGTGGTCACGACGGACGCGAGTCTGTCAGGGTGGGGAGCAGTTTTTCTCCCCCCACAGGGCTCAGGGTACGTGGACTCAGCAAGAGTCCTCGCTTCAGATCAATGTTCTGGAGATCAGGGCAGTGTATCTGGCCCTAAAAGCGTTGCAGCAGCAGTGGCTGGAAGGCAAGCAGATTCGAATTCAGTCGGACAACTCCACAGCGGTGGCATACATCAACCACCAAGGCGGGACACGCAGTCGGCAAGCCTTCCAGGAAGTCCGGCGGATTCTACTGTGGGTGGAAGCCACAGCCTCCACCATATCCGCAGTTCACATCCCAGGCGTGGAAAACTGGGGAGCAGACTTTCTCAGTCGCCAGGGCATGGACGCAGGGGAATGGTCCCTTCACCAGGACGTGTTTCAGGAGATATGTTGCCGCTGGGGCATGCCGGACGTCGATCTAATGGCGTCCCGGCACAACAACAAGGTACCGACGTTCATGGCACGGTCTCAAGATCCCAGAGCTATGGCGGCAGACGCCTTAGTTCAGGATTGGTCGCAGTTTCCGCTCCCTTATGTGTTTCCTCCGTTGGCACTGTTGCCCAGAGTGTTACGCAAGATCAGGGCCGACTGCCGCCGCGTCATCCTCGTCGCTCCAGACTGGCCGAGGAGGTCGTGGTACCCGGATCTGTGGCATCTCACGGTCGGCCAACCGTGGGCACTACCAGACCGACCAGACTTGCTGTCTCAAGGGCCGTTTTTCCATCTGAATTCTGCGGCCCTCAACCTGACTGTGTGGCCATTGAGTCCTGGATCCTAGCGTCTTCAGGGTTATCTCAAGAGGTCATTGCCACTATGAGAAAGGCTAGGAAACCAACGTCCGCCAAGATCTACCACAGGACGTGGAAAATTTTCCTGTCGTGGTGCTCTGCTCAGGGTTTTTCTCCCTGGCCATTTGCCTTGCCCCCTTTTCTGTCCCTCCTTCAATCTGGACTGGAAAAGGGTTTGTCGCTCGGCTCCCTTAAGGGACAAGTCTCGGCGCTCTCTGTGTTTTTCCAGAAGCGCCTAGCCAGACTTCCACAGGTACGCACGTTCCTGCAGGGGGTTTGTCTCATCGTTCCTCCTTACAAGCGGCCGTTAGAACCCTGGGATCTGAACAGGGTGCTGATGGTTCTTCAGAAACCACCATTCGAGCCTATGAGGGATATTTCTCTCTCACGCCTTTCGCAGAAAGTGGTTTTCCTAGTAGCAGTCACTTCACTTCGGAGAATGTCTGAGCTAGCAGCGTTGTCATGCAAAGCCCCTTTCCTGGTGTCTCACCAGGACAAGGTGGTTCTGCGTCCGGTTCCGGAATTTCTCCCTAAGGTGGTATCCCCCTTTCATCTCAATCAGGATATCTCCTTACCTTCTTTTTGTCCTCATCCAGTTCACCAATGTGAAAAGGATTTGCTCTTGTTAGATCTGGTGAGAGCACTCAGACTCTACATTTCTCGTACGGCGCCCCTGCGCCGCTCGGATGCACTCTTTGTCCTTGTCGCTGGCCAGCGTAAAGGGTCACAGGCTTCCAAATCAACCCTGGCTCGGTGGATCAAGGAACCAATTCTCGAAGCTTACCGTTCTGCTGGGCTTCCGGTTCCCTCAGGGCTGAAGGCCCATTCTACCAGAGCCGTGGGTGTGTCCTGGGCCTTGAGGCACCAGGCTACGGCTCAGCAGGTGTGTCAGGCGGCTACCTGGTCGAGCCTGCACACTTTCACGAAGCACTATCAGGTGCATACCTATGCTTCGGCGGATGCCAGCCTAGGTAGACGAGTCCTTCAGGCGGCGGTTGCCCACCTGTAGGAAGGGGCCGTTTTACGGCTCTATTACGAGGTATTATTTTACCCACCCAGGGACTGCTTTTGGACGTCCCAATTGTCTGGGTCTCCCAATGGAGCGACAAAGAAGGGAATTTTGTTTACTTACCGTAAATTCCTTTTCTTCTAGCTCCAATTGGGAGACCCAGCACCCGCCCCTGTTTTTTTGTGTACACATGTTGTTCATGTTGAATGGTTTCAGTTCTCCGATATTCCTTCGGATTGAAGTTACTTTAAACCAGTTTATAATTTTTTCCTCCTTGCTTTTGCACCAAAACTGAGGAGCCCGTGGGAGCACGGGGGGTGTATAGGCAGAAGGGGAGGGGCTTTACACTTTTAGTGTAATACTTTGTGCGGCCTCCGGAGGCATAGCCTATACACCCCAATTGTCTGGGTCTCCCAATTGGAGCTAGAAGAAAAGGAATTTACGGTAAGTAAACAAAATTCCCTTCTTTACACAATATTACAACACAGGGATGGGTAGGAAGGGATTTTTAGGCCACACATCACCCTGCTTTTAGGTAGGTTACAAGGCATATGGGACCTGACAGGTTCCCCTTAAAAACAAAAACGTCACGTGGTTTAAGGACATTTAAAATTCAGTTTAGAAAATGACAAAACGTTCACAATTTTCTCCAAATTTCCAATATTTTCACAAACACAAAAAACATCATCCTAAATTTACCAGTGACATGAAGTACAATATGTCACAATAAAATAATCTCAGAATCACTGGGATTTGTTGAAGCCTTCCAGAGTTATTACTACATAAAGTGACACTGGCCACTATTGGAAAAAAATTATCCTGATCAGGATGGTGAAAACAGGCCTGATATGAAGGGGTTAACCTCTTCATATTTTGAAAGCTGTGAAGCTGCTTAAAATAGTGACTGGTCCATTTTTATTTATTTATTTATTTTATTTTTTTTTGGAAGCTGACATTTTGTTAGGCCTTCTTCATATGTGCACGTGGAATCTGTTCTTTTCACGGATGCCACACCTACACATTATAGCCTACTGTGTGGCTATGGGAGCCACATGGAAATATGTCAGTTTTTTTTACGGCAGCAAAGGCCAATACAATTGTACAGGGGGGCTCGTAGCACAGTCATCAGTCCACTTGGTAATCAACATATAAGTAGAAAAATTACAGCGTCCCCAAGTACGTGAAAAAAGTACAAAAATCTTTTTTTTTTTTTCCGCAATATGTGCGACATTTCAACCTTCCGACATTTCAACCTTCCTGCAGACCTATGGAAGGCCGAATGTTACACTTATTGCGGAATTAGGCTATGTGCGCACTTACCTGATTTTGCAGCAGATTTTCTGCGGATTTGCTGCATGTTTCGCTGCAGAAAATGTTCATAACATCTCTGCAGTGAATCACCAGCAAAACCTATGGGCAAAAAAAATCCTGTGCGCACTAGGCGGAATTTGACAGCTGCATGTTTTGCTGCGGGATTCCCGCAGCAAAAACAATTGCATGTCAATTCTTTTCTGCACGTCGCTGCGGGATTTCACTACATTGACTCCAATGTTAATCGTGAAATCCCGCAGGGAATAACGCAGGCAGCAAATTCTGTGCGATTCACTGCGTTTTCCTGCGTTATTCCCTGCGGTATTTCGCGGTTTACCTCCGGTAATGTACATCGCTTGCCTGCGGTTTGCAGGGAAGTGATGTCGTTACAGGAAGAGGAAGCGGAGCAGAGCGTAAACACACACATCTCACACACACACATCTCACACACACACATCTCACACACACACACACACACACACACACACACACACACACACACACACACACTCACAGACATAAAACACAGACACATAGAACACACACAGAAAGCAAACGGAAATATAGAAAACAAAGCACGTGGGCTCCGCTGTATATTTACCGTCCAGCCGAGGTAAGCACACAGCGGCGGCCCGGTATTCTCAGGCTGGGGAGGGAGAGGGGCAGGGTTAATGTCCCCCGCCTCCCTCCCCCTCCCGCAGCCAAGAATATCAGCCGCAGCTGCCCCGGGACTGTCGCCTGCATTATGCGGCAGTACCGGCGTGTCCCCGGCTCTTCCTGCAGCCGTGTAGCAGTGGCAGTCAGGGTAATACAAGGAGTTAATGGTGGCGGATCACCGCCATTAACTCCAGGCTTGATCATGGCAGCGTCTATGAGACAGCTGACATGATCAACCCGTAAATAAAGTGAATAAAACACACAGAAAAATACTTTATTTTAAATAAAACACAAACAAGCCTCGTTCACCATTTTATTAACCCCTCCCGAAACAAAGCTCCAGCGTAATCCACAGCTCCGGCGTCCTGCGCTGCTTACATCCAGCCGCGACTGACACACAGCGCTGAATTACCTCTGCTGTCTCGCAGTGAGACAGCAGAGGTAATTACCGGTCATTTCCCACGGCCGGTAATGTGAACTCAATTCCGACCGGGGGAAATGCAGCGATCTGTCTGTCTCTGTCTGTCTGTCCCTCTATCCGTCTATCTGTCTGTCTATCTATCTATCTATCTATCCCTCTATCTGTCTGTCTATCTATTCTTCTGTCTCTTTATCTACTATCTCAGAATGAAATGACTTTTTTTTGCATTGAATGCAATAAAGCACATCCCAACCCGCACACGGCAAAACCGCGGTAAAACCGCAGCAAACTGCAGCAAACCGCATGCGGTTTTCGGGTGCAGTTTGCAGCGTTTTTTTTTACCGCGGGTGCGGTAATCTTTGAATACCTGCGGAATTTTCTTGAGAAAATTCCATTTTCCAGTGCGCACATAGCCTTAAGAAGTTTTTCATATTTTTTTTTTTCCCACCTACTCTGGGTCACTGTCATTTGTCTAATTTTTAAGGGCCAATTAAAGTATACGGCTCTATGAAAAGCACATGTAGCACACGCAAGGTAGGGACAGTGAAAAGCGGACTGTGGTTGGGCGTACGGCTCACATGACTTGACAAACTTACGTGAGTCCCGGGAGAGCAAGTGCCAACACTGCTGGAATGGCCCAGTTTAAAATATGAGGTTTAAACATGGAAAGGGCGGCACGGAGACTCATTGGTTATCACTGCAGTCTTGCAGTGCTGGGGTCTTGGGTTCACATCCCACCAAGGACAACATCTGCAAGGAAGCTTGCATGTTCTCATGTTTTGTGTGGGTTTCCTCTGGGTTCTTCACTTTCTCCCACACTCCAAAAACCTACAGAAAGGGAATTTAGATTGTGAGCCCCAATGGGGACAGTGATGATCATGTATGTAAAGCGCTGTGGATTAATGGCGCTATATAAGTGAACAAATATAATTATTATTACTCCTTTTCATTCCCTCTTTAAGAAGTCATCATTACAACCCTATTCACTTTCTATCATGACCGCAATTATTTTTTATCATATTGTTTTTTTTCTAATATTTTCGTTGCTTTCCTTTTGATCTGATGTATCACATATATTTAGTACAGGTTGCCCTTGATTTATAATCCGAATAGATTGAAATGTTGGAATACAATCACCTTTTTAATTCTTTAGTGATCATCTCTGTAGACCAGTGGTGGGGAACCTTTTTTCTGTTGGGGGCCATTTGGAAATTTCTACCAACCTTCGGGGGCCGCACAAAATTATCAATGTTTAAATGACCCTGCTATATTGGGTGAAACAATTAATTAACTGGGGGCATGGGGCTGGGGGCACCGGCACCTCACGCGGGGCTGGGGGCACCGGCACCTCACGCGGGGCTGGGGGCACCGGCACCTCACGCGGGGCTGGGGGCACCGGCACCTCACGCGGGGCTGGGGGCACCGGCACCTCACGCGGGGCTGGGGGCACCGGCACCTCACGCGGGGCTGGGGGCACCGGCACCTCACGCGGGGCTGGGGGCACCGGCACCTCACGCGGGGCTGGGGGCACCGGCACCTCACGCGGGGCTGGGGGCACCGGCACCTCACGCGGGGCTGGGGGCACCGGCACCTCACGCGGGGCTGGGGGCACCGGCACCTCACGCGGGGCTGGGGGCACCGGCACCTCACGCGGGGCTGGGGGCTCCGGCACCTCACGCGGGGCTGGGGGCTCCGGCACCTCACGCGGGGCTGGGGGCTCCGGCACCTCACGCGGGGCTGGGGGCTCCGGCACCTCACGCGGGGCTGGGGGCTCCGGCACCTCACGCGGGGCTGGGGGCTCCGGCACCTCACGCGGGGCTGGGGGCTCCGGCACCTCACGCGGGGCTGGGGGCTCCGGCACCTCACGCGGGGCGCGCTGCACACAGGACATTGGGGGCGCGCTGCACACAGGACATTGGGGGCGCGCTGCACACAGGACATTGGGGGCGCGCTGCACACAGGACATTGGGGGCGCGCTGCACACAGGACATTGGGGGCGCGCTGCACACAGGACATTGGGGGCCACACTGTGCTGAGAGTTTCATGCAACTCTGGGGGAGAGGGTTTACAGAACTAGGGTTTAGGCACAAAGCATTGGGCAGGGCACATAGCAGCAGAGGGTCGGCGCTGGACTCACAGCAGCATTGCATTCACATCACCGGAGTGCAGCAGGAGCCGGACACACTGCATCAGAAGGAGAAGGCGGGCACTGATCTCCGGAGGGCAGGGGGCGTGCACACAACGCTGGAAGCTGTGAGGCTGCTGTGGACCCGCCCACAAAGTAAGCACTGGCCGTCGGGAGAACACATTGCAGCACAAACTGCAATGTGTGGATTTAAAGGGCCGGCGGCAGCAAGACCGCGGTGACAGCACCAGCACTGCCTCCCCCGGGAATCTGCCCGGGGGCCACATAAAAGGTCATGGCGGGCCGCATGCGGCCCGCGGGCCGGAGGTTCCCCACCCCTGCTGTAGACAAATGTTTGTGATTTTACAAATTTAAAAGAATGTAAAATAAGTAAATGTTATTACAAATAATGTTATTTTGAAGTGCCCTTTAAAGGAAACCAACCAGCAGGTTTTTCACATATAAAGTACAGGCAGTTCCATACTGGTGCTAGGATGCTGGTTAAAATGATACCTTCAGATTAGAGATCTGAGCCTTGAGTGCAGAAAAATCCTTTATCAAAACTTCAGAAATGACCTCATTGATGCAGTGGTTTGAGCACCGGAGCTGGGCTTTGTGGGTCCGGTCCTCTGGGATAGTTCCTCCTCCTACCTTGACTCCTTTTCTCTATTTATTTAATTTTTGTGCTGCCCTTGTCGATGTTGGTGGCGCATGCATGTTACTAGTGTGACGTTGTCTTCAATAAAATGGTGTCGGAATCGGCGCATGCACGCAGGGCCGGCTCCAGGTTTTTGTGGGCCCCATAAACACGCAGACACACACATACACAGATACATACACGTACATATACATATTTAAAGACAAACTCACAAAAATACATATAAACAGACAAATCTATACAGTCATATACACTGACATACATAGATACACATCATACATGCATACATACAGAGACACACACTGCTATGCTGCATACATACATATAGACAGACACACATACTGCTCTGCTACATACATACGTACATACAGACACACACTGCTCTGCATGCATACATACATATAGACAGACACACACACACACACACACACACACACACACACACACACACACTGCTCTGCTGCATATATACATACAGACACACACATATATTGCTCTGCTGCATGCATACATACAGACACACACATACTGCTCTGCTGCATACATACATACATACAGACACACGCATACTGCTCTGCTGCATACATACATGCATACATACAGACATGTATACTGCTCTGCTGCATATATACATACAGACGCATACTGCTCTGCTGCATACATACATGCATACATACAGACACGCATACTGCTCTGCTGCATACATACATACATACAGACACGCATACTGCTCTGCATGCATACATACAGACACGCATACTGCTCTGCATGCATACATACAGACATGCATACTGCTCTGCTGCATACATACATGCATACATACACGCATGCTGCTTAGCATGCATACATACAGACACTCATACTGCTCTGCTGCATACATACATGCATACATACAGACAGACACGCATATTGCTCTGCTGCATATATATATACATACATAGACATGCATACTGCTCTGCTGCATACATACATGCATACATACAGACAGACACGCATATTGCTCTGCTGCATATATATACATACATACAGACACGCATACTGCTATGCATACATACAGACATGCATACTGCTCTGCTGCATACATACATGCATACATACACGCATACTGCTTAGCATGCATACATACAGACACTCATACTGCTCTGCTGCATACATACATATATACATACATACAGACAGACACGCATATTGCTCTGCAGCATATATATATACATACAGACACGCATACTGCTCTGCTGCATGCATACATACATACATACAAACACACACCTTGCTTTGCGGGGCCCACACACCTTGCTCTGCGGGGCCCACACACCTTGCTCTGCGGGGCCCACACACCTTGCTCTGCGGGGCCCACACACCTTGCTCTGCGGGGCCCACACACCTTGCTCTGCGGGGCCCACACACCTTGCTCTGCGGGGCCCACACACCTTGCTCTGCGGGGCCCACACACCTTGCTCTGCGGGGCCCACACACCTTGCTCTGCGGGGCCCACACACCTTGCTCTGCGGGGCCCACACACCTTGCTCTGCGGGGCCCACACACCTTGCTCTGCGGGGCCCACACACCTTGCTCTGCGGGGCCCACACACCTTGCTCTGCGGGGCCCACACACCTTGCTCTGCGGGGCCCACACACCTTGCTCTGCGGGGCCCACACACCTTGCTCTGCGGGGCCCACACACCTTGCTCTGCGGGGCCCACACACCTTGCTCTGCGGGGCCCACACACCTTGCTCTGCGGGGCCCACACACCTTGCTCTGCGGGGCCCACACACCTTGCTCTGCGGGGCCCACACACCTTGCTCTGCGGGGCCCACACACCTTGCTCTGCGGGGCCCACACACCTTGCTCTGCGGGGCCCACACACCTTGCTCTGCGGGGCCCACACACGCGGCTCTGCGGGGCCCACACACACACGGAGGGGCGGGGAGGGAGTGATGTCACTGATCAGGTCACGGTGCAGATGGGGCCCACACAGCGCTGGAGCGATGTGCTGGGGGTCGGCTGGCACTGTGACTCCTTCATCTGTGCGACCAAGCAGGACGCCGGGCGGTAGCTCCGCCCACAGATGATGCTCAATGCAGGAGAACACAGTGAACGCTGTGGTCTGTGGGCCTTAAAGGGCCGGCAGCCACAGTTTCCAGTGCCAAGGACTGCGGTCCCCGGAACTCGGCCTGGGGGCAGCAGAACTGACGAGGCCGAGTGGGTCCCCCCAGCTCTCCAGGGCCCCGGCATTTGCCCGGGTATGCCGCGTGCTGACGCCGGCCCTGCATGCACGTACCACGATCTCCAGCCCCATTTTAATGTGGAGATGACCATGAACAGCGGCTGCGCATGCGCTGATGAAAACGAGAAAGAATTCTATCTGCTAATGCGCTGCCGCTGCTCGTGTGTCCACAGTGTCTTCAATAAAATGGTGCCGGAGATGACCGTACGTGCCTGTGCCATTTTATTGACTACAACGCCACACTAGCAATGCTCATGAGCCACCACTATCAGCAATGGCATTGGTGGTGCAAAGTTTAACTACAGAAAAGAAGGCAAGGCAGAAGAAAGCATAAGAAGACCCGACCCACAAAGTCCCACCACGATGCTCAAGCCACTGCACCAATTACGTCATTTCTGAAGCTTTGATAAAAGATTTTTCTGCAATGAAGCCTCGGCTCTCTAAACTGAAGGTATGATCTTAATCAGCGTCCTAGTGGCAGTGCCTTTACTTTATATGTGAAAAACCTGCTGGTTGGTTCGCTTTAAACCAGTTAACGACCTATGGAAGAGGGAGGGGGGGGGGTTATAACAACCAGAAATGACACACTATTTTTATGTTCCTGTATGACAGGAAAGGGATCGAGTCTTCTGGAACAAGTTAAGCTGTGATGATGACACCTCCAGTCCAACTGAAAACCCTGCAGAGTCATTGGTAATGTAAGTATGTGCGCATGCGGCCTAATTTAGACCTATATATTCAGCTCCAATTGAGCTTCATATGAAAGGAGTCTTTGGTACAAGGGAGTGCTCCCCCTAGTGACGGCTGTATGCAGCCAGAATTTTTTCTATAGCTTTGTGAAAGGGATGCAGGAAATTAGAACAGTTTTCCACTTGAAGTATAAATATACTGTATATTCATCTATTTGGGTTGTGCCTAAACTATGATATTAATCTGCACACAAGTGAAGTCTGTTAGATATCTAATTTCACAAAGGTAGTGGATGCAACTGGCATAGGAAACCTGTCAGCTGACTCATGTTGCCTGAATCGCACACTTGGGGACAACCTGTCAGAAGAAAGGAGATGGTAATAAGCAGCCGAGGGACCTGCCTTTTCCACTAATCTTCGTAGCTGCTTTTTTCCTGGCGGCTGTTAAAGTATGCATTTTTGGAAACCTGAATAAACCAGAGGACAAAGAGTTAAAGGGAACCTGTCAGGTCAAAAAAGCGTTAAAACCTACAAGCAGTGTTGGGGGAGACCACTAAGAGGGTCTCTCATGGTCGCAGAGGAGGATTCCAGATTAGAACTGCGCAGATGTAAATGAATCAGGAAAAAAGACCACACTGAGACGTATTTCTATCTGGGAGAAGCTCAATGCTCTTCTAACCCGTATACTGTAAAACAATCATAGTTATACAGTTCATTCAGTACATTCGTATTGCTGTTGACCAATTATCTAACTTGATTTCACTTACTCCCTTATTTGGTTAGAGGTCCCTACAAGACCATACTGTCCTTGATAAAGCACTTGAAGATAAGCAAAAGTCTATGAGCCTATCAGCAGCTTGTTACTGACATTCAAGAGACCAATGTAAGCTGGCCTCCTGAATGCCTGCTTTGTTAAATTTAGCATGATTAGTTTCAATAATACATTCCAGGATGTGCACCCTGGTATACATGATAGCATTTAAGCAATGGTTATACAAAGACAGATTATCTTATTATATGGACAATTGATTCATAGCCTGGTCCTTCCCAGCAGGAGCCTGTGTGAGCTATTAACCCCTTCCTACCCATCCCTTTCTTGTAATATTGTGTAATATACATTTTATTACTTATATATTCCCTATGTAAATAGCATAGGTCTCTAGCCCCATGGGCATCATCGCATCGCCTTGTGGGTGTCTACATGCTTTCCATGGTATCACGCTCCTGTGGGCATGATACCATGGTGATGTTGCTAAGGTAAATCCATCAGTTCCTTCAGAATCTCGCGTGTTTACCATTCTCGCCTTCTCATCCTGGTGTTTCCTGGTCGGCTTCTGACGCGCACTGCGAGTCCCCAGCTATTTTATGGCATTTTGGAACTGCTGTGCCCATGCTGCGTTTTTCTTCGGCGCTCCATTGGGAGACCCAGACGATTGGGTGTATAGCTACTGCCTCCGGAGGCCACACAAAGCACTACACCAAAAAGTGTAAGGCCCCTCCCCTTCTGGCTATACACCCCCAGTGGGATCACTGGCTCACCAGTTTTCTGCTTTGTGCGAAGGAGGTCAGACATCCACGCATAGCTCCACTGTTTAGTCAGCAGCAGCTGCTGACTATGTCGGATGGAAGAAAAGTGGGCCCATATGGGGTCCCCAGCATGCTCCCTTCTCACCCCACTTGCGGGTTTGTAAGGTTGAGGTACCCATTGCGGGTACGGAGGCTGGAGCCCACATGCTGTTTTCCTTCCCCATCCCCCCTCAGGGCTCTGGGTGAAGTGGGATCTTACAGGTCTCCAGGCACTGAGACCGGGCTCCATCCACAGACCCAGAGAACCTGCTGGATATGGAGCTGAGTATCGTCAGGGACAGGCCCTGCTACATTAAGGTACTCTGTGTCCCCGGGCAAGCGCGCACACACACACCAGCATTGCTGGGAGTGTTAGTGCGCCGGGGGCAACAGCGCTGAGCGCTCGTGCTATTAGTCACTACAGCTTTGCTGAGTGACTTTATGTATTGGGAACTGCCGCGCCGGCCGTTGCTGGGTGTTTTTTACATTGTGGCGCGGCTGGGACTTGTGGTGCGCCGGGGACTTCCGCGCTGGCCGTGCACATGGACGGCCGCGCTTATTACTCGAGTCCCCGGCTTTGCGGCCTAGTTTTCGTTTCGTTCCCGCCTCCAGCCCTGCCAGTCAGGGGAGAGGCGGGACGCTGTACAGACAGTCAGTGCCGAGGGCTGGAGTCTGCTTTGCATTCTCCAGCCCCCTTCACTGGACACAGTGGGACGCCAGTTTCCCGCTCTTGTCTGGGGCACGCCCACGGCCCGCCCCTCGTCACACGAGCTGGAGAAGGACGCCGGCAGCCATTCCTGCACGCAGTCCGAGCTGGGGAACGGAGACATGCTCTGGGCAACCAACACAGGGCTCTGGCGACCACACACCCGCGTTATAGGCGGGCGGTAAGCAGCACCTGAAGTGCTGACCCCACTAAATACCGAAGTGTCCATTTGTATTTTATGCTTGTATGCTATACACTGCACTGTAGGTCGCTATCTTTGGCTATATGCCCTTCTAGATGGCGAGATAACAGCAGCAAAAACGCAAGAGTGCTAAGGCACAGGTTTTCTAGGCTGCTTGTATTGCATGGCTGAAGTGTTCATTTGTACTTATGCTTGTATGCTATACATTGCACTGTACGGTCGCTACTCTTGGCTATATTCTCCTAGAGGGCTGGACAACAGCAGCAAAAAAGCATGGGTGCCAAGGCACAGGCTTTATAGGCTGCTTGTACTACATGTGCTGAAGTGTTCATTTGTATATATGCTTGTATGCTATACATTGCACTGTACGGTCGCTACTCTGGGCTATATTCTCCTAGATGGCTGGACAACAGCAGCAAAAAAGCAAGGGTGCCAAGGCACAGGCTTTCTATGCTGCTTGTATTGCATGTGCTGAAGTGTTTATGCTTGTATGCTGTACATTGCATAGATGACTAGAATACAGCAGCAAAAAAGCAACACAGGCTTTCTATGCTGCTTTTCCTGCATGTGATACTGTTCCACCGGCAGGTTCCACTGACCCCCATTGTGTGCAATGCACCCCTGTAGCACTTGGTCAGCCGGGGTCTCTACTAGAGGTGGCCAAAGGAACCACCTGTGAACCCTGTCCAGGGACAGGGACGGAGTTGCAGTTTCGGCTGATAGATTGTCATGGGATAGAGACTTTGCAGTCCAGACAGGCCATGGGCAATCTTGATTAATGCTCCCTGGCCACCCTCATTTGGAACATAATCAGTGCTCCGGGGGGGTCCCAGGCATTCCAGGGTGAAGGCTCTGACACGGACGGCAGTCCCAGACAGCCTAAGCTAGCTCGCTGGGTGCGACACTCGGCTTCATCACTGGTCAAGGTCCCAGCAGGACGACTCTCTGTATGATGAGGCAGACGTAGCTGATCAGGGCTTTGGTCCTGACACCGCTCTCAAACCGGATACACCGGATGGTGACGCCATAGTGAATGATCTTATAGCGTCCATCAATGGAATGTTGCATATTTCTCCCTCAGCTCCCCCAGTGGAGGAGTCAGCTTCACAGCAGGAGAAATCCTTTTTCAGTACTCAGGCGTAGATTGAGTACTTTTTCTGACCACGCTGACTTCAGAGACGCAGTTCAGAAACACCACGCTTACCAGATAAACGTTTTCTCCAAACGTATTAAGGATGCACGTTATCCCTTTACCCTGATGTGGTACAGCCCTGGACCCAGGGTCCAAAGGTGGATCCCCCAATCTCCAGGCTTGCGGCTAGATCCATAGTTGCAGTGGAGGATGGGGCTTCACTTAAAGATGCCATTGACAGACAGATAGACCTCCGGTTGAAATCTGTCTGTGCAGCTATCAGCGTGTCGGTTGCTCCGGCATTCGCAGCCGTATGGGCACCCTAACCTTTTTCAGCTGGTCTTGCGCAGCTGGTCTTGAGCACATGTACATCTGTGCCGCAGGTGGTGTCCTTAACCTCGCAATGTCTGCATTGCGACTTACCCTAGTAATGCTGTCCTGGGGGGACAGTCGAGGTTGGTCCTTCCCAGGCTCGGGCAAGTCCCAATTGTCCTCGTCTAGAAGGGCTCAAAAGGCTCAGAGGGGCTCAGATTCCGGCCGGGCTCATTCACGCCCAAGGAGGGCAGCAGGAGGAACCGCTACCAAGGCGATCTCCTCATGTATTTCAGCTCTCTCTCCCCGCATCCGCGGTTGGTGGCAGAATCTCCCGCTTCTGGGTACATTTAGCTGCCACAGGTCACAGACCGGTGGGTGAGAGACATTGTGTCTCACGTGTACAGGATAGAGCTCTGTTCTCGTCCTCCGGCTCGATTCTTCAGAACTCCCCCCCCCCCACCGAGCCGATGCTCTTCTGCAGGCAGAAGGAGTGGTAATCCCTGTTCCTCCAATCTTATTGGGGTGCCAAAAAAAAAAAAAAAAAAGGGGTGGCTTTTTCCGTTCCGTTCTGGACCTAAAACTGCTCACCAAGCACGTGAAGGCCAGGCGGTTCCGGATGTAACCCTCCGCTCCGTCATTGCCTCAATGTCTCAAGGAGATTTCCTAGCATCAATAGACATCAGGATGCTTATCTCCACGTGCCGATTGCTCCAGAGCACCAGCGTTTGCTACGTTTCGTTATTGAAGACGAGCATCTTCAGTGCGTTCCACTGCCCTTCGGTCTGGCGACAGCCCTACGGGTTTTCACCAAGTTGAGGGCAGCAGTGGGAGCAGTCCTGCACTCTCAGGGTCACTCTGTGATCCTTACTGGACGATCCACTTGTCAAGGCACCCTCTCAAGAGGCATGCCGACACAGCCTGAACGTGGCGCTGGAGACTCTCCAGAGTTTCGGGTGGATCATCAACTTTTCAAGGTTACATCGGGCACCGACCCAATCGCTGACATATCTGGGCATGGAGTTTCACACTCCCTCAGCGATAGTGAAGCTTCCGCTGGACAAGCAGCGTTCACTACAGACGGGGGTGCAGTCTCTCCTTCAAGGCCAGTCACACCCCTTAAGACGCCTCATGCAGAGGCAGTCACTTTCGCGCAGTTTCATCTGCGTCCACTTCAATGGGACATGCTTTGCCAATGGGTTGGGGAGTCGACGTCCCTAGAAAGGAACGTTTCCCTTCTCAGACGGTCAAGGACTCTCTCCAGAGGAGTCCATCCTTCAGATCAATGTTCTGGAAATCTGGGCAGTGCATCTTGCCCTGCAAGCCTTCCAGCAGTGGCTGGAAGGAAAACAGATCCGAATTCAGTCGGACAATTCCACAGCGGTGGCAGACATCGCCCACCAAGGCGGAACATGCATCGCCAAGCCTACCAGGCAATCCGGCGGATTCTGATGTGGGTGGGGGACAGAGCATCCACCATATCCGCAGTTCACATCCCGGGCGTAGAAAATTGGGAAGCAGACTTCCTCAGTCGCCTGGGCATGGACGCAGGGGAATGGCCTCTGCACCCAGTATGGTGTCAGGAAATCTGTAGCCGCTGGAGGATGCCGGACGTCGACCTAATGGCGTCTCGGCACAACAACAAGGTCCCGATTTTCATGGCGCGGTCTCACGAGCAAAGAACTCTGGCGGCAGGCGCCCTAGTTCAGGATTGGTCGCAGTTCCAGCTACCCTATGTGTTTCCTACTCTGGCACTGTTGCCCAGAGTGCTACGCAAGCTCAGCTCCGCTTGCCGCCGCGCCATCCTCGTCGTCCCAGACTGACCGAGGAGGTCGTGGTCCCGGATCTGTGGCATCTCACGGTCGGCCAACCGTGGGCACTCTCAGACCGGCCAGACTTACTGTCCCAAGGGCCGTTCTTTCCACTGAATTCTACGGCCCTGATCCGCACTGTGTGGCCATCGAGTCCGAGATCCTAGCGTCTTCAGGATTATCTCAAGACGTCATTGCCACCATGAGACGGGCTAGGAAGCCGACGTCTGCCAAGATCTACCACAAGACGTGGAAGTTATTCTTATCATGGTGCTCTGCTTAGGGAGTGTCTCCCTGGCCATTTCCATTGTCTCCTTTTTCCCCCCTTCCTGCATCTGGATTGGGAAAAGGTTTGTCGCTCGGCTCCCTTAAAGGACAAGTCGCAGCGCTGTCGGTATTCTTTCAGAAGCGCCTAGTACGACTTCCTCAGGTACGCACGTTCCTGCAGGGGGGTTATCACATTGTCCCTCCGTACAAGAGGCCGTCAGACCCATGGGATCTGCACAGGGTATTAATTGCTCTCTAGGAGCCGCCCTTTGAGCCTCTGAGGGTTGTTTTCACTTTCTCGACTTTCACAGAAAGTGGCCTTTCTGGTAGCGGTCACGTCTTTTCGGAGAGTGTCCGAACTAGCAGCGCGGTCATCCAAAGCTCCCTTCCTGGTGTTCACCAAGATAAGGTAGTGCTGCGTCCGATCCCAGAGTTTCTCCCTAAGGTGGTATCCCCTTTTTATCACAATCAGGATATCTCCTTACCTTTCTTTTATCCATTTCATCGATATGTAATGGCTTTGCATTGTTGGATCTGGTGTACAGCACCCAGAATCTACATTCCCGCACGGCGCTCCTGCGCCGCTCGGATGCACTCTTTGTCCTTGTCACTGGTCAGCGCAAGGGATCGCAGGCTGCAACATCCACCCTGGCTCAATGGATCAAGGAACCAATCCTTGAAGCCTACCGTTCTACTGGGCTTCCGGTTCCATCAGGGCTGAAGGCCCATTCTACCAGAGCCGTGGGTGCGTCCTGGGCATTACGGCACCAGGCTACGGCTCAACAGGTGTGCCAGGCAGTCACCTGGTCGAGTCTGCACACGTTCACCAAACATTATCAGGTGCATACCTATGCTTCGGCGGACGCCAGCCTAGGTAGAAGAGTCCTGCAGGCGGCAGTTGCCTCCCCGTAGGGGAAGGCTGTCTTGCAGCTCTAACATGAGGTATTTCTTTACCCACCCAGGGACAGCTTTTGGACGTCCCAATCGTCTGGGTCTCCCAATGGAGCGCCGAAGAAGAAGGGAATTTTGTTACTTACCGTAAATTCCTTTTCTTCTAGCTCCTATTGGGAGACCCAGCACCCGCCCTGTTGTCCTTCGGGATTTTTGGTTGTTTTCGGGTACACATGTTGTTCATGTTGAATGGTTTTCAGTTCTCCGATGTTACTTCGGAGTGAATTTGTTTAAACCAGTTATTGGCTTTCCTCCTTCTTGCTTTTGCACTAAAACTGGTGAGCCAGTGATCCCACTGGGGGTGTATAGCCAGAAGGGGAGGGGCCTTACACTTTTTGGTGTAGTGCTTTGTGTGGCCTCCGGAGGCAGTAGCTATACACCCAATCGTCTGGGTCTCCCAATAGGAGCTAGAAGAAAAGGAATTTACGGTAAGTAACAAAATTCCCTTCTTTTCCCGCAGGGTCCCCATACTTACCTGCCTTGATAGCTGACACCGGAGTCACTTCCACCACTGCAGAGGAGCGCCGTGGAGCCTGGAGCAGGAGGTGGGCGGGGCCTGCACGAGCTCCGGTCATGTGACAGCCAGAGCTAGTTCAGGCCCGCCCACCTTCTCCGGCAATGTGCAGACACTGACCGACACTGCCGGATAGTGAAGTGCTGCGTGATTGAACTCTCCCGTCACTCCAGCGCTTGTTCTGCATTGAGGATGCAGTGCTGAAGCCATGGTACTGTATCATCAATGCAGAATGACCGCAGCACATCCGTAGGACATTCCGCAATACAACCGCAGCATTGAAAAAGACAAAGTGGTGCTGCGGTTTACTGGGAGCCCCTGCAGATATATCCGCAGGACACATTCCCTGTGGGCACATAGCCTAAATAAGAATAGTTGTTCTTACTTTCTTCGGCGCTCCATTGGGAGACCCAGACGATTGGGTGTATAGCACTGCCTCCGGAGGCCACACAAAGCAATTACACTAAAAAGTGTAAGGCCCCTCCCCTTCTGGCTATACACCCCCAGTGGGATCACTGGCTCACCAGTTTTCTGCTTTGTGCGAAGGAGGTCAGACATCCACGCATAGCTCCACTGTTTAGTCAGCAGCAGCTGCTGACTATGTCGGATGGAAGAAAAGAGGGCCCATACTAGGGCCCCCAGCATGCTCCCTTCTCACCCCACTTTATGTCGGCGGTGTTTGTAAGGTTGAGGTACCCATTGCGGGTACGGAGGCTGGAGCCCACATGCTGTTTTCCTTCCCCATCCCCCTGAGGGGCTCTGAGGAAGTGGGATCTTACCGGCCCCCAAGCCCTGAGGCCGGGCTCCATCCACAGACCCATGGAACCTGCTGGATACGGAGCTAGGTACCGTTCAGGGACAAGGCCCTGCGACATTAAGGTACTCTGTGTCCCCGTATGTACAGGCCGCGCACACTCCAGACTTGCTGGGTGTGCTAGTGCGCCGGGGACAGTAGCGCTGGGGTTACAGTCACTACAGTTTTTCTGAGTGACTTTATGTGTTGGGGACTGCCGCGCCGGCCGCCCCTAGAGCGGCGGCGCGGCTGTGACTTGTAGTGCGCCGGGGACTTAGCGACGACCGTGCTTTTACGACGGCGTCGCTTATAAATTTAGTCCCCGGCTTCTGCGGCCTAGCTCCGCTTCGTTCCCGCCCCCGCCCTGTCAATCAGGGCAAGGGAGAGACGCTGTTCGATTCATCAGCGCCGAGGGCTGGAGCCTTATTTACATGCTCCAGCCCTCTCACTGAGCACAGTGGGACGCAGGTTTCCCGCTCTTTGTCTGCACACGCCCAGGGCCCGCCCCTCTCCACAGGACGCCGGCAGCCATTCCTACATGCAGTGTGGCTGGAGAACGGACACAGGCTCTGGGAGACCCAGACAAGGGATTTCTGGCGACCACACACCCGCGTTAAGCGGGCGGTAAGCAGCACTTAAGTGCTGGCCCCACTAGTGCCACAGTGTGATATTTGTGTACTTTTTTCTCTGTACCATATATATATATATATTTTGCACTGTAAGGTCGCTTCTTGGCTGTATACCCCAATTGCTCTGAGGAGACGACAACATGTCATCTGCAAAACGCAAGGGTGCCAAGACACAGGCTGTGAGCGCTGCTTGTGCCGCTTGTGGGGCTGATCTACCGGCAGGTTACAATGACCCCATTGTGTGCAATGTTCGGTCCCTGTGCCACTTCGTCAGCCGGAGTCTATGGTGGTAGTAGCCCAGGCAGAGTCGCCGGTGAACCCTGTCCCGGTGACGGGGACAGAGTTTGCAGTTTTCTTCGGCGCTCTATTGGGAGACCCAGACGATTGGGTGTATAGCACTGCCTCCGGAGGCCACACAAAGCAATTACACTAAAAAGTGTAAGGCCCCTCCCCTTCTGGCTATACACCCCCAGTGGGATCACTGGCTCACCAGTTTTCTGCTTTGTGCGAAGGAGGTCAGACATCCACGCATAGCTCCACTGTTTGTAGTCAGCAGTAGCTGCTGGCTATATCGGATGGAAGAAAAGAGGGCCCATATGGGGCCCCCAGCATGCTCCCTTCTCACCCGCGGTGGTGCTTGTAAGGTTGAGGTACCTATTGCTGGTACAGAGGCTGGAGCCCACATGCTGTTTTCCTTCCACATCCCCTGGAGGGCTCTGTGGAAGTGGGATCTTGCCGGCCCCCAAGCCCTGGGGCCGGGCTCCATCCACAGACCCAGAGAACCTGCTGGATTTGGAGCGGGAGTGCCGTTCAGGGACAAGGCCCTGCAACTTTCAGGTACTCTGTGTCCCCGGCAGGCACGGACACTCTCAAGGCTTGCTGAGCGTTATAGTGCGCCGGGGACAGTAGCGCTGTGCGCTGGGGTTAGGTCACTGCAGCTTTGCTGAGTGACGTTACATGTTGGGAACTACTGCGCCGACCGCTACTGCAGCGGCGGCGCAGCTGCGACTTGTGGTGCGCCGGGGACTTTGCGCCGACCGCGCTTTTACGGCGGCGGCGCTTCTAACTTTAGCCCCCGGCTTCTGCGGCCTAGCGCCGCTTCGTTCCCGCCCCCACCCTGTCAATCAGGGTAGGGGAGAGACGCTGCTCAATTGGCAGCGCCGAGGGCTGGAGCTTTATTTACATGCTCCAGCCCTCTCACTAGGCACAGTGGGAAGCAGGCTTCCCGCTCTTCGTCTGTATACGCCCAGGGCCCGCCCCCCCTCTCCACAAGGACGCCGGCAGCCATTACACATGCGGTCTGGCTGGTGAAAGGCAGCAGGCTCTGGGAGACCCAGACTAAAGGGATTTCGGCGACCACACACCCGCTCCTAAGCGGGCGGTAAGCTGCACTTTAGTGCTGGCCCCACTAGTGCCTCAGTGTTATATTAGTGTACTTTTTTCTTGGTACCATATATATATATAGTTGCACTGTAAGGTCGCTTCTTGGCTGGACACCCTGTACTGCTCTGAGGAGGCAGCAACATGTCATCCGCAAAACGCAAGGGTGCCAAGGCACAGGCTGTGTACACTGTTTGTACTGCATGTGGGGCTAATCTACCAGCAGGCTCCAACGACTCTCATTGTGTGCAATGTTCAGTCCCAGTGGCACTTCGTCAGCCAGAGCCTATGGTGGTAGTGGCCCAGGCAGAGACGCCTGTGAACCCTGCCCCGGTGACGGGGACAGACTTTGCAGTTTTTGCTGATAAAATGTCTGTGACTATGGCAAAAATCCTGGAGACCTTGCAGTCCAGGCCAGTTGCTCAGACCATGGACACTGCTGTGTCTATGCTCTCCGGTCCCCCTCAGTTGGAACTAATCCGTACTTCAGGGGGGTCTCAAGCATCACAGGCTGAAGTCTCTGACTCAGATGACAGTCCCAGGCAGCCTAAGCGAGCTCGCTGGGAAAGACCCTCCACGTCATCACACTGCTCAGGGTCTCAGCGACAAGAGTCTCTCTGTGATGAGACTGAGGACGGTGATCAGGATTCTAATCCTGAGGCCCCTCTCAATCTGGATGCCCCTGATGGTGACGCCATGGTTAATGACCTTATATCGGCAATTAATAGACTGTTGGATATTTCTCCCCCAGCCCCTTCTGCAGAGGAGGCAGCTGCACAGCAGGAGAAGTTCCATTTCCTATATCCCAAGCGTAAATTAAGTGCTTTTTTGGACCACTCTGACTTCAGAGAATCGATCCAGAAACACGACGCTCATCCAGACAAGCGTTTCTCTAAACGTTCTAAGGATACCCGTTATCCTTTTCCCTCTGAGGTGGCCAAACGCTGGACCCAGTGTCCAAAGGTGGATCCCCCAATTTCCAAGCTTGCGGCTAGATCCATAGTCGCAGTAGAGGATGGCGCCTCACTTAAAGATGCCAACGACAGACAGATGGACCTTTGGTTGAAATCTGTCTATGAAGCTATCGGCGCGTCGTTTGCTCCAGCATTCGCGGCCGTGTGGGCACTCCAAGCTATTTCAGCTGGTTTAGCACAGGTGGATGCTTTCATACATCCAGCAGTGCCGCAAGTGGCGTCCCTAACTTCGCAAATGTCTGCGTTTGCGACCTATGCTATCAATGCTGTCCTAGAATCTACGAGCCGTACCGCTATGGCGTCCGCCAATTCTGTGGTTTTGCGCAGAGCCTTGTGGTTAAAGGACTGGAAAGCAGATGCTGGTTCTAAAAAATGCTTAACCAGCTTGCCATTATCTAGAGACAGACTGTTTGGTGAGCCATTGGCTGAAATCATAAAACAGTCCAAGGGTAAGGACTCTTCCTTACCACAGCCCAGAGCAAGTAAACCTCAACAGAAAAAGTGGCAGTCGAGGTTTCGGTCCTTTCGAGGCTCGGGCAAGGCCCAATTCTCCTCGTCCAAAAGGACTCAGAAAGAACAAGGGAGCTCAGATTCCTGGCGGGCTCACTCACGCCCCAGGAAAGCAAATGGAGGAACCGCTTCCAAAGCGGCTACCTCATGACTTTCGGCCTCCTCCCTCCGCATCCTCGGTCGGTGGCAGGCTCTCCCGCTTTTGCGACATTTGGCTGTCACAGGTCAAAGACCGGTGGGTAACAGACATTCTGTCTCGCGGGTACAGAATCGAGTTCAGTTCTCGGCCTCCACTTCGGTTCTTCAGAACCTCCCCACACCCCAACCGAGCAGATGCCCTGCTGCAGGCGGTGGACTCTCTAAGAGCAGAAGGAGTCGTGATCCCTGTCCCCCCTCAGGATCGGGGGCGAGGATTTTACTCCAATCTCTTTGTGGTTCCAAAAAAGGACGGCTCCTTCCGTCCTGTTCTGGACCTAAAACTGCTCAACAAGCATGTGAACGCCAGGCGGTTCCGGATGGAATCCCTCCGCTCAGTCATTGCCTCAATGTCTCAAGGAGATTTCCTAGCATCAATAGACATCAAAGATGCTTATCTCCACGTGCCGATTGCTACAGAGCACCAATGCTTTCTACGCTTCGTGATAGGAGACGACCATCTTCAGTTCGTAGCTCTGCCATTTGGTCTGGCGACAGCCCCTCGGGTGTTCACCAAGATCATGGCGGCAGTGGTAGCAGTCTTGCACTCTCACGGACACTCTGTGATCCCTTACTTGGACGATCTACTGGTCAAGGCACCCTCTCAAGAGGCATGCCAACTCAGCCTGAATGTTGCACTGGAGACTCTCCAGGCGTTCGGGTGGATCATCAACTTCCCAAAGTCAAATCTGTCACCGACCCAATCACTAACGTATCTTGGCATGGAGTTTCATACTCTCTCAGCGATAGTGAAGCTTCCGCTGGACAAGCAGCGGTCTCTACAGACTGGGGTGCAGGCTCTCCTTCAAGGTCAGCCGCACTCCTTAAGACGCCTCATGCACTTCCTCGGGAAGATGGTGGCGGCAATAGAGGCGGTTCCGTTTGCGCAGTTTCATCTGCGTCCACTTCAATGGGACATTCTCCGCCAATGGGACGGGAAGTCAACATCCCTGGACAGGAAAGTCTCCCTTTCCCAGACGGCCAAAGACTCTCTGCAGTGGTGGCTTCTTCCCACCTCATTATCACAGGGAAGATCCTTCCTACCACCGTCTTGGGCGGTGGTCACGACAGACGCGAGTCTGTCAGGGTGGGGAGCAGTCTTTCTCCACCACAGGGCTCAGGGTACGTGGTCTCAGCAGGAGTCCACCCTTCAGATCAATGTTCTGGAAATCAGAGCAGTGTATCTTGCCCTACTAGCCTTCCAGCAGTGGCTGGAAGGAAGGCAGATCCGAATTCAGTCGGACAACTCCACAGCGGTGGCATACATCAACCACCAAGGGGGGACACGCAGTCGGCAAGCCTTCCAGGAAGTCCGGCGGATTCTGATGTGGGTGGAAGCCACAGCCTCCACCATATCCGCAGTTCACATCCCCGGCGTAGAAAACTGGGATGCAGACTTCCTCAGTCGCCAGGGCATGGACGCAGGGGAATGGTCCCTTCACCCAGACGTGTTTCAGGAAATCTGTCGCCGCTGGGGGGTGCCGGACGTCGACCTAATGGCGTCACGGCACAACAACAAGGTCCCAACCTTCATGGCACGGTCTCCCGATCAAAGAGCGCTGGCGGCAGACGCCCTAGTGCAAGATTGGTCGCAGTTCCGGCTCCCTTACGTGTTTCCACCTCTGGCACTCTTGCCCAGAGTGCTACGCAAGATCAGATCCGATTGCAGCCGCGTCATACTTGTCGCCCCAGACTGGCCGAGGAGGGCGTGGTATCCGGATCTGTGGCAGCTCACGGTCGGCCAACCGTGGGCACTCCCAGACCGACCAGACTTACTGTCCCAAGGGCCGTTTTTCCATCGGAATTCTGCGGCCCTGAACCTGACTGTGTGGCCATTGAGTCCTGGATCCTAACGTCTTCAGGATTGTCCCAAGGGGTCGTTGCCACCATGAGACAGGCTAGGAAGCCCACGTCCGCTAAGATCTACCACAGAACGTGGAGGATATTTTTATCCTGGTGCTCTGCTCAGGGAGTGTCTCCCTGGCCATTTGCATTGCCTACCTTTCTTTCTTTCCTGCAATCTGGGTTAGAAAAAGGTTTGTCGCTCGGCTCCCTTAAAGGTCAGGTCTCGGCGCTATCCGTCTTTTTTCAGAGGCGTTTGGCACGCCTTCCTAAGGTGCGCACGTTCCTACAGGGGGTTTGCCATATCGTACCCCCGTACAAGCGGCCGTTAGATCCATGGGATCTGAACAGGGTACTAGTTGCCCTCCAGAAGCCGCCCTTCGAGCCTCTGAAGGAGGTTTCACTTTCTAGACTATCACAGAAAGTGGCTTTTCTGGTAGCGATCACATCTCTTCGGAGAGTGTCTGAGCTGGCAGCACTATCATCCAAGGCTCCCTTCCTGGTCTTCCACCAGGACAAGGTTGTGCTGCGCCCTATTCAGGAGTTTCTCCCGAAGGTGGTATCCTCTTTTCATCTTAATCAGGATATCTCTTTGCCTTCGTTTTGTCCTCATGCAGTTCATCGGTATGAGAAGGATTTACATTTGTTAGATCTGGTGAGAGCACTCAGAATCTACATTTCCCGCACGGCGCCCTTGCGCCGTTCGGATGCACTCTTTGTCCTTGTCGCTGGTAAGCGCAAAGGGTCGCAGGCTTCTAAGGCCACCCTGGCTCGATGGATCAAAGAACCAATTCTTGAAGCCTACCGTTCTGCTGGGCTTCCGGTTCCATCAGGGCTGAAGGCCCATTCTACCAGAGCCGTGGGTGCATCCTGGGCATTACGACACCAGGCTACGGCTCAACAGGTGTGCCAGGCAGCTACCTGGTCGAGTCTGCACACTTTCACCAAACATTATCAGGTGCATACCTATGCTTCGGCGGACGCCAGCCTAGGTAGAAGAGTCCTGCAGGCGGCAGTTGCCTCCCCGTAGGGGAGGGCTGTCTTGCAGCTCTAACATGAGGTATTTCTTTACCCACCCAGGGACAGCTTTTGGACGTCCCAATCGTCTGGGTCTCCCAATAGAGCGCCGAAGAAGGGAATTTTGTTACTTACCGTAAATTCCTTTTCTTCTAGCTCTTATTGGGAGACCCAGCACCCGCCCTGTTGTCCTTCGGGATTGTTGGTTTGTTTGCGGGTACACATGTTGTTCATGTTGAACGGTTTTCAGTTCTCCGATGTTACTTCGGAGTGAATTTGTTTAAACCAGTTATTGGCTTTCCTCCTTCTTGCTTTTGCACTAAAACTGGTGAGCCAGTGATCCCACTGGGGGTGTATAGCCAGAAGGGGAGGGGCCTTACACTTTTTAGTGTAATTGCTTTGTGTGGCCTCCGGAGGCAGTGCTATACACCCAATCGTCTGGGTCTCCCAATAAGAGCTAGAAGAAAAGGAATTTACGGTAAGTAACAAAATTCCCTTCTTTGCTGACAGGATGTCTGTCACTATGACAAAAATCCTAGAGACCTTGCAGGCCAGGCCAGTTACTCAGTCCATGGACACTGCTGCGGCAATGTTTCCCGGTCCCCCTCAGTTGGAGTTAATCCGTGCTTCAAGGGGGTCCCAGGCATCTCAGCCTGACGGCTCTGATTCAGATGACAGTCCCAGGCAGCCTAAGCGTGCTCGCTGGGAGAGACCCTCCGCGTCATCACGCGGTTCAGGGTCTCAGCGAGAAGAGTCTCTACATGATGAGACAGAGGAGGGGGATCAGGAGTCTAATCCTGAAACCGCTCTTAATCTTGATACTCCTGATGGTGACGCCATGGTAAATGACCTTATAGGGGCCATCAATAGTCTATTGGAAATTTCTCCCCCTGCCCCTTCTGCAGAGGAGGCAGCTGCACAGCAGGAGAAGTTCCATTTCAGGTATCCTAAGCCAAAACTGAGTACTTTTCTGGACCACGCTGACTTCAGGGAATCAGTCCAGAAACACCATGCCTACCCAGATAAGCGTTTCTCCAAACGTCTTAAGGATACACGTTATCCCTTTCCCCCTGACGTGGTCAAACGCTGGACCCAGTGTCCAAAGGTGGACCCCCCAATCTCCAGGCTTGCAGCTAGATCCATAGTTGCAGTGGAAGATGGGGCTTCTCTTAAAGATGCCAATGACAGACAGATGGACCTTTGGTTAAAGTCTGTCTATGAAGCTATCGGCGCGTCGTTTGCTCCAGCATTCGCGGCCGTGTGGGCACTCCAAGCTATTTCAGCTGGCCTGGCACAGGTGGACTCTATCATATGTCCTGCAGTGCCGCGAGTAGCGTCCCTAACCTCGCAAATGTCTGCGTTTGCGACTTACGCTATCAACGCTGTCCTGGACTCTACAAGCCGTACCTCAATTGCGTCTGCCAACTCTGTTGTCTTGCGCAGAGCCTTGTGGTTAAAGGAATGGAAAGCGGATTCTGCTTCCAAAAAATGTTTAACCAGCTTGCCACTATCTGTAGATAGACTGTTTGGTGAACAATTGGCTGAAATCATTAAGCAATCCAAGGGTAAGGACTCCTCCTTACCCCAGCCCAGATCAAGCAAACCTCAACAGAGGAAGTGGCAGTCGAGGTTTCGGTCCTTTCGAGGCTCCAGCAAGACCCAATTCTCCTCGTCCAAAGGGACTCAGAAGGAGCAAAGGAGCTCAGATTCCTGGCGGGCTCATTCACGCCCCAAGAAAGCAACCGGAGGAACCGCTTCCAAGGCGGCTGCCTCATGACTTTCGGCCTCATCCCTCCGCATCCTCGGTCGGTGGCAGGCTCTCCCGCTTTTGCGACATTTGGCTGCCACAGGTCAAAGACCGGTGGGTAGCAGACATTTTGTCTCATGGGTACAGGATAGAATTCAGTTCTCGTCCTCCGCCTCGGTTCTTCAGAACCTCCCCACATCCCGACCGAGCAGATGCTCTTCTGCAGGCGGTGGGCTCACTAAAAGCAGAAGGAGTGGTGATCCCGGTTCCTCTGCAGGAACAAGGGCAAGGTTTTTACTCCAATCTCTTCGTGGTTCCAAAAAAGGACGGCTCGTTCCGTCCTGTTCTGGACCTAAAGCTGCTCAACAAGCATGTGAACGCCAGGCGGTTCCGGATGGAATCCCTCCGCTCCGTCATTGCCTCAATGTCTCAAGGAGATTTCCTTGCATCAATAGACATCAAAGATGCTTATCTCCACGTGCCGATTGCTACAGAGCACCAACGTTTTCTACGTTTCGTGATAGGAGACGACCATCTTCAGTTCGTAGCTCTGCCATTTGGTCTGGCAACAGCCCCACGGGTTTTCACCAAGGTCATGGCGGCAGTGGTAGCAGTCTTGCATTCTCAGGGACACTCGGTGATCCCTTACTTGGACGATCTACTTGTCAAAGCACCCTCTCAAGAGGCATGCCAACACAGCCTGAATGTTGCGCTGGAGACTCTCCAGACTTTCGGGTGGATCATCAACTTTTCAAAGTCAAACCTGGCACCGACTCAATCACTAACGTATCTTGGCATGGAGTTTCATACTCTCTCAGCGATAGTGAAGCTTCCGCTGGACAAGCAGCGGTCTCTACAGACAGGGGTGCAGTCTCTCCTTCAGGGTCAGTCGCACCCCTTAAGGCGCCTCATGCACTTCCTAGGGAAGATGGTGGCAGCAATGGAGGCAGTCCCGTTCGCGCAGTTTCATCTGCGTCCACTTCAATGGGACATTCTCCGCCAATGGGACGGGAAGACAACTTCCCTAGACAGGAAAGTCTCCCTTTCTCAGACGGCCAAGGATTCTCTGCTATGGTGGCTTCTTCCCACCTCATTATCGCAGGGAAGATCATTCCTGCCCCCATCCTGGGCAGTGGTCACGACAGACGCGAGTCTGTCAGGGTGGGGAGCAGTTTTTCTCCACCACAGGGCTCAAGGGACGTGGACTCAGCAGGAGTCCACCCTTCAGATCAATGTTCTGGAGATCAGGGCAGTGTATCTTGCCCTATTAGCCTTCCAGCAGTGGCTGGAAGGAAAGCAGATCCGAATTCAGTCGGACAACTCCACAGCGGTGGCATACATCAACCACCAAGGAGGGACACGCAGTCGGCAAGCCTTCCGGGAAGTCAGGCGGATTCTGATGTGGGTAGAGGAAAGAGCATCCACCATATCAGCAGTTCACATCCCGGGCGTAGAAAACTGGGAAGCAGACTTCCTCAGTCGCCAGGGCATGGACGCAGGGGAATGGTCCCTTCACCCGGACGTGTTTCAGGAAATCTGCCGCCGCTGGGGGGTGCCGGACGTCGATCTAATGGCGTCTCGGCACAACAACAAGGTCCCGACCTTCATAGCGCGGTCTCGCGATCAAAGAGCTCTGGCGGCAGACGCCTTAGTGCAAGATTGGTCGCAGTTCCGGCTCCCTTATGTGTTTCCACCTCTGGCACTCTTGCCCAGAGTGTTACGCAAGATCAGATCCGATTGCGGTCGCGTCATACTCGTCGCCCCAGACTGGCCGAGGAGGTCGTGGTACCCGGATCTGTGGCATCTCACGGTCGGCCAACCGTGGGCACTACCAGACCGTCCAGACTTACTGTCCCAAGGGCCGTTTTTCCATCGGAATTCTGCGGCCCTGAACCTGACTGTGTGGCCATTGAGTCCTGGATCCTAGCGTCTTCAGGATTATCCCAAGGGGTCGTGGCCACCATGAGACAGGCTAGGAAGTCCACTTCTGCTAAGATCTACCACAGGACGTGGAAGATTTTCTTATCCTGGTGCTCTGCACAAGGAGTATCTCCCTGGCCATTCGCGTTACCTGTCTTTCTTTCCTTCCTGCAATCTGGGTTGGAAAAGGGCTTGTCGCTCGGCTCCCTTAAAGGGCAAGTCTCGGCACTATCCGTGTTTTTTCAGAAGCGTCTAGCACGACTTTCTCAGGTGCGCACGTTCCTGCAGGGGGTTTGTCATATCGTACCTCCGTACAGGCGGCCGTTAGATCCGTGGGATCTAAACAAGGTCCTTGTTGCTCTCCAGAAGCCGCCCTTCGAGCCTCTGAGGGATGTGTCACTTTCTCGACTCTCACAGAAAGTGGCCTTTCTGGTAGCGGTCACGTCTCTTCGGAGAGTGTCCGAACTAGCAGCGCTGTCATCCAAGGCTCCTTTCCTGGTGTTCCACCAGGACAAGGTAGTGCTGCGCCCCATTCAGGAGTTTCTCCCTAAGGTGGTATCCTCTTTTCATCTTAATCAGGATATCTCCTTGCCTTCCTTTTATCCGCATGCAGTTCATCGGTATGAAAAGGATTTACATTTGTTGGATCTGGTGAGAGCACTCAGAATCTACATTTCCCGCACGGCGCCCCTGCGCCGCTCGGATGCACTCTTTGTCCTTGTCGCTGGTAAGCGCAAAAGGGTCGCAGGCTTCCAAAGCCACCCTGGCTCGATGGATCAAAGAACCAATTCTTGAAGCCTACCGTTCTGCTGGGCTTCCGGTTCCATCAGGGCTGAAGGCCCATTCTACCAGAGCCGTGGGTGCGTCCTGGGCATTACGACACCAGGCTACGGCTCAACAGGTGTGCCAGGCAGCTACCTGGTCGAGTCTGCACACTTTCACCAAACATTATCAGGTGCATACCTATGCTTCGGCGGACGCCAGCCTAGGTAGAAGAGTCCTGCAGGCGGCAGTTGCCTCCCCGTAGGGGAGGGCTGTCTTTGCAGCTCTAACATGAGGTATTTCTTTACCCACCCAGGGACAGCTTTTGGACGTCCCAATCGTCTGGGTCTCCCAATGGAGCGCCGAAGAAGGGAATTTTGTTACTTACTGTAAATTCCTTTTCTTCTAGCTCCTATTGGGAGACCCAGCACCCGCCCTGTTGTCCTTCGGGATTTTTGGTTGTTTTCGGGTACACATGTTGTTCATGTTGAATGGTTTTCAGTTCTCCGATGTTACTTCGGAGTGAATTTGTTTAAACCAGTTATTGGCTTTCCTCCTTCTTGCTTTTGCACTAAAACTGGTGAGCCAGTGATCCCACTGGGGGTGTATAGCCAGAAGGGGAGGGGCCTTACACTTTTTAGTGTAATTGCTTTGTGTGGCCTCCGGAGGCAGTGCTATACACCCAATCGTCTGGGTCTCCCAATAGGAGCTAGAAGAAAAGGAATTTACGGTAAGTAAGAAAATTCCCTTCTTTCATGTACTGTTGCACTTTATTGCAATTTTCAATAAACACTTCTTAATTCAGCATTAACTCTTAGTCCTCTGGTTTCTTCATCATTATCTGAGTTGCTAGTTATCTGGGTGGGGGGGTATCCTTCCATCCTGGTTACACAATTATTTAAGTTGGATGGATAATGGGTATTTAATGTTTGGAAACATACCGGACTGGAATAATGGGTGCCGGACCCTGATTCTCACATCATTAATCAACTGACCAGTTCCTTTTAAATACGCTGTCTACCACAGGAAATCTGTCACCAGCTTTTTGCTCCCCCCCCATCTGAGAGCAGCATAATGTAGGAACAGAGACCCTGATTCCAGCGATGTCACTTACTGAGCTTGTTTGCTGTCATTGTGATAAAATCTGTGTTTTCTCTGCTGCAGATCTATCAGTTATACAGAGCTCATGATTATGCTGGACTATCTGGCAGCACGCCAAGTAGTCCTGTAATGATACTCTCCTGCTGATTAATCAGTGATTTTATCACAACTACACTAAGCAGGTCAGTAAGTGACACATCACTGGAATCAGGATTTATTCCCCTACATTATGCTGCCCTCAGATTAGGTGGCAAAAACCTGTTGACAGTTTACCTTTAAAAATGCATAAGCTATTACTGAGAGGTCAGCAAAATAAGATCGGTGGGGCTCTGCACTCCCTCCATTTGGCTGTTTGCAGGTCTTGTGGTGGCTGCAAGTTAACCCCTTCACGACCAGCCGTTTTTTTTTTTCTTTCCGTTTTTTTCGCCATTCTTTTTCCGAGAGACGTAACTTTATTTTTCAGTCAATATGGTCATGTGAGGGCTCATTTTTTGCGGGACAAGTTGTACTTTTAAATGAAACCATAAGTGTTAGCATATAGTGTAGTGTACTGGAAAACTGCAAAAAAATTCCAAATGCGGAAAAATTGCAAAAAAAAGTGCAATAGCACTATTGTTTTTGAGATTTTATTCACTGTGTTCCTATATGGTAAAACTGATGTGTGGGTGTGATGTCTGAGGTAAGTCAGAGTTCGTAGACACCAAACATGTATAGGTTTACTTTTATATAAGGGGTTAAAAAAAATAATCAGAAGTTTGTCCGAATAAAGTGGCGCACGTTTTACACCATATTCTGTGACCCATAGCGTTCTCATTTTTTGGGCTCTATGGCTCAGTGATGGCTTATTTTTTGTGTCTCAGACTGCCGTTTTTAACGGTACCATTTTCTTTGTCGCTCCATTGGGAGACCCAGACAATTGGGTGTATAGCTTCTGCCTCCGGAGGCCACACAAAGTATTACACTTAAAAGTGTAAGCCCCTCCCCTCTGCCTATACACCCCCCCCGTGCATCACGGGCTCCTCAGTTTTTATGCTTTGTGTTGAAGGAGGCACACTTCCATGCAAGATCCACAATTTAGTCAGCAGCAGCTGCTGTCTATATCGGATGGAAGAAAAGAGGGCCCATAACAGGGCCCCCGGCATGCTCCCTTCTCACCCCACTCTGGTCGGCGGTGCTGTTAAGGTTGAGGTACCCATTGCGGGTACAAAGGCTGGAGCCACATGCTGTTTTCCTTCCCCATCCCTTAGGGGCTCTGGGTGAAGTGGGATCCTAACCGGTCACCATGCTCTGGGACCGGGGCTCCCTCCGCAGCCCCTGGGGGAATCTGCTGGACAGGAGCCGGGTATCATCAGGGACAAGGCCCTGCTACTCTGAGGTACTCTGTGTCCCCTTGGGGACGGCGCATAGAGCGCCTGTGTAATGGATGCTGCAGCAGCTGCTGGGTGTGTTTGTGCGCCGGGACTACCGCGCTGACCGCGCTTGTTTGCCGTCCGCGCTTATAACTATAGTCCCCGGCTTTTGCGGCCTAGTACCGCATACTCCCGCCCCCGGGCCTGCCAGTCAGGGGTAAGGGCGGGACGCTGCACTGGACATCAGCGCTGAGGGCTGGAGCATACTTAGTATCCTCCTCCCCCCTCACTGAGCACCGTGGGGCACCAGATTCCCGCACTTTCTGAGGCACGCCCACGGCTCCCTCCTCCTCTCAGAACGCTGGCAGCCATTCCTATCAGCACTTCTGACGCTGGAGAACTTCAGAGGGGAGACAACACCGAGCTCCACAGCTCTGGGAGGCCCAGGCAGGGAATCTGGTGGTCACACAACCGCTGAGGGCGGTCGGTAAGCCGCACCTGTTACTAGGTGCTGGCCCCCCTGGGTGCCGAAGTGTATATTTATATGCTTATATTGTATACATTTACTCTGTACGGCTGCACTATTTGCATTTGGCTATATACCCTCTCTGATTACGCTAAGAGCAGACAACAGCATGTCGTCCGCAAAAAGCAAGGGTGCCAAGGCACAGGCTTACTTTGCAACCTGTACCTCATGTGCGGCAATGCTACCTGCAGGTTCCACCTACCCTCATTGTGTGCAATGCTCGGCCCCTGTGACACTCACTCAGCCGGAGTCTCAGCCACTGGTGGGACCCTCGGCCCAGGTGGAACCGCCGGCTCCCACTGTCCAGGTGACAGGGACAGAGTTTGCAGTATTTGCTGACAAACTTTGAGTCTATGGATAGATGGTCTGCTAAGATACTAGAAGCTTTGCAGTCCAGACCGGTAACACAGGCCCCGGGCACTGTTGAATCATTGCTCCCAGCCCCCCCTCGCTCGGCACAGCAGAGTGCTCCTGGGTCGACTCATAGGTCCCACGTTGAGGACTCCGACACGGACCGCAGTCCCAGACCGACTAAGCGGGCTCGCTGGGAGCTTCCCTCGACTTCATCACACTGTTCAGGGTCTCAGCATGAGGACTCTCTGGAGGATGAAGCGGAGGTGGCAGATCAGGGCTCTGATCCTGACGCCGCTCTCAACCTTGATACGCCTGAAGGGGACGCCATAGTAAACGACCTTATAGCGTCCATCAATCAGGTGTTAGACCTTTCTCCTCCAGCCCCTCCGATTGAGGAGTCAGCTTCTCAGCAGGAGAAATTCCATTTTAGGTTTCCCAAACGTACACGGAGTGCATTTCTTGATCACTCCGACTTCAGAGATACAGTCCAGAAACACCGAGCTTTTCCAGATAAGCGCTTTACTAAGCGCCTTAATGACACACGTTATCCCTTCCCCCCTGACGTAGTCAAGGGTTGGGCTCAGTGTCCCAAGGTGGATCCTCCAGTCTCCAGACTGGCGGCCAGATCCATAGTTGCAGTGGCAGATGGTGCATCACTCAAGGATGCCACTGACAGGCAGATAGAGCTCCTGCTGAAATCCATCTATGAGGCTATCGGCGCGTCCTTTGCTCCGGCATTTGCAGCCGTATGGGCACTCCAAGCTATCTCAGCTTGTCAGTCCGAGATTAATGCAGTCACACGTGCCGCTACTCCGCAGGTTGTGTCCTTAAGCTCTCAGGCGTCGGCGTTTGCGTCCTACGCCATGAATGCTGTCCTGGACTCTGCGAGCCGTACGGCGGTAGCATCCGCCAATTCAGTGGCAGTCCGCAGGGCCATGTGGCTACGTGAATGGAAGGCAGACTCTGCTTCCAAAAAGTTTTTAACCGGTTTGCCATTTTCTGGCGACCGCCTGTTTGGCGAGCAATTGGATGAAATTAAACAATCCAAGGGAAAGGACTCGTCCTTACCCCAGTCCAAACCAAACAGACCTCATCAACGGAAGGTACAATCGAGGTTTCGGTCCTTTCGGCCATCAGCCAGGTCTCAATTCTCCTCGTCCAACAGGCCACAGAAGGGTCAGAGGAACTCTGATTCATGGCGGTCTAAGTCACGTCCTAAAAAGACCGCCGGAGGAACCGCCCCCAAAGCGGCCTCCTCATGACTTTCGGCCTCCCCAAACCGCATCCTCGGTCGGTGGCAGGCTCTCCCGCTTTTGCGACGCCTGGTTGCCACATGTCCAAGACCGATGGGTGAGAGACATTCTGTCTCACGGTTACAGGATAGAGTTCAGTTCTCGTCCTCCAACTCGTTTCTTCAGAACATCTCCGCCCCCCGAGCGAGCCGAGGCTCTTCTTCAGGCGGTGAGCACTCTGAAGGCAGAAGGAGTGGTTATCCCTGTCCCCCTTCAGCAATGGGGTCACGGTTTTTACTCCAACTTGTTTGTGGTGCCAAAAAAGGACGGATCTTTCCGTCCCGTTCTGGACCTCAAACTGCTCAACAGACACGTGAAAACCAGGCGGTTCCGGATGGAATCTCTCCGCTCCGTCATTGCCTCGATGTCCCAAGGAGACTTCCTAGCATCGATCGACATCAGGGATGCTTATCTCCACGTGCCAATTGCACCAGAGCATCAGCGCTTCCTGCGTTTCGCCATCGGGGACGAACACCTTCAGTTCGTGGCACTGCCTTTCGGCCTGGCAACAGCCCCACAGGTCTTCACCAAGGTCATGGCAACAGTGGTAGCAGTCCTACACTCTCAGGGACACTCAGTGATCCCTTACTTAGACGATCTTCTTGTCAAGGCCCCCTCTCGGGTGGCATGCCAACACAGCCTGAACATTGCTCTGGAGACTCTCCAGAGGTTCGGGTGGATCATCAATTTCCCAAAGTCAAAACTGACACCGACCCAATCGCTGACATATCTCGGGATGGAGTTTCATACTCTCCCAGCGATAGTGAAACTTCGGCTGGACAAGCAGCGTTCACTACGGACAGAGGTGCAATCTCTACTTCGAGCCCAGTCGCACCCCTTGAGGCGCCTCATGCACTTCCTAGGGAAGATGGTGGCAGCAATGGAGGCAGTTCCATTTGCGCAGTTTCATCTGCGTCCACTTCAATGGGACATTCTCCGCAAATGGGACAGGAAGTCGACGTCCCTCGACGGGAACGTCTCCCTTTCTCGGGCAGCCAAGGCCTCCCTTCAGTGGTGGCTTCTTCCCACTTCTTTGTCGAAGGGGAAATCATTCCTGCCCCCATCCTGGGCTGTGGTCACGACGGACGCGAGTCTGTCAGGGTGGGGAGCGGTCTTCCTCCACCACAGGGCTCAGGGTACCTGGACTCAGCCAGAGTCCTCCCTTCAGATCAATGTTCTGGAGATAAGGGCAGTGTATCTAGCCCTAAAAGCGTTCCAGCCGTGGCTGGAAGGCAGGCAGATCCGAATTCAGTCGGACAACGCCACGGCGGTGGCATACATCAACCACCAAGGCGGCACACGCAGTCGGCAAGCCTTCCAGGAAGTTCGGCAGATTCTGCTGTGGGTGGAAGCCACAGCATCCACCATCTCCGCAGTTCACATCCCGGGCGTAGAAAACTGGGAAGCAGACTTTCTAAGTCGCCAGGGCATGGACGCAGGGGAATGGTCTCTTCACCCGGACGTGTTTCAAGAGATCTGTTGCCGCTGGGGGAAGCCGGACGTCGACCTAATGGCGTCCCGGCACAACAACAAGGTCCCGGCATTCATGGCACGGTCTCAAGATCACATAGCGCTGGCGGCAGACGCATTAGTTCAGGATTGGTCGCAGTTTCGACTGCCTTATGTTTTTCCTCCTCTGGCACTGCTGCCCAGAGTGTTACGCAAGATCAGGTCCGACTGCCGCCGCGCCATCCTCATCGCCCCAGACTGGCCGAGGAGGTCGTGGTACCCGGATCTGTGGCATCTCACGGTGGGTCAACCGTGGGCACTACCAGACCGACCAGACTTGCTGTCTCAAGGGCCATTTTTCCATCTGAATTCTGCGGCCCTCAACCTGACTGTGTGGCCATTGAGTCCTGGATCCTAGCGTCTTCAGGGTTATCTCAAGAGGTCATTGCCACTATGAGACAGGCCAGGAAACCAACGTCAGCCAAGATCTACCACAGGACGTGGAGGATCTTCTTATCCTGGTGCTCTGATCAGGGTTTTACTCCCTGGCCATTTGCCTTGCCCACTTTTCTGTCATTCCTTCAATCCGGAATGGAAAAGGGTTTGTCTCTCGGCTCTCTTAAGGGACAAGTCTCGGCGCTCTCTGTGTTTTTTCAAAAGCGTCTAGCCAGGCTCCCGCAGGTACGCACGTTCCTGCAGGGGGTTTGCCACATAGTCCCTCCTTACAAGCGTCCGCTAGAACCCTGGGATCTGAACAGGGTGCTAACGGCTCTTCAGAAACCACCTTTCGAGCCAATGAGAGATATTTCTCTATCACGTCTCTCGCAGAAGGTGGTCTTCCTAGTGGCAGTCACATCACTTCGGAGAGTGTCTGAGCTAGCAGCGCTGTCATGCAAAGCCCCTTTCCTGGTGTTTCACCAGGACAAGGTGGTTCTGCGTTCGGTTCCGGATTTTCTCCCTAAGGTGGTATCCCGTTTTCATCTCAATCAGGATATCTCCTTACCTTCTTTTTGTCCTAATCCAGTTCACCAATGTGAAAAGGATTTGCACTTGTTAGATCTGGTGAGAGCACTCAGACTCTACATTTCTCGTACGGCGCCCCTGCGCCGCTCGGATGCGCTCTTTGTCCTTGTCGCTGGCCAGCGTAAAGGGTCGCAGGCTTCCAAGTCAACCTTGGCTCGGTGGATCAAGGAACCAATTCTTGAAGCCTACCGTTCTTCTGGGCTTCCGGTTCCGTCAGGGCTGAAAGCCCATTCTACCAGAGCCGTGGGTGCGTCCTGGGCATTGCGGCACCAGGCTACGGCTCAGCAGGTGTGTCAGGCGGCTACCTGGTCGAGTCTGCACACTTTCACGAAACACTATCAGGTGCATGCCTATGCTTCGGCAGATGCCAGCCTAGGTAGGCGAGTCCTTCAGGCGGCGATTGCCCACCTGTAGGAAGGGGCCGTGTTACGGCTCTATTACCGAGGTATTCTTTTACCCACCCAGGGATTGCTTTTGAACGTCCCAATTGTCTGGGTCTCCCAATGGAGCGACAAAGAAGAAGGGAATTTTGTTTACTTACCGTAAATTCCTTTTCTTCTAGCTCCAATTGGGAGACCCAGCACCCGCCCCTGTTCCCTTCGGGCTGTTGTTCTTTTGTGTACACATATTGTTCATGTTGAACTGTTCTGGGTTCATGGTTTTCAGTTCTCCGAACATCCTTCGGATTGAATTTACCTTAGACCAATTTATAAGTTTCCTCCTTCTTGCTTTTGCACCAAAACTGAGGAGCCCGTGATGCACGGGGGGTGTATAGGCAGAGGGGAGGGGCTTACACTTTTAAGTGTAATACTTTGTGTGGCCTCCGGAGGCAGAAGCTATACACCCAATTGTCTGGGTCTCCCAATTGGAGCTAGAAGAAAAGGAATTTACGGTAAGTAAACAAAATTCCCTTCTTTGCGCAGATGCTACTTTTGATCGCCTGTTATTGCATTTTGCGCAAAATTTGTAGTGACCATATAATATAATTTTGGCGTTTGCAATTTTTTTGCCACTACGCCGTTTACCAATCAGATTAATTGATTTTATATTTTGATCGGGCGTTTTTGAACGCGCCAATATCAAATGTGTGTATTTTTTATTTCTTTAACCCTTTAATTTTCAATGGGGCAAAAGGGGGGTGATTTGAACTTTAGGTTTGTTTTTTTTTTTAATTTTTTTTTTATTTTACTAGTCCCCCCTAGGGGGTATATGGATCACATATTGACAGCGCCATTTAAGGGGTTAAACGGGACAAGCAGATAACGATTGAAAATCAGCTGAGATGTGCGCCGATCGCGGCATGCTGCCAATAGCAGACTGCAGGCAGTAACACTATGACCGCTAGGATGTAATATTACTGCCCGCGGTCGTTAAGGGGTTAAAGGGAACCATCACCAGGTTTTTCCCATATAAACTGCGGCCTCCACCATTCAGCCCTTATATATGTTGTTCTAGAATGCTGTAAAAAGTCCCGAAACCGATCTGTATAACAAAGAGCTTTTATTACACTCATGTACGAGGCAGTCCGATCTGATGGGCGTCTTTGATCTTGATCCGGTGCCTCTTCTCACGATTATCGTCCTCGTTCCCTGCTTCGTGTAGATGACGTGTCCTATGTCATCCAGTGTCCCCCATTACACTCCTGTGCACGCTCACTTCTCTCTGCCCTGCCGACAGCAGAACAAAGTATTGTAGCGCGCATACACAGGCGTTTTATTGACCTTTCCCCGCGCCTGCACATTACAACACTTTGCTCTGCCCACAGCAGAGCAGAGAGAAGTGCGCAGGAATGTAATGAAGGACACTGGATGACGTAGGATGCGTAGTAGACACGAAGCTGGGAAAGAAGAAGGTGATCAGAAGAGGATGCGCTGGATCAAGATCAGCCCTGTAGGTGAGTACTGTATAATAAAAGGTCTGTATGTTGTACAGATCGGCTTAGGCACTTATATACAGTATTTTGAATGCTGTATGTAAGGGCTTACTGAGTGTGGCCGCTGCTCATAAGGGAAAAACCTGGTTACAGTTTTACTTTAATGCACACGGCGTGAAAATCGGAGCGATTGGAATGCGATAAAACATCGCATTCCACTCAGACCAATATTAACCTATGTGCCAGCACCCATGAGCGATTATTTTCTCATCCCTAATCGGACCGAGTTAAGAGTCGCAGCATGCTAGAGGTGGAATGCAAACCTTTTTCTCTCGCACCCATTCAAGTCTATGGGGCGAGAGAAAAATCGCACTACACTCACAGTACACCGGTGTACTGCGAGTGCACAGCGAGAATGGCAAAAGCCGGCAACGGAGAAGAGAGGGAAATAAATAGCTCCCTCTCCTCTTCAGCGCCGGCCCTCTCCTTCTCGGCGCTCGCCCGCCCCCGCAGCTGTGGTACGCTCGCATGATCGGACCATAGTCGCAATGACACTCTGCTCCCGCTGTGCTGCCAGCTTGAACCGAGTGTCATGTTAGGATTGCAGTACTGCCCCGTGTGGCCCCGGCCTATCAGTTTATGGAGTTGGGACACCACAGCTCCATACACTGTGTAGTGGCGCTTCTCTTGTACAACTTCTCGGCTTCCATTTATTTCAGTACGGCTACTTTCACACATCCGGTTTGAGCAGTGCGGCTCAATCCGGCTGTGAAACCTACGCAACGGATGTGGCGAAAACACCGCATCCTTTGCATAAGTTTTTACATGCGGCCCGTCCGTTTTTTTCCGGTTGCGGCACCCTACTGAGCATGCGCAGTGGAAGAAACCGCATGCGGCGGCCGGATGCGGTTTTTTCCCGCGCCGCATCCGCCATCCATAGGCATGCATTGAAAAATGCGCCGCAGCGGCCGGATACGGCGTGATGCGTTTTTTTTTTTTTGCCGGACAAAAAAAGTTGCAAGATAGTTGCCTCCGGCCGCCGCTTTAATTGATTTTGCCGCATCCGGAAAAAAACGGATGCAACGCAAAGCCATCAGGCACAATCTGGTAACAATGCAAATCTATGGGGATAAAATGGATGCGGTACCGCATCAGTTTTACCCGGATTTTTCTGGATTGTGCCTGATGGAAAAAACCTGATGTGTGAAAGTAGCCTACGAGTTGAGATCCACCATTGCCCAGTGAATGGCGTTTAACCCCTTAACGACCCATGACGTACTGGGTACGTCATGGATCGTGTGCCGGTAAGCCTCGCCCCCTGCCGCCGGCAGGCGGCCGCGATCCGCGCACATATCAGCTGTTATCAACAGCTGACATGTGTGCCTGCTAGCTGCGGGTGGAATCGCTTCCACCCGCGGCCATTAACTCCTTACATTTCGCTGCCAAAATCTGGCAGCGATATGTATATGGGCGCCGCCATGACAGTTACTTACCCCACCCCCGCCGGAAGTCACGTGACATGATCACGTGACTTTCGGTGGTTGCCATGGTAGCACAGGGTCATGTGGTGACGCCTGTAGCTAACATGACTCACTTCCTCTCAATGCCGGAATACAGCCGGCATTGAAAGTAAAGCAGCAAATCTGCAGTTCTCAGCTGTGTAGCTGAGATCTGCAGATAGTGCAGAGCGATCGGATTGCTGATCGCTATAGCCCCCTAGGGGGACTAGTAAAATAAAAAAAAAAGTTTTAAAAAATTAAAAAAAAACCCCTAAAAGTTCAAATCACCCCCCATTGAAAATTAAAGGGTTAAAAAAATACAAAATACACATATTTGGTATCGCCACGTTCAGAAATGCCCGATCTATCAAAATATAAAATCAATGAATCTGATCAGTAAACTGCTTAGCGGCAAAAAAATTCCAAACGCCAAAATTACGTTTTTTGGTCGCCGCAAATTTTGCGCAAAATGCAATAACAGGCGATCAAAACGTAACATCTGCACAAAAATGGTACCATTAAAAACATCAGGTCGAGACGCAAAAAATAAGCAGTCACTGAGCCTCAAATCCTGAAAAATGAGAACGCTACGGATTTTGGAAAATAGCGCAAAACGTGCGTCACGTTTTCTTCGGCGCTCCATTGGGAGACCCAGACGATTGGGTGTATAGCTACTGCCTCCGGAGGCCACACAAAGTATTACACTAAAAAGTGTAAGGCCCCTCCCCTTCTGCATATACACCCCCCGTGGGATCACGTGCTCTCAGTCTTCATGCTTTGTGCGAAGGAGGTCAGACATCCACGCATAGCTCCACTGTTTTTAGTCAGCAGCAGCTGCTGACTATGTCGGTTGGAAGAAAAGTGGGCCCATATGGGGCCCCCAGCATGCTCCCTTCTCACCCCACTCTTGTCGGGTGTTTGTTAAGGTTGAGGTACCCATTGCGGGCACGGAGGCTGGAGCCCACATGCTGCTTTCCTTCCCCATCCCCCCTCAGGGCTCTGGGTGAAGTGGGATCTTACCGGTCTCCAGGCACTGAGACCGGGCTCCATCCACAGACCCGGAGAACCTGCTGGATATGGAGCTGGGTATCGTCAGGGAAGGGCCCTGCTACATTAAGGTACTCTGTGTCCCCGTACACATCGCGCACACACACACCAGCATTGCTGGGAGTGCTAGTGCGCCGGGGACAACAGCGCGGAGCGCTTGTGCTATTATTCACGGCAGCTTAGCTGAGTGCATTTATGTATTAGGAACTGCCGCGCCGGCCGCTGCTGGGTGTTTTACACTGTGGCGCGGCTGGGACTTGTGGTGCGCCGGGGACTTCCGCGCCGGCCGTGCACATAGGACGGCCGCGCTTATTACTCGAGTCCCCGGCTTTGCGGCCTAGTATTCGTTTCGTTCCCGCCCCCAGCCCTGTCAGTCAGGGGAGGGGCGGGACGCTGTACGGAAAGTCAGCGCCGAGAGCTGGAGTCTGCTTTGCATCCTCCAGCCCCCTTCACTGGACACAGTGGGACGCCAGTTTCCCGCTCTCTTCTGGGGCACGCCCACGGCCCGCCCCTCTTCACAGGACGCCGGCGGCCATTGCCGGCATGCAGTCTGAGCTGGAGAAGAGAGACAAGCTCTGGGCAACCAGTCACAGGATTCTGGCGACCACACACCCGCTTTCTGCGGGCGGTAAGCAGCACCTGAAGTGCTGACCCCACTAATGCCGAAGTGTCCATTTGTACTTTATGCTTGTATGCTATACACTGCACTGTACGGTCGCTATTCTTGGCTATATACTCCTAGATGGCTAGACAAGAGCAGCAAAAAGCAAGGGTGCTAAGGCACAAGCTTTCTATGCTGCGTGTATTGCATGTGCTGAAGTGTTCATTTGTACTTTATGCTTGTATGCTATACATTGCACTGTACGGTCGCTATTCTGGCTATCTACACGCCTAGATGGCTAGACAACAGCAGCAAAAAGCAAGGGTGCTAAGGCACAGGTTTTCTATGCTGCCTGTATTGCATGTGCTGAAGTGTTCATTTGTACTTTATGCTTGTATGCTATACACTGCACTGTACGGTCGCTATTCTTGGCTATATACTCCTAGATGGCTGGACAACAGCAGCAAAAAGCAACGGTGCTAAGGCACAGGCTTTCTATGCTGCTTGTATTGCATGTGCTGAAGTGTTTATTTGTACTGTATGCTTGTATGCTATACATTCACTGTACGGTCGCTATTCTTGGCTATATACTCCTAGATGGCTAGACAACAGCAGCGAAAAAGCAAGGGTGCCAAGGCACAGGCTTTCTATGCTGCTGGTACTGCACGTGATACTGTTCCACACGGCAGGTTCCACTGACCCCCATTGTGTGCAATGCTTCCCTGTAGCACTTGGTCAGCCGCGGTCTCTGCTAGAGGTGGCCAAAGGAACCACCTGTGAACCCTGTCCAGGGACAGGGACGGAGTTGCAGTTTCGGCTGATAGATTGTCTGTGACTATGACTAACATCTTAGAGACTTTGCAGTCCAGACAGACCATGGGCAATGTTGATTCAATGCCCCTGGCCACCCTCATTTGGAACAAATCAGTGCTCCGGGGGGGTCCCATGCATCCCAGGGTGCAGGCTCTGACACGGACGACAGTCCCAGACAGCCTAAGCGAGTTCGCTGGCAGCGGCACTCGGCTTCATCACGGGTCAGGGTCCCAGCAGGAGGACTCTCTGTATGTTGAGGCAGACGTAGCTGATCAGGACTCTGATCCTGAGACCGCTCTCAATCCGGATACACCGGATGGTGACGCCATAGTGAATGATCTTATAGCGTCCATCAATAGACTGGTGGATCTGTCTCCCTCAGCTCCTCCAGTGGAGGACTCAGCTTCACAGCAGGAGAAATCCCATTTCAGTATCTCAAGCGTATATTGAGTACTTTTCTGGTCACTCTGACTTCAGAGAAGCAGTCCAGAAACACCACGCTTCTCCAGATAAGCGTTTCTCCAAACGTATTAAGGATACACGTTATCCCTTTCCCCCTGACGTGGTCAAGCGCTGGACCCAGTGTCCAAAGGTGGATCCCCCAATCTCCAGGCTTGCGGCTAGGTCCATAGTTGCAGTGGAAGATGGGACTTCACTTAAAGATGCCATTGACAGACAGATGGACCTTTGGTTGAAATCTGTCTATGAAGCTATCGGCGGGTCGGTTGCTCCGGCATTCGCAGCCGTAGGGGCACTCCAAGCTTTTTCAGCTGGTCTTGCGCAGGTGGACACTGTCACATGTACATCTGTGCCGCAGGTGGCGTCCTTAACCTCGCAATGTCTGCATTGCGACTTACGCTATTAATGCTGTCCTGGACTCTACGAGCCGTACGTCAGTGGCGTCCGCCAACTCCGTGGTTTTACGCAGAGCCTTGTGGTTGAGGGAATGGAAAGCAGATTCTGCTTCCAAAAAAGTGCTTAACCAGGTTTCCATTATCTGGTGACAGACTGTTTGGTGAGCCAAAAGGACTCAAAAGGCTCAGAGGTGCGCAGATTCCTGGCGGGCTCAATCACGCCCAAGGAAGGCAGCCGGAGGAACCACGACCAAGGCGGTTTCCTCATGACTTTCAGCCCTCTCTCTCCGCATCCGCGGTCGGTGGCAGACTCCCCCGCTTTGGCGACATTTAGCTGCCACAGGTCAAAGACCGGTGGGTGAGAGACAGTTTGTCTCACGTGTACAGGATGGAGTTCTGTTCTCGTCCCCCGGCTCGATTCTTCAGAACTTCCTCACCTCCCGACCGAGCCGATGCTCTTCTGCAGGCAGAAGGAGTGGTAATCCCTGTTCCTCCTCAGGAACAAGATACGATTTTTACTCCAATCTGGTTGTGGGGCCAAAAAAAAAAAAAAAAAAAAAAAAAAAAGACGGCTCTTCCGTTCCGTTCTGGACCTGAAACTGCTCAACAAGCATGTGAAAACCAGGCGGTTCCGGATGGAATCCCTCCGCTCCATCATGGCCTCAATGTCTCAAGGAGATTTCCTAGCATCATTTGACATCAGGATGCTTATCTCCACGTGCCGATTGCTCCAAGGCACCGGCGTTTGCTACGATTCGTTATTGAAGACGAGCATCTTCAGTTCGTAGCTCTGCCCTTCGGTCTGGCGACAGCCCCACGGGTTTTCACCAAGATCATGGCAGCAGTGGGAGCAGTCCCGCACTCTCAGGGTCACTCTGTGATCCCTTACTTGGACGATCTACTCATCAAGGCACCCTCTCAAGAGGCATGTCAACACAGCCGGAACGTGGTGCTGGAGACTCCCCAGAGTTTCGGGTGGATCATCAACTTTTCAAAGTTAAATCTAACACCGACCCAATCGCTGACATATCTTGGCATGGAGCTTCACACTCTCTCAGCGATAGTGAAGCTCCCGCCGGACAAACAGCGTTCACTCCAGACGGGGGTGCAGTCTCTCCTTCAAGGCCAGTCACACCCCTTAAGGCGCCTCATGCAGAGGCAGTTCCTTTCGCGCAGTTTCATCTGCGTCCGCTTCAATGGGACATTCTTCGCCAATGAGATGGGAAGTCGACGTCCCTAGACAGGAACGTCCCCCTTTTTTCAGACGGTCAAGGACTCTCTTCAGAGGAGTCCACCCTTCAGATCACTGTTCTGGAAATCTGGGCAGTGTATCGTGCCCTGCAAGCCTTCCAGCAGTGGCTGGAAGGCAAACAGATCCGAATTCAGGTGGACAACTCTACAGCGGTGGCATATATCAACCACCAAGGGGAACACGCAGTCGGCAAGCCTCCCAGGAAGTCCGGCGGATTCGGATGTGGGTGGAAGACAGAGCATAACCCGGACGGGTTTCAAGAAATCTGTAGCCGCTGGGGGGGGCCGGACGTCGACCTAATGGCGTCTCGGCACAACAACAAGGTCCCGATTTTCATGGCGCGGTCTCACGATCAAAGAGCTCTGGCGGCAGGCGCTTTAGTTCAGGATTGGTCGCAGTTCCAGCTACCGATTGCCGCCGCGCCATCCTCGTCGCCCCAGACTGGCCGAGGAGGTCGTGGTACCCGGATCTGTGGCATCGCACGGTCGGCAACCGTGGGCACTACCAGGCCGGCCAGACTTGCGGTCCCAAGGGCCGTTTTTCCATCTGAATTCTACGGCCCTGAACCTGACTGGTGACCATTGAGTCCTGGATCCTAGCGTCTTCAGGATTATCTCAAGGCGTCATTGCCACCATGAGACGGGCTAGCAAGCCGACGTCTGCTAAGATCTACCACAACTCGTGGAAGATATTCTTATCTTAGTGTTCTGCTCAGGGAGTGTCTCCCTAGCCATCAGCATTGCCTACTTTTCCTGCAATCTTGTTTGGAAAAAGGTTTGTCGCTCGGCTCCCTTAAAGGACGAGTCCCAGCGCTGTCTGTAGTCTTTCAGAAGCGCCTAGTACGGCTTCCTCAGGTACGCACGTTCCTGGAGGGGGTTGGTCACATTGTCCCTCCGTACAAGAGGCCGTTAGACCCATGGGATCTGAACAGGGTACTATTTGCTCTCCAGAACCCGCCCTTCGAGCCTCTGAGGGATGTTTCACTTTCTCGACTTTCACAGAAAGTGGCCTTCTGGTAGCGGTCATATCTCTTCGGAGAGTGTCCGAGCTAGCAGCGCGGTCCTCCAAAGCTCCCTTCCGGGTGTTTCACCAAGACAAGGTAGTACTGCGCCCGATTTAGGAGTTTATCCCTAAGGTGGTATCCCCCCTTCATCTCAATCAGGATATCTCCTTACCTTCCTTTTGTCATCATCCAGTTCATCGAGATGAAATGGATTTGCATTGGTTGGATCTGGTGAGAGTACTCAGAATCTACATTTCCCGTGCGGCGCCCCTGCGCCGCTCGGAGGCACTCTTTGTACTTGTCGCCAGGGCTGTGGAGTCGGTAAGCCAAACCTTCGACTCCGACTCCGACTCCGACTCCTCAAATTCTCTTGCACCGACTCCGGCTCCGACTCCGACTCCGGCTCCGACTCCGGCTCCTACATATATTGCTTATAGTTAGGTGAAAAATTTATTGTAGTACATGAATATGTGTATGTGAACATTAGACATTTAATAATTTTTATGATACAATAATCAAGATATTTGGATAGAACATAAAATATATTTATTGGATACAACTTTAGAACACAAAAAACTGTAATAAATTGTAAATATGTAATACACTATGTAATATACAGTAGATTACATATATATCTTGTGTGTGTATATACACTGTGTATATATATATAATATTACATATTTACAATTTATTAGTTTTTTGTGTTCTAAAGTTGTATCCAATAAATATTTTATGTTCTATCCAAATATCTTGATTATTGTATCATAAAAACAATTAAATGTCTGATGTTCACATTATACTACAATAAATTTTTCACTTAAATATAAGCATTATACTAAATGTTATTATTTAGTAAAATATTCAGCACATTCTGCATTGCACTCCTGTCCCCAATTTATTATATATTTTAGGAGTCGGAGTCGGTGCATTTTATACCGACTCCAACTCCGACTCCGACTCCACCAAAATGAGCTCCGACTCCGACTCCACGACTCCAACTCCGACTCCACAGCCCTGCTTGTCGCTGGTCAGCGTAAAGAGTCGCAGGCTTCAAAATCCACCCTGGCTCGATGGATCAATGAACCAATTCTTGAAGCCTACCGTTCTGATGGGCTTCCGGTTCCATCAGGGCTGAAGGCCCATTCTACCAGAGCCGTGGGTGCGTCCTGGGCATTACGGCACCAGGCTACGGCTCATCAGGTGTGCCAGGCAGCTACCTGGTCGAGTCTGCACACTTTCACCAAGCATTATCAGGTGCATGCCTACGCTTAGGCGGATGCCAGCCTAGGTAGAAGAGTCCTGCAGGCGGCGGTTGCCTCCATGTAGGGAAGGGCTGTTTTACGGCCCTAACTTGAGGTATTAATTTACCCACCCAGGGACTGCTTTTGGACGTCCCAATCGTCTGGGTCTCCCAATGGAGCGCCGAAGAAGAAGGGAATTTTGTTACTTACCGTAAATTCCTTTTCTTCTAGCTCCAATTGGGAGACCCAGCACCCGCCCTGTTTCCTTCGGGATTTTTGGTTGTTTCGGGTACACATGTTGTTCATGTTGAATGGTTTCAGTTCTCCGAGGTTCCTTCGGATTGAATTTGTTTAACCAGTTATTGGCTTTCCTCCTTCTTGCTTTTGCACTAAAACTGAAGGACCCGTGCTCCCACGGGGGGGTGTATAGCCAGAAGGGGAGGGGCCTTACACTTTTTAGTGTAATACTTTGTGTGGCCTCCGGAGGCAGTAGCTATACACCCAATCGTCTGGGTCTCCCAATTGGAGCTAGAAGAAAAGGAATTTACGGTAAGTAACAAAATTCCCTTCTTTGGACAAGCTTGTGAATTTTTTTTAACCCCTTAGATACAAGTAAACCTATACATGTTTGGTGTCTACAAACTCACATTGACCTGAGGCATCACATAGATATCTCGGTTTTACCATATAGTGAACACAGTGAATAAAATATCCCAAAAACTATTGTACGATCACACTTTTTTTGCAGTTTTTCCGCACTTGGAATTTTTTTGCCGTTTTCCAGTACACTATATGGTAAAACTTATGGTTTCATTTAAAAGTACAACTCGTCCCGCAAAAAACAAGCCCTCATATGGCTAGATTGATGGAAAAATAAAAAAGTTACGCCTCTCGGAAGAAGGGGAGCGAAAAACAATAACGGAATGTGCCCGGGGGCTGAAGGAGTTAACACAAATGGATCCATCAGGGGCATTGCTATAAAGAAAATTTGGCACAGAATAAAGGTTCACAAAAATGGCAAATATCCACTCCAAATGCAGTTCATTACAAAAAGGAGAAAAACGCGTTTTGGGCTCAAATGTTCTTTATTATATTATGTGTATAATTTAGTGTTTTAAAGAGCAAAAAAAGTATAAAGACACAGAACAGCACATGGGTAACAAGAAAGGATATGTACTTTAGCATCAATCAAAATATGCATGAATGTATTTTATACGTATGTAGATGACCCAGTGGTCATGAATACAATTGCAAACCTAAAAATTCCAGATTACAGGTACATGGAAGAAAGGTTTCTTCCCAGGGCAATAGTGCACACTGCGAGGTCCGTACACAGTCCAGTGCGCATTTCCCTTTTTTTTACTATGCAGCTTCTTCTGGTGGTCAGATATACTAAGCTAACAGGCAGGACCTGGAGAAACATTCATTTTTACACAATTGGAAATAATCTCTAAACAACATTTCTACTTTTATTTCTTTTAATGTAAAGGATTCCTGCTTCCAATGCTTCCACCTTGGAGGATGAAATAGCGTCTATCTCATCAATAGAATGTTTGCCCTCTAATTGCAGGTAAGAAGGCAGTTAAAGGGTTAAGGTCTCCAGTAGTGGTGGTCACCTATATGTAGGATAAGTGATAAATAGCTTGTCAGTGGGGGGGGGGGGTGTTTATAAATGGGCACAGCTCCATCTGAATCGAATGGTGACAGAACATGCGAATAATCGCTCCAAGCATTTTCTATTGAACTCCCAGAAAAAGCTGAGCTCCGTCCTTGGCAACCCCATAATGAGTGAAGTGGTGATACGCATGTACAGCTCCTTCTACATGGAGCACTACAAGAGGTGTTCTTGGCCTTTTTTTTTTTTTTTTTCTTTTCTATTCTAAAAGCCTAAAAATTGTGAATAAGTTCAAATACAAACCCGCCAACCGAAATGAAAGACATTTTTTGTATAGGACGAATCTGGTCTAGGTTAGGATGAGTGATGGCACTATCTTTTTAGAAAATTAACGTAACTAGGGCCATTTTGATTCCATTCATACAAATACAACAAAAAGGTTGTGTAAAAAAAAAAAGCAATCAAAAACAAATATATTGTGCCACATGACATGCCGATGAAGGAGGGCATTGGAGCAAGAGGGACACACAGACGACCTTCATTCTGCTTAGCACATACTTCATTTTCCTCTATTCTGCCTGCCACTAATATGTTGCTACCACTACTACTGAGTTAAAGGGAACCTGTCAGGTCCAATATGCACCTAGAACCACAAGCAGTTCTGGGTGTATAATGCTAATCCCTGCTTAACCGTCCCGCTATACAGTAGAATAGATAGAGATCTGTAGAAAAAAGTATTTGTAAAGATCTTTTACCGTATGCTAATGAGGAAGGAGGCTAGTCCCCTGGGCGTTGGTTCCCCTGGCTAGTCGGCTCCATTAGCATGTTAGTACGCCCTTCTGGACATATTAACATGCTAATGAATGCGCAGCATCACCTCTCCGCTGCCATCGCGTCCGACGCTTTATTTCGGGTAAGTGCGCATGATCCTGGACTTTCAGTCACGTGCACTACTTCAGTTTATTACCGGGACACGTACACTCGACTTCATAGTGCGCATGACCGAAACTCCGGGCTTAGTACGCCCACAGGGGCATACTAACATGCTAATAAAGCTGACTATTCAAGGGAAGCAACGCCTAGGGGACTAGACCCCGAGCTCATTAGCATTCGATAAAAGATCTTTAGAAATACTTTTTTCTAAAGATCTCTTTTATCTATGCCAGTGTATACAGGGACGATTAGGCAGGGATTAGCAATATGCACCCAGAACTGCTTGTGATCCTGGCTGCATATTGCACCTGACAGGTTCCCTTTAATCCAGTATTGTGCTCAATGCACCTAAGCCGCATGGCAGATGCGTGTTCTTACTATATGCATAGAAGTTACCGTATTTTTCGGACTATAAGACGCACCGGACTATAAGACGCACCTTGGTTTTAGAGGAGGAAAATAGGAAAATAAAACTTAAAGCAAAAAAATGTGGTCATGACACACTGTTATGGGGCGAGGATCTGCTGCTGACACTGTTATGGGGTAATGTCCCCAAATTCTCTACTAAGGTACCCCATCCTGGTAATGATCCTCCAGCCTTGTATATGCTCATATACTCCCATCCTGTTCATATACCCCACCATCCATCCTGCTCATATACTCCCATCCTGTTCATATACCCCATCCTGTTCATATACTCCCATCCTGTTCATATACCCCATCCTGTTCATATACTCCCATCCTGTTCATATACCCCATCCTGTTCATATACCCCCATCCTGTTCATATACTCCCATCCTGTTCATATACCCCCATCCTGTTCATATACCCCCCATCCTGTTCATATACCCCCCATCCTGTTCATATACCCCCCATCCTGTTCATATACCCCCCATCCTGTTCATATACCCCCCATCCTGTTCATATACCCCCATCCTGTTCATATACCCCCCATCCATCCTGTTCATATACCCCCCATCCATCCTGTTCATATACCCCCCATCCATCCTGTTCATATACCCCCATCCTGTTCATATACCCCCCATCCATCCTGTTCATATACCCCCCATCCTGTTCATATACCCCCCCATCCTGTTCATATACCCCCCCATCCTGTTCATATACCCCCCCATCCTCTTCATATACCCCCCCATCCTCTTCATATACCCCCCCATCCTCTTCATATACCCCCCATCCATCCTGTTCATATACCCCCATCCTGTTCATATACCCCCCCATCCATCCTGTTCATATACCCCCCCATCCATCCTGTTCATATACCCCCCATCCATCCTGTTCATATACCCCCCATCCATCCTGTTCATATACCTCCCATCCTGTTCATATACCCCCCATCCATCCTGTTCATATACCCCCATCCTGTTCATATACCACCATCCATCCTGCTCATATACTCCCATCCTGCTATATGCCCCCATCGTGCTCATATACCATCCTGGTATATGGCCTGTATCCTATAGCACAGAGAAAAAAAAATAAACGTTTATACTCACCTTTTCCTCACTCCCTGCAGCACCGATCATCTGCCTCTCTGGCACGCTGACCTGTGTGTGTGGAGCCGTTCCCCTGCAACATCGCGATGTCTTCCTGTCTGTGCCGATCAGCTGACTGGCACAGACAGGAAGACATTGCGTGCTGCAGGGGGACGGCTCTACACACGGGGATGGGTGAGTACACTGATTCACTGCACCCCGCGCTGATGATGACGCACGGGGAGCAGTGAATACAGCCGCACATGATCACTCCAGGCTGTAATTGCCAGGGGTGATCATGCGGACCGGCTCTTTACTATGCGCGCGTCCCCACTCGTCCTCCCGCCCACGTGTCAGTGCCGGCTTCTGCGCTGAGAGATGGGCGTGCATATGTAATGAGCGGGCCCACGTGGTCACGGCAGGCGCTGCTGCTGCCTACTCGTGCCCCCAATGACCGACTCCACCGCAGCACCCTTATTCTCGGCCGCAGCCCTATAGTCAGACCATAAGACGCACCCCCAACTTTCCCCCAACATTTGGGGGGAAAAAAGTGCGTCTTATGGTCCGAAAAATACGGTATCTCCTTTGTTTTTCTGAAGGTTTACACTGCGTTGTCCACCCATTTATACTAAGCTCTAGCTTTTGTAATTCTAATACCATTTGAATATATTGTTAATTGTGCATTCTTTCTTTGTTGATCGAATAACTTTTTAATATGGGCACAATGTTTTTGGTTGCTTATTTCTTCACAACCTATCTTTTTGTTTAGAATGAGTGATAGTTGTAACATGTACATGTCTGTCTCGTGCAGACACCCGCTCTTGCTCTCCACATGTAGATCTATAGAAGGACAACATCTGCATAGAGTTTGCATGTTCTTTCCATGTTTTTGGGTGTACATTCACTCTCCAAAAACATACTGAGGAGTTTATTGGCTACTTAGGAAATTGGTCCTTTATTTGTATTCGATTTAGACATTATTATATTTTCTGGACTATAAGACACACTCTCCCTCCCCCCCAAAAAAAGCAAACAAAAAACTGGTGGAAAAATGGGGGAAGCGTCTTATGCGGATTTGCCTTACCGGGGCGGTGGTGGTGGAGCGGGGTCACAGGAGGCAGGGTTGGTGATACTGAGGGCTCAGAGAGGGGGTGTCACTGCAGTTGAGCTGCTCAGGAGGGTCACAGGAAAGGGGGTCAGCAATAATTGCATTCCCGGGGTATCGCGGCGGCGGGTATCATTGGTCTGCCAGTGCGCTGCTGGGTCCATTGAACTGCCAGAGGTTGGTCCTCAAGAAAATGGCTGTGGTGACCAATCTGCCTCCGCACTAGATCTATGAGAAGGACCCCCCATTTTAAGATTGAGCCCCCACCCCTCCTATTTTCCTCCTCTAAAATTGGGGTGCGTCTTATAATCCAGTGCGTCTTATAAAAAGAAAAATACGGTAGATAGGCTGATGTGAGTATTGGATCTGTACAGCGCTGCGGAATATGATGTGTTATAAGCCACAGAGATAAGAGATTTTTCTTCGGCGCTCCATTGGGAGACCCAGACGATTGGGTGTATAGTACTGCCTCCGGAGGCCACACAAAGCATTACACTAAAAAGTGTAAGGCCCCTCCCCTTCTGGCTATACACCCCCAGTGGGATCACTGGCTCACCAGTTTTCTGCTTTGTGCGAAGGAGGACAGACGGGGGTGCAGTCTCTCCTTCAAGGCCAGTCACACCCCTTAAGACGCCTCATGCAGAGGCAGTCACTTTCGCGCAGTTTCATCTGCGTCCACTTCAATGGGACATGCTTTGCCAATGGGTTGGGGAGTCGACGTCCCTAGACGGGAACGTTTCCCTTCTCAGACGGTCAAGGACTCTCTTCACAGGAGTCCATCCTTCGGATCAATGTTCTGGAAATCTGGGCAGTGTATCTTGCCCTGCAAGCCTTCCAGCAGTGGCTGGAAGGAAAACGGATCCGAATTCAGTCGGACAATTCCACAGCGGTGGCAGACATCGCCCACCAAGGCGGAACACGCATCGCCAAGCCTACCAGGCAATCCGGCGGATTCTGACGTGGGTGGGGGACAGAGCATCCACCATATCCGCAGTTCACATCCCGGGCGTAGAAAATTGGGAAGCAGACTTCCTCAGTCGCCTGGGCATGGACGCAGAGGAATGGCCTCTGCACCCAGAATGGTGTCAGGAAATCTGTAGCAGCTGGGGGATGCCGGACGTCGACCTAATGGCGTCTCGGCACAACAACAAGGTCCCGATTTTCATGGCGCGGTCTCACGAGCAAAGAGCTCTGGCGGCTCTGGTCGCAGTTCCAGCTACCCTATGTGTTTCCATCTCTGGCACTGTTGCCCAGAGTGCTACGCAAGCTCAGCTCCGCTTGCCACCGCGCCATCCTCGTCGTCCCAGACTGGCCGAGGAGGTCGTGGTTCCCGGATCTGTGGCATCTCACGGTCGGCCAACCGTGGGCACTCTCAGACCGGCCAGACTTACTGTCCCAAGGGCCGTTTTTTCCACTGAATTCTACGGCCCTGATCCTGACTGTATGGCCATCGAGTCCGAGATCCTGGCGTCTTCAGGATTATCTCAAGACGTCATTGCCACCATGAGACGGGCTAGGAAGCCGACGTCTGCCAAGATCTACCACAAGACGTGGAAGATATTCTTATCTTGGTGCTCTGCTTCGGGAGTGTCTCCCTGGCCATTTGCATTGTCTCCTTTTTCCTCCCTTCCTGCATCTGGATTGGGAAAAGGTTTGTCGCTCGGCTCCCTTAAAGGACAAGTCGCAGCGCTGTAGGTATTCTTTCAGAAGCGCCTAGTATGACTTCCTCAGGTACGCACGTTCCTGCAGGGGGGTTATCACATTGTCCCTCCGTACAGGAGGCCATTAGACCCATGGGATCTGCACAGGGTATTAATTGCTCTCCAGGAGCCGCCCTTCGAGCCTCTGAGGGATGTTTTCACTTTCTCGACTTTCACAGAAAGTGGCTTTTCTGGTAGCGGTCACGTCTCTTCGGAGAGTGTCCGAACTAGCAGCGCGGTCATCCAAAGCTCCCTTCCTGGTGTTCACCAAGATAAGGTAGTGCTGCGTCCGATCCCAGAGTTTTTCCCTAAGGTGGTATCCCCTTTTTATCACAATCAGGATATCTCCTTACCTTCCTTTTATCCATTTCATCGATATGTAATGGCTTGCATTGTTGGATCTGGTGTAGAACACCCAGAATCTACATTCCCGCACGGCGCCCCTGCGCCGCTCGGATGCACTCTTTGTCCTTGTCACTGGTCAGCGCAAGGGATCGCAGGCTGCAAAATCCACCCTGGCTCGATGGATCAAGGAACCAATTCTGGAAGCCTACCGTTCTGCGGGGCTTCCGGTTCCATCAGGGCTGAAGGCCCATTCTACCAGAGCCGTGGGTGCGTCCTGGGCATTACGACACCAGGCTACGGCTCAACAGGTGTGCCAGGTAGCTACCTGGTCGAGTCTGCACACTTTCACCAAACATTATCAGGTGCATACCTATGCTTCGGCGGACGCCAGCCTAGGTAGAAGAGTCCTGCAGGCGGCAGTTGCCTCCCCGTAGGGGAGGGCTGTCTTTGCAGCTCTAACATGAGGTATTTCTTTACCCACCCAGGGACAGCTTTTGGACGTCCCAATCGTCTGGGTCTCCCAATGGAGCGCCGAAGAAGAAGGGAATTTTGTTACTTACCGTAAATTCCTTTTCTTCTAGCTCCTATTGGGAGACCCAGCACCCGCCCTGTTGTCCTTCGGGATTTTTGGTTGTTTTTTCGGGTACACATGTTGTTCATGTTGAATGGTTTTCAGTTCTCCGATGTTACTTCGGAGTGAATTTGTTTAAACCAGTTATTGGCTTTCCTCCTTCTTGCTTTTGCACTAAAACTGGTGAGCCAGTGATCCCACTGGGGGTGTATAGCCAGAAGGGGAGGGGCCTTACACTTTTTAGTGTAATGCTTTGTGTGGCCTCCGGAGGCAGTACTATACACCCAATCGTCTGGGTCTCCCAATAGGAGCTAGAAGAAAAGGAATTTACGGTAAGTAACAAAATTCCCTTCTTTGTACTTTAACAGTAAAATCTTTCACGTAGTCTTTATTAGGGGACACAGATAAATCCCTTCAGGAATACCCCTTTTTAAGAACAGAGTTCTTGTCCCAGGACATCGTCTGCAATATATATGTATAAATTGCCATGCTCAGAAAAAAATACTTAGTGAAATTAAGAATTTCTTTGTCGCTCCATTGGGAGACCCAGACAATTGGGTGTATAGGCTATGCCTCCGGAGGCCGCACAAAGTACTACACTAAAAGTATAAAGCCCCTCCCCTTCTGCCTATACACCCCCCGTGCTCCCACGGGCTCCTCAGTTTTTATGCTTTGTGCGAAGGAGGCAGACATGCACGCACAGCTCCATAGATGGGTCAGCAGCAGCTGCTGACTATGTCGGATGGAAGAAAAGTGGGCCCATATAGGGCCCCCAGCATGCTCCCTTCTCACCCCACTCTTGTCGGCGGTGTTGTTAAGGTTGAGGTATCCATTGCGGGTACGGAGGCTGGAGCCCACATGCTGTTTTCCTTCCCCATCCCCCTTAGGGCTCTGGGTGAAGTGGGATCCTATCGGTCTCCAGGCACTGAGACCGTGCTTCATCCACAACTCCTGGGAGCCTGCTGGATAGGAGCTGGGTATCGTTCAGGGACATGGCCCTGCTACTTGGAGGTACTCTGTGTCCCCGTGGGGACCGCGCACAGCAACACTCCAGCATTGCTGGGTGTGCTAGTGCACTGGGGACCGCGGCGCTGACCGGGTTAATGTGCCATTACACACTCAGCGTCGCTGAGTGTGTTTATGTAGGGGGACTACCGCACTACCGCCGCCGCCATGTTTTTAACACTGAGGCGCGGCTGGGACTTGTAGTGCGCCGGGGACTTCCGCGCGGCCGCGCTTTTATGGCAGCCGCGCTTATTACTTGAGTCCCCGGCTTGTACGGCCTAGTGTTTCCTCCTCCCGCCCACAGCCCTGACAGGCAGGGGAAGGGCGGGACGCTGTACAGACGAGCAGCAGTGAGGGCTGGAGCATGCTTTGCATACTCCACCCCCCTCACTGTGCACTGTGAGGCACCAGTTCCCGCACTTTCTGGGTCACGCCCACGGCTCCCTCCTCTCCTCAGGACGCCGGCAGCCATTCCTGTCAGCTCCTCGGACGCTGCAGAGGGGGACAAATTCTGGGAGACCCAGGCAGGGATTCTGGTGGCCTCACAACCGCTTTAAGCGGGTGGTAAGCAGCACCTGTGGTGCTAGCCCCATTGTGCAGAAGTGTAATTGTATGTTTATGGTATATATTTTACACTGTATAGTGCACAGTTGCTTTCTGGCTATATTCCCTATTGTGTTACTCAGGGAAGACAATAGCATGGCGCCCACAAAAGGCAGGGGTGCCAAAACACAGGCTTACTATGCTGCCTGCGCCGCATGTACGACGCCGCTACCGGCAGGTTCCACTGACCCTCACTGTGTGCACTGCTCGGCCCCTGCTGCACTTACTCAGCCGGAGCCTCTGCTAGGGGGGGCCCAGGGGGCTCCACCTGCTGACACTGTCCAGATGACAGGGACGGAGTTTGCAGTCTTTAAGGATAAACTCTCTGAGACTATGGCTAAGACACTAGAAGCCTTGCAGTCCAGACCGGTATCTCAGCACAGGGACTCTGTTGAATCATTGTTCCCTGGCCCCCCTCAGTTGGACCAACAATGTCCCCCCGGGGATTCTCATAGATACCTGGCTGAGGGCTCTGACACAGACCCCAGTCCCAGACCGACTAAGCGAGCTCGCTTGACAATTCCCTCGACATCATCATATTGTTCAGGGTCTCAGCGGGGGGAATCTCTGGTTGATGATGCGGAGACAGCTGATCAGGATTCTGATCCTGAGGCCGCTCTCAATCTTGATACTCCGGACGGGGACGCCATAGTGAACGACCTTATTGCGTCCATCAATCGTATGTTGGATATTTCTCCCTCAGCTCCTCCGGTGGAGGAGTCAGCTTCTCAGCAGGAGAAATTCCGTTTCAGGTTTCCCAAGCGTACACAGAGTATGTTTCTGGACCACTCTGATTTCAGAGAGGCAGTCCAGAATCACCATGATTGTCCAGATAAGCGTTTTTCTAAGCGCCTTAAGGATACACGTTATCCCTTTCCCCCTGACGTGGTCAAAGGTTGGACTCAGTGTCCAAAGGTGGATCCTCCAATCTCCAGACTGGCGGCTAGATCCATTCTTGCAGTGGAAGATGGGGCTTCACTCAAAGATGCCACTGACAGGCAGATGGAGCTCTGGTTGAAATCCATCTATGAAGCTATCGGCGCTTCTTTTGCCCCAGCATTCGCAGCCGTATGGGCGCTACAGGCTATATCAGCAGGTCAAGCGCAAATTGACGCAGCCACACGCACTTCCGCGCCGCAGGTGGCGTCCATAACCGCTCAGACGTCGGCAATGGCGTCTTACGCTATTAATGCTGTCCTGGACTCTGCGAGCCGTACGGCGGTTGCATCCGCCAATTCGGTGGTACTTCGCAGGGCCTTGTGGCTACGGGAATGGAAGGCAGATTCTGCTTCCAAAAAGCGCTTAACTAGTTTGCCAATTTCTGGCGACCGGTTGTTTGGCGAGCGTTTGGATGAAATCATCAAACAATCCAAGGGAAAGGATACATCCTTACCCCAGCCCAAACCGAACATACCCCAACAGAGGAGGGGGCAGTCGAGGTTTCGGTCCTTTCGGGGCGCGGGCAGGTCCCAATTCTCCTCGTCCAAAAGGTCTCAGAAAGGTCAAAGGAACTCTGATTCATGGCGGTCTAAGTCACGTCCTAAAAAGACCACCGGAGGTGCCGCTACCAAAGCGGCTTCCTCATGACTTTCGGCCTCCTCAATCCGCATCCTCGGTCGGTGGCAGGCTCTCCCGCTTTTGCGACACCTGGCTGCCACGGGTAAAAGACCGCTGGGTGAGAGACATTCTGTCTCACGGTTACAAGATAGAGTTCACCTCTCGTCCCCCGACTCGATTCTTCAGGTCATCCCCGCCTCCCGAGCGAGCCGAGGCTCTTCTGCAGGCGCTGGGCACTCTGAAGGCAGAGGGAGTGGTGGTCCCTGTTCCTCTTCAGCAACAGGGCCACGGTTTTTACTCCAACCTGTTTGTGGTCCCAAAGAAGGACGGGTCTTTCCGTCCTGTCCTGGACCTGAAACTGCTCAACAAACACGTAAGGACCAGGCGGTTCCGGATGGAATCCCTCCGCTCCGTCATCGCCTCAATGTCCTAAGGAGATTTCCTTGCATCGATCGATATCAAAGATGCTTATCTCCACGTTCCGATTGCTCCAGAGCACCAGCGCTTCTTGCGCTTCGCCATAGGAGACGAACACCTGCAGTTCGTGGCACTGCCGTTCGGCCTGGCAACAGCCCCACGGGTTTTCACCAAGGTTATGGCTACTGTAGTAGCGGTCCTCCACTCTCAGGGTCACTCGGTGATCCCTTACTTGGACGATCTCCTGATCAAGGCACCCTCTCAGGAGGCATGCCAACACAGCCTCGATGCTACTCTGGAGACTCTCCAGAGTTTCGGGTGGATCATCAATTTTCCAAAGTCAAGTCTGACACCGGCACAATCGCTGACATATCTTGGCATGGAGTTTCATACCCTCTCAGCGATAGTGAAGCTTCCGCTCGTCAAGCAGCGGTCGCTACAGAAAGGGGTACAATCTCTCCTTCAAGGTCAGGCACACCCCTTGAGGCGCCTCATGCACTTCCTGGGGAAGATGGTGGCAGCAATGGAGGCAGTCCCTTTCGCGCAGTTTCACCTGCGTCCTCTTCAATGGAACATCCTTCGCAAATGGGACAGGAAGCCGACGTCCCTCGACAGGAACGTCTCTCTCTCCCAGGCGACCAAAGCTTCACTTCGGTTGTGGCTTCTTCCCACTTCATTATCGAAGGGGAAATCCTTCCTACCCCCATCCTGGCAGGTGGTCACGACGGACGCGAGTCTGTCAGGGTGGGGAGCGGTTTTTCTCCACCACAGGGCTCAGGGTACGTGGACCCGGCAAGAGTCTTCTCTTCAGATCAATGTTCTGGAAATACGGGCAGTGTACCTTGCCCTGAAAGCGTTCCAGCAGTGGCTGGAAGGCAAGCAGATCCGAATTCAGTCGGACAATTCCACAGCGGTGGCATACATCAACCACCAAGGCGGCACGCGCAGTCGGCAAGCCTTCCAGGAAGTCCGGCGGATCTTGATGTGGGTGGAAGCCACGGCCTCCACCATCTCTGCAGTTCACATCCCGGGCGGTTTAAAACTGGGAAGCAGATTATCTCAGTCGCCAGGGCATGGACGCAGGGGAATGGTCCCTTCACCCGGACGTGTTTCAGGAGATCTGTTGCCGTTGGGGGGTGCCGGACGTCGACCTCATGGCGTCCCGACACAACAACAAGGTACCGACGTTCATGGCACGGTCTCAAGATCCCAGAGCTATGGCGGCAGACGCCTTAGTTCAGGATTGGTCGCAGTTTCAGCTCCCTTATGTGTTTCCTCCGCTGGCACTGTTGCCCAGGGTGTTACGCAAGATCAGGGCCGACTGCCGCCGCGTCATCCTCGTCGCTCCAGACTGGCCGAGGAGGTCGTGGTACCCGGATCTGTGGCATCTCACGGTCGGCCAACCGTGGGCACTACCAGACCGACCAGACTTGCTGTCTCAAGGGCCGTTTTTCCATCTGAATTCTGCGGCCCTCAACCTGACTGTGTGGCCATTGAGTCCTGGATCCTAGCGTCTTCAGGATTATCTCAAGAGGTCATTGCCACTATGAGACAGGCTAGGAAACCAACGTCCGCCAAGATCTACCACAGGACGTGGAAAATTTTCCTGTCGTGGTGCTCTGCTCAGGGTTTTTCTCCCTGGCCTTTTGCCTTGCCCACTTTTCTGTCCTTCCTTCAATCTGGACTGGAAAAGGGTTTGTCGCTCGGCTCCCTTAAGGGACAAGTCTCAGCGCTCTGTGTTTTTCCAGAAGCGCCTAGCTAGACTTCCACAGGTACGCACGTTCCTGCAGGGGGTTTGTCACATCGTTCCTCCTTACAAGCGGCCGTTAGAACCCTGGGATCTGAACAAGGTGCTGAGGGTTCTTCAGAAACCACCATTCGAGCCAATGAGGGATATTTCTCTCTCACGCCTTTCGCAGAAAGTGGTTTTCCTAGTAGCAGTCACCTCTCTTCGGAGAGTGTCTGAGCTAGCAGCGTTGTCGTGCAAAGCCCCTTTCCTGGTGTTTCACCAGGACAAGGTGGTTCTGCGTCCGGTTCCGGAATTTCTCCCTAAGGTGGTATCCCCCTTTCATCTCAATCAGGATATCTCCTTACCTTATTTTTGTCCTCATCCAGTTCACCAATGTGAAAAGGATTTGCACTTGTTAGATCTGGTGAGAGCACTCAGACTCTACATTTCTCGTACGGTGCCCCTGCGCCGCTCGGATGCACTCTTTGTCCTTGTCGCTGGCCAGCGTAATGGGTCACAGGCTTCCAAATCAACCCTGGCTCGGTGGATCAAGGAGCCAATTCTCGAAGCTTACCGTTCGGCTGGGCTTCCGGTTCCCTCAGGGCTGAAGGCCCATTCTACCAGAGCCGTGGGCGCGTCCTGGGCTTTGAGACACCAGGCTACGGCTCAGCAGGTGTGTCAGGCGGCTACCTGGTCGAGCCTGCACACTTTCACGAAACACTATCAGGTGCATACCTATGCTTCGGCGGATGCCAGCCTAGGTAGACGAGTCCTTCAGGCGGCGGTTGCCCACCTGTAGGAAGAGGCCGTTTTACGGCTCTCTTACGAGGTATTATTTTGCCCACCCAGGGACTGCTTTTGGACGTCCCAATTGTCTGGGTCTCCCAATGGAGCGACAAAGAAGGGAATTTTGTTTACTTACCGTAAATTCCTTTTCTTCTAGCTCCAATTGGGAGACCCAGCACCCGCCCCTGTTTTTTTGTGTACACATGTTGTTCATGTTGAATGGTTTCAGTTCTCCGATATTCCTTCGGATTGAAGTTACTTTAAACCAGTTTATAATTCTTTTTCCTCCTTCTTGCTTTTGCACCAAAACTGAGGAGCCCGTGGGAGCACGGGGGGTGTATAGGCAGAAGGGGAGGGGCTTTACACTTTTAGTGTAGTACTTTGTGCGGCCTCCGGAGGCATAGCCTATACACCCAATTGTCTGGGTCTCCCAATTGGAGCTAGAAGAAAAGGAATTTACGGTAAGTAAACAAAATTCCCTTCATTAGCTGTAATGCATATAGATCAGCTATTTCGACTACACAATATATCCAGGTCAAACTAATGTAGAGGTCTCTTTGCAATGTGGGTATTTTTAAATAAAAATTTTTGCTTCCTACTATCAACTTGAAGCAAATTTCTATATAGACTTAGCTTATAGTTTGAATAAAATAGAGTGGGTAGTGAAAGCAAAACTCCACTCGCTAACCAATCCCAATACGTCTATGGTGGCTAGATTCCCTGACATTCTAATGTTTATAGAACATCCAAAGTTCTTATCGGGTTTCCCCAAAAGTAAGACACTATCTCATATTTTTTTTTGCCCTGAAAAAACACTAGGTCTTATTTTCAGGGGGTGTCTTATTGTCGAGGAGACATGGTTGGGGGTAAGATTACCCCCCACAAAAAGCAGACCCCCCCCCCCCCCCTTCCCAGGATCGTCATACTTACCAGCCCCGGGCGTCTGTATGGCTCCCAGATCCTCCTGTGAACTCCCAGCATGAGCGCTGCACGCCTCTGCCTCCTGCCGACACTCACAGATCCGATCGCATACACTCACACACACTCACACATCAGACAGCATACACGCACACTCACACATCAGACAGCATACACGCACACATCCGATCGCATACACTCACACACACTCACGATATTGCACATATCGGTACAGTCGCGCACACACACTCACAACATCCGGAGATATCGCGTGCTTCCGGCCCCGTGATCCTCCAGCAAGTCCTGGAAGGTCACTGCAGTGCTCAGTATCGCTGCCAAGAAGCAAGCGATATCGCTGGATGTGGTGAGTGTGTGGATACGATCTGTAGTGTGTGTGTGTGTGTGTGTGTGTGTGTGTGTGTGTGTGTGTGTGTGTGTGATCTGTGTGCTCTGCCGCAGCACCTTGATGCGCTCATCTGCTCCGGCGTCTGGTGAGTATGATTGAGGGGGTCTTCTCTCTTCTTTCTTTAGGGGGTGTCCGCCGTCTATCATGAAATGTCCTACAGTGTTTTTAACTTTTTTACCGCTGCATGGACACTTCATTATTGACCGCGGCTAGGTCTTATTTTCAGGGGATGTCTTATATTTAAGCATCCCTAAAAACTCCTGAAGAAAGGAATTTTGTTACTTACCGTAAATTCCTTTTCTTCTAGCTCCTATTGGGAGACCCAGACGATTGGGTGTATAGCACTGCCTCCGGAGGCCACACAAAGCATTACACTAAAAAGTGTAAGGCCCCTCCCCTTCTGGCTATACACCCCCCGTGGGATCACGGGCTGCTCAGTTTTAGTGCTAAAGCAAGAAGGAGGAAAGCCAATAACTGGTTTAAACAAATTCACTCCGAAGTAACATCGGAGAACTGAAAACCGTTCAACATGAACAACATGTGTACCCGAAAAACAACCAAAAATCCCGAAGGACAACAGGGCGGGTGCTGGGTCTCCCAATAGGAGCTAGAAGAAAAGGAATTTACGGTAAGTAACAAAATTCCCTTCTTCTTCGGCGCTCCATTGGGAGACCCAGACGATTGGGACGTCCAAAAGCAGTCCCTGGGTGGGTAAAGAAATACCTCATGTTAGAGCTGCAAAGACAGCCTTCCCCTACGGGGAGGTAACTGCCGCCTGCAGGACTCTTCTACCTAGGCTGGCGTCCGCCGAAGCATAGGTATGCACCTGATAATGTTTGGTGAAAGTGTGCAGACTGGACCAGGTAGCTGCCTGGCACACCTGTTGAGCCGTAGCCTGGTGTCGTAATGCCTAGGACGCACCCACGGCTCTGGTAGAGTGGGCCTTCAGCCCTGATGGAACCGGAAGCCCAGCAGAACGGTAGGCTTCAAGAATTGGTTCTTTGATCCATCGAGCCAGGGTGGCTTTGGAAGCCTGCGACCCTTTGCGCTTACCAGCGACAAGGACAAAGAGTGCATCCGAGCGGCGCAGGGGCGCCGTGCGGGAAATGTAGATTCTGAGTGCTCTCACCAGATCTAACAAATGTAAATCCTTTTCATACCGAAGAACTGGATGAGGACAAAAGGAAGGCAAGGAGATATCCTGATTAAGATGAAAAGAGGATACCACCTTAGGGAGAAACTCCTGAATGGGGCGCAGCACTACCTTGTCCTGGTGGAACACCAGGAAGGGAGCCTTGGATGACAGCGCTGCTAGCTCAGACACTCTCCGAAGAGACGTGACCGCCACTAGAAAGGCCACTTTCTGTGAGAGACGAGAAAGTGAAACATCCCTCAGAGGCTCGAAGGGCGGCTTCTGGAGAGCAACTAGTACCCTGTTTAGATCCCATGGATCTAACGGCCGCCTGTACGGAGGGACGATATGACAAACCCCCTGCAGGAACGTGCGCACCTGAGAAAGTCGTGCTAGACGCTTCTGAAAAAACACGGATAGTGCCGAGACTTGCCCTTTAAGGGAGCCGAGCGACAAGCCCTTTTCCAACCCAGATTGCAGGAAGGAAAGAAAAGTAGGTAACGCGAATGGCCAGGGGGATACTCCTTGTGCAGAGCACCAGGATAAGAAAATCCTCCACGTTCTGTGGTAGATCTTAGCAGAAGTGGACTTCCTAGCCTGTCTCATGGTGGCAACGACTCCTTGGGATAATCCTGAAGACGCTAGGATCCAGGACTCAATGGCCACACAGTCAGGTTCAGGGCCGCAGAATTCCGATGGAAAAACGGCCCTTGGGACAGTAAGTCTGGTCGGTCTGGTAGTGTCCACGGTTGGCCGACCGTGAGATGCCACAGATCCGGGTACCACGACCTCCTCGGCCAGTCTGGGGCGACGAGTATGATGCGGCTGCAATCGGATCTGATCTTGCGTAGCACTCTGGGCAAGAGTGCCAGAGGTGGGAACACATAAGGGAGCCGGAACTGCGACCAATCTTGCACCAAGGCGTCTGCCGCCAGAGCTCTTTGATCACGAGACCGCGCCATGAACGTCGGGACCTTGTTGTTGTGCCGCGACGCCATTAGGTCGACGTCCGGCACCCCCCAGCGGCGACAGGTTTCCTGAAACACGTCCGGGTGAAGGGACCATTCCCCTGCGTCCATACCCTGGCGACTGAGGAAGTCTGCTTCCCAGTTTTCTACGCCCGGGATGTGAACCGCTGATATGGTGGATGCTCTGTCCTCCACCCACAACAGAATCCGCCGGACTTCCTGGAAGGCTTGCCGACTGCGTGTCCCTCCTTGGTGGTTGATGTATGCCACCGCTGTGGAGTTGTCCGACTGAATTCGGATCTGCTTTCCTTCCAGCCACTGCTGGAAGGCTAGTAGGGCAAGATACACTGCCCTGATTTCCAGAACATTGATCTGAAGGGTGGACTCCTGCTGAGTCCACGTCCCTTGAGCCCTGTGGTGGAGAAAAACTGCTCCCCACCCTGACAGACTCGCGTCTGTCGTGACCACTGCCCAGGATGGGGGTAGGAATGATCTTCCCTGTGATAATGAGGTGGGAAGAAGCCACCATTGCAGAGAGTCCTTGGCCGTCTGGGAAAGGGAGACTTTCCTGTCCAGGGAAGTTGACTTCCCGTCCCATTGGCGGAGAATGTCCCATTGAAGTGGGCGCAGATGAAACTGTGCAAACGGGAATGCCTCCATTGCTGCCACCATCTTCCCTAGGAAGTGCATGAGGCACCTTAAGGAGTGCGACTGACCATGAAGGAGAGACTGTACCCCTGTCTGTAGTGACCGCTGCTTGTCCAGCGGAAGTTTCACTACCGCTGAGAGAGTATGAAACTCCATGCCAAGGTACGTTAGTGATTGAGTCGGTGACAGATTTGACTTTGAAAAGTTGATGATCCACCCGAAAGTCTGGAGAGTCTCCAGCGCAACATTCAGGCTGTGTTGGCATGCCTCTTGAGAGGGTGCTTTGACAAGTAGATCGTCCAAGTAAGGGATCACCGAGTGTCCCTGGGAGTGCAAGACTGCTACCACTGCCGCCATGACCTTGGTGAAAACCCGTGGGGCTGTCGCCAGACCAAATGGCAGAGCTACGAACTGGAGATGTTCGTCTCTTAGCACAAAACGTAGAAAACGTTGGTGCTCTGTAGCAATCGGCACGTGGAGATAAGCATCTTTGATGTCTATTGATGCAAGGAAATCTCCTTGAGACATTGAGGCAATGACGGAGCGGAGGGATTCCATCCGGAACCGCCTGGCGTTCACATGCTTGTTGAGCAGCTTTAGGTCCAGAACAGGACGGAACGAGCCGTCCTTTTTTGGAACCACGAAGAGATTGGAGTAAAAACCTTGCCCTTGTTCCTGAAGAGGAACAGGGATCACCACTCCTTCTGCTCTTAGTGAGCCCACCGCCTGCAGAAGAGCATCTGCTCGGTCGGGATGTGGGGAAGTTCTGAAGAACCGAGGCGGAGGACGAGAACTGAACTCTATCCTGTACCCGTGAGACAAAATGTCTGTTACCCACCGGTCCTTGACCTGTGGCAGCCAAATGTCGCAAAAGCGGGAGAGCCTGCCACCGACCGAGGATGCGGAGGGAGGAGGCCGAAAGTCATGAGGCAGCCGCCTTGGAAGCGGTTCCTCCGGTTGCTTTCTTGGGGCGTGAGTGAGCCCGCCAGGAATCTGAGCCCCTTTGCTCCTTCTGAGTCCCTTTGGACGAGGAGAATTGGGCCTTGCCGGAGCCTCGAAAGGACCGAAACCTCGACTGCCACCTCCTTTGTTGAGGTTTGCTTGATCTGGGCTGGGGTAAGGAGGAGTCTTTACCCTTGGACTGTTTAATGATTTCAGCCAATTGCTCACCAAACAGTCTGTCTACAGATAGTGGCAAGCTGGTTAAACATTTTTTGGAAGCAGAATCCGCTTTCCATTCCTTTAACCACAAGGCTCTGCGCAAAACCACCGAGTTGGCAGACGCCATTGAGGTACGGCTCGTAGAGTCCAGGACAGCGTTGATAGCATAGGTCGCAAACGCAGACATTTGCGAAATTAAGGACTCCACTTGCGGCACTGCTGGACGTATGATAGAGTCCACCTGTGCCAGACCAGCTGAAATAGCTTGGAGTGCCCACACGGCCGCGAATGCTGGAGCAAACGACGCGCCGATAGCTTCATAGACAGATTTCAACCAAAGGTCCATCTGTCTGTCATTGGCATCTTTAAGTGAAGCCCCATCCTCCACTGCAACTATGGATCTAGCCGCAAGCCTGGAGATTGGGGGATCCACCTTTGGACACTGGGTCCAGCGTTTGACCACGTCAGGAGGGAAGGGATAACGTGTATCCTTAAGACGTTTGGAGAAACGCTTGTCTGGATAAGCATGGTGTTTCTGGACTGATTCTCTGAAGTCAGCGTGGTCCAGAAAAGTACTCAGTTTACGCTTGGGATACCTGAAATGGAACTTCTCCTGCTGTGCAGCTGCCTCTTCTGCTGAAGGGGCTGGGGGAGAAATATCCAACAGTCTATTGATGGCCGCTATAAGGTCATTTACCATGGCGTCACCATCAGGAGTATCCAGATTGAGAGCGGTCTCAGGATTAGACTCCTGATCACCCTCCTCTGTCTCATCATGCAGAGACTCTTCTCGCTGAGACCCTGATCCGCGTGATGACGTGGAGGGTCTCTCCCAGCGAGCTCGCTTAGGCTGCCTGGGACTGTCATCTGAGTCAGAGCCTTCAGCCTGAGATGCCTGGGACCCCCTTGAAGCACGGATTAACTCCAACTGAGGGGGACCGGGGAACATTGACGCAGCAGTGTCCATGGTCTGAGTGACCGGCCTGGACTGCAAGGTCTCTAGGATTTTTGTCATAGTGACAGACATCTTGTCAGCAAAAACTGCAAACTCTGTCCCCGTCACCGGGGCAGGGTTCACCGGTGACTCTGCCTGGGCCACTACCACCATAGGCTCCGGCTGACGAAGTGGCACAGGGACCGAACATTGCACACAATGGGGGTCCTTGGAACCTGCCGGTAGATCAGCCCCACAAGCGGCACAAGCAGCGTATACAGCCTGTGTCTTGGCACCCTTGCGTTTTGCGGATGACATGTTGTCGTCTCCTCAGAGCAATATAGGGTATACAGCCAAGAAGCGACCGTACAGTGCAATATATATATATATATGGTATAGAGAAAAAAATACCCCAATATAAGACTGTGGCACTAGTGGGGCCAGCACTAATGTGCTGCTTACCGCCCGCTTAACGCGGGTGTGTGGTCGCCAGAAATCCCTTGTCTGGGTCTCCCAGGGCTATGTCCGTTCTCCAGCCAGACTGCATGTAGGAATGGCTGCCGGCGTCCTGTGGAGAGGGGCGGGCCCTGGGCGTGTGCAGACAAAGTGCGGGAAACCTGCGTCCCACTGTGCTCAGTGAGAGGGCTGGAGTATGTAAATAAGACTCCAGCCCTCGGCGCTGACTATCGTACAGCGTCTCTCCCTTGCCCTGATTGACAGGGTGGGGGCGGGAACGAAGCGGAGCTAGGCCGCAAAAGCCGGGGACTAGATTTATAAGCGCCGCCGTCGTAAAAGCACGGTCGGCGCTAAGTCCCCGGCGCACCACAAGTCTCAGCCGCGCCGCCGCTCCAGGGGCGGCCGGCGCGGCAGTTCCCAACACATAAAGTCCCTCAGAGAAACTGCAGTGACTGTAACCCCAGCGCGCAGCGCTACTGTCCCCGGCGCACTAGCACACCCAGCAAGGCTGGAGTGTGCGCGGCCTGTCCATACGGGGACACAGAGTACCTGAATGTTGCAGGGCCTTGTCCCTGAACTGTACCCAGCTCCGTATCCAGCAGGTTCTACGGGTCTGTGGATGGAGCCCGGCCTCAGGGCTTGGGGGCCGGTAAGATCCCACTTCCTCAGTGCCCCTCAGGGGGATGGGGAAGGAAAGCAGCATGTGGGCTCCAGCCTCCGTACCCACAATGGGTACCTCAACCTTAACAAACACCGCCAATAGGAATGGGGTGAGAAGGGAGCATGCTGGGGGCCCTAGTATGGGGCCCTCTTTTCTTCCATCCGATATAGTCAGCAGCTACTGCTGACTAAACAGTGGAGCTATGCGTGGATGTCTGACCTCCTTCGCACAAAGCTTGAAAACTGAGCAGCCCGTGATCCCACGGGGGGTGTATAGCCAGAAGGGGAGGGGCCTTACACTTTTTAGTGTAATGCTTTGTGTGGCCTCCGGAGGCAGTGCTATACACCCAATCGTCTGGGTCTCCCAATGGAGCGCCGAAGAAAGGTCTTATTTTCGGGGAAACGCGGTAAATGGGAGAAAAAAGGATTGGATATGTTTTGTTGTGTCCTTTTCCTGAATGTGCATGCATGTTGGAAATCTACGGCATAGAAGTGCTGAAACACTCTACATACCCAGGCCATCCTCTTCCGTCCATTCTGTCGGAGACCCTTCAGCAGCTCTGCGCAGTGCACCATATGTTACTAAATCTGAATGGGGAAGACTATTCTCCTTACGGAGACCTGACAAACCAGTCTGGCTGCCAGTGAGGGGGCCTTATAGCTGCAAAGTCCCCCGTGTCTGCAAATTGGGGTTCTGATCTGGTTTAAATCCTAAGTCATATGAAAAGGCTTGTTTAAAAGGCCACTTTTGATTTTTAGGATTGCTACTGCCAATAGGTGGCGCTAGAGTTTGTCTCCTTCCTGGAGGGACAATTTAAAGTTGAATGTAAATTCTCGTGTCTATAGATCGGCTCTGAATTGCAGCATCCTGGTTTGTTGAAGATTTTCCGTGACGCTATTCCTTTTCTCTGCAGTTTGAACTCCAGCATGTCTGTAGAAGATACCAGTGGATCAAAAGTCACACAAGCAGTAAATGGTACGTCTGAATTATTATGCTAAAAGAACCTTCCCCATTCTAACTTTTTTTTTTTTTAGATCAATTTCTCAAGGGGCTTTAATCACTACAAAAAATCTGCTTAATTTACAAGGTGCATGTCTCCAGAAGCACAAGCTTGACACAATCATGGCAGGTTTGCAATTTTCACTCAGCAATTTCCTCTGTTTCTGAAAAATACCCATGGAGTCAATATAGTCAATACACCTGTATATACATTTCCAGAGGGGTATAATTTCCAAAATGAGGTCACTTGAATAGGTATTCTGCTCTTCTAGCATTTTAGGGGTTCTATATATGAAGTGTGTGAACTATTTTAGAGAAATCTGTACTCCAAGAATCGAATAGCACTCCTTCCCTTTCAAGTCTCACCAAGTGGCCAAGTAGTACTGTACTGCCACATGTGGGGTATTTCCATGTTTAACAAATTTTAGTGCCGCTTTTACCCATTTTCCCATGTAAACTTGTAAAATCTGGGGCTAAAACAGCATTTTTGTAGTAAAAATGTAATTATTTTCTTTACAGCCCAATGGTATAAAATTCTCTGGCACATCTGTGATGGCAATATGATGACTGCACCCCTAGTTGAATTCCGTGAGGGGTGAAGTTTGTAAGCTATGGTCACTTTTGGGGGGGGGGGGGGGGTCCTGTAGTTCTGGCACCTCAGGAGCTCTGTCAATGTGACATGACACCTACAAACCTTAATAGCAAAATCTGCAGTATAAGGCTGGGACCACACGAGCACTTCTGCGAGTGCGTCGCATGACGCTCTGCTCCTGCTCTGCTGGAGTGTAAGCTGAGTGTCATGTGATGTGATCCTGCTATCATAGTACAGCTGGGCAGGAGGGTGCGGGCGCTGTGGAGGCGAGGAAGAGATTAATCTCCCTATCGCCTCCATTGTCAGCTGATGCGAGAATCGCACTGTACTCTGGTGTAATGCGACTGCAGTGTGATGTTTCTCTCGCACCCATAGACTTGAATGGGTGAGAGAAAAAACTAACCTGATTGCACCCGCAGCATTCTACGATAGTTTTCTCTATCCGATTGGGGCTGAGAAAAAAAATTGCTAGTGGGAGCGGCCCCATAGAGTAACATGGGTCCGAGTAGAAAGCAATTTTCTTTGTCGCTCCATTGGGAGACCCAGACAATTGGGTGTATAGCTTCTGCCTCCGGAGGCCACACAAAGTATTACACTTTAAAAAGTGTAACCCCTCCCCTCTGCCTATACACCCTCCCGTGCATCACGGGCCCCTCAGTTTTGTGCTTTGTGTTGAAGGAGGCACACATTCACTCAAGCTCCACATTTTAGTCAGCAGCAGCTGCTGATTATATCGGATGGAAGAAAAGAGGGCCCCAGGGCCCCCGGCATGCTCCCTTCTCACCCCACTAAGTCGGCGGTGCTGTTAAGGTTGAGGTACCCATTGCGGGTACAGAGGCTGGAGCCACATGCCGTTTTCCTTCCCCATCCCTTAGAGGCTCTGGGAGAAGTGGGATCCTAACCGGTCATCCAGGCACTGGGACCGGGCTCCCTCCGCAGCCCCTGTGGGAATCTGCCGGACAGGAGACTTAATATCATCAGGGACAGGCCCTGCATCCAAAAGGTACTCTGTGTCCCCTTGGGGACGGTGTATGGAGCGCTCGTGTCACTGACACTGCAGCGGCTGCTGTATTTTTAGGACGGCCGGGACTACCGCGCCGACCGTGCCTGTTTGTCGGCCGCGGTATTAAATTTAGTCCCCGGCTTCTGCGGCCTAGTACCATAACTCCCGCCCCCGGGCCTGACAGTCAGGGGTAAGGGCGGGACGGTCGACCTGACGTCGACAGTGAGGGCTGGAGCATACTTTGTCCTCCTCCCCCCTCACTGATCACTGTGGGACGCTAGATTCCCGCACTTTATTAGTCGCCGCCCACGGCCCCCTCCTCCCCTGAGAGCTCCGGCAGCCATTTTTACAATCATTCTGCCGGTGGAGGATTTCAGGAAGAGCTCTGCAGCTCTGGGAGGCCCAAGGCAGGGAATCTGGTGGACACACAACCGCTTTGGGCGGTCGGTAAGCCACACCGGTCACCGGTGCTGGTCCCCCCAGAGTGCCGAAGTGTATATATTTATATGTATATATATCTGTATACATTTTCTCTGTTCGGCCGCATTGTTTTTGCTTTTGGCTATATACCCTCAGTGATCACTCTCAGAGGAGACAACAGCATGTCGTCCGCAAAGAGCAAGGGTGCCAAGACACAGGGTTATTTCTTCGGCGCTCTATTGGGAGACCCAGACGATTGGTGTATAGCACTGCCTCCGGAGGCCACACAAAGCAATTACACTAAAAAGTGTAAGGCCCCTCCCCTTCTGGCTATACACCCCCAGTGGGATCACTGGCTCACCAGTTTTCTGCTTTGTGCGAAGGAGGTCAGACATCCACGCATAGCTCCACTGTTTGTAGTCAGCAGTAGCTGCTGGCTCTATCGGATGGAAGAAAAGAGGGCCCATATAGGGCCCCCAGCATGCTCCCTTCTCACCCGTGATGGTGCTTGTAAGGTTGAGGTACCTATTGCTGGTACGGAGGCTGGAGCCCACATGCTGTTTTCCTTCCACATCCCCCTGAGGGGCTCTGTGGAAGTGGGATCCTGCCGGCCCCCAAGCCCTGGGGCCGGGCTCCATCCACAGACCCATAGAACCTGCTGGATTGGGAGCGGGAGTGCCGTTCAGGGACATGGCCCTGCAACTTCAGGTACTCTGTGTCCCCGGCAGGCACGGACACTCTCAGGGCTTGCTGAGCGTTATAGTGCGCCGTGGACAGTGACGCTGTACGCTGGGGGTTAGGTCACTGCAGCTTTGCTGAGTGACGATTGTGTGTTGGGAACTACTGCGCCGACCGCTCCTGGAGCGGCGGCGCAGCTGCGACTTGTAGTGCGCCGGGGGCTTGGCGCCGACCGCGCTTGTACGGCGGCGGCGTTTTTAACTTTAGCCCCCGGCTTCTGCGGCCTAGCGCCGCTTCGTTCCCGCCCCCACCCTGTCAATCAGGGTAGGGGAAAGACGCTGCTCCATGGCTGCGCCGAGGGCTGGAGCCTTATTTACATGCTCCAGCCCTCTCACTAGGCACAAGGGGAAGCAGACTTCCCGCTCTTCGTCGGTGTACGCCCAGGGCCCGCCCCCCCTCTCCACAAGGACGCCGGCAGCCATTACACATGCGATCTGGCTGGAAGGAGGCAGCAGGCTCTGGGAGACCCAGACTAGAGGGATTTCTGGCGACCACACACCGCTCCTAAGCGGGTGGTAAGCTGCACAGTAGTGCAGGCCCCACTAGTGCCTCAGTGATATATTAGTGTACTTCTTTATTGGTACCATATATATATATATATATATATATATATATATATATTTATATAGTGCACTGTAAGGTCGCTTCTGGCTGGACACTCTGTACTGCTCTGAGGACGCAGCAACATGTCATCCGCAAAACGCAAGGCTGCCAAGGCACGGGCTGTGTACACGGTTTGTACTGCATGTGGGGCTAATCTACCAGCAGGCTCCAATGATTAACATTGTGTGCAATGTTCAGTCCCAGTGGCACTTCGCCAGCCAGAGCCTATTGTGGTGGTAGCCCAGGCAGAGACGCCTGTGAACCCTGCCCCGGTGACGGGGACAGACTTTGCAGTGTTTGCTGATAAAATGTCTGAGGCTATGACAAGGATCCTGGAGACCTTGCAGGCCAGGCCAGTTCCTCAGACTATGGACACTGCTGTGGCTATGCTCACTGGTCCCCCTCAGTTGGAACTAATCCGTACTTCAAGGGGGTCTCAAGCATCACAGGCTGAAGTCTCTGACTCAGATGACAGTCCCAGGCAGCCTAAGCGTGCTCGCTGGGAAAGACCCTCGACGTCATCACACTGCTCAGGGTCTCAGCGAGAAGAGTCTCTCTGTGATGAGACTGAGGACGGTGATCAGGAGTCTAATCCTGAGGCCCCTCTCAATCTGGATGCCCCTGATGGTGACGCCATGGTTAATGACCTTATATCGGCGATTAATAGGCTGTTGGATATTTCTCCCCCAGCCCCTTCTGCAGAGGAGGCAGCTGCACAGCAGGAGAAGTTCCATTTCCTGTATCCCAAGCGTAAATTAAGTGCTTTTTTGGACCACTCTGACTTCAGAGAATCAATCCAAAAGCACGACGCTCATCCAGACGAGCGTTTCTCTAAACGTTCTAAGGATACCCGTTATCCTTTTCCCCCTGAAGTGGCCAAACGCTGGACCCAGTGCCCAAAGGTGGATCCCCCAATTTCCAAGCTGGCGGCTAGATCCATAGTCGCAGTAGAAGATGGCGCTTCACTTAAAGATGCCAATGACAGACAGATGGACCTTTGGTTGAAATCTGTCTATGAAGCTATCGGCGCGTCGTTTGCTCCAGCATTCGCGGCCGTGTGGGCACTACAGGCTATTTCAGCGGGTTTAGCACAGGTGGATGCTATCATGCATCCAGCAGTGCCACAGGTGGCGTCCCTAACTTCGCAAATGTCTGCGTTTGCGACCTATGCTATCAATGCTGTCCTAGAGTCTACGAGCCGTACCTCTTTGGCGGCCGCCAATTCTGTGGTTTTGCGCAGAGCCTTATGGTTAAAGGACTGGAAAGCAGATGCTGGTTCCAAAAAATGCTTAACCAGCTTGCCATTATCTAGAGACAGACTGTTTGGTGAGCCATTGGCTGAAATCATAAAACAGTCCAAGGGTAAGGACTCTTCCTTACCACAGCCCAGAGCAAGTAAACCTCAACAGAAAAAGTGGCAGTCGAGGTTTCGGTCCTTTCGAGGCTCGGGCAAGCCCCAATTCTCCTCGTCCAAAGGGACTCAGAAAGGACAAGGGAGCTCAGATTCCTGGCGGGCTCACTCACGCCCCAGGAAAGCAAATGGAGGAACCGCTTCCAAGGCGGCTACCTCATGACTTTCGGCCTCCTCCCTCCGCATCCTCGGTCGGTGGCAGGCTCTCCCGCTTTTGCGACATTTGGCTGTCACAGGTCAAGGACCGGTGGGTAACAGACATTTTGTCTCGCGGGTACAGAATCGAGTTCAGTTCTCGGCCTCCACTTCGGTTCTTCAGAACCTCCCCACACCCCAACCGAGCAGATGCCCTGCTGCAGGCGGTGGACTCTCTAAGAGCAGAAGGAGTCGTGATCCCTGTCCCCCCTCTGGAACGGGGCCGAGGATTTTACTCCAACCTCTTTGTGGTTCCAAAGAAGGACGGCTCCTTCCGTCCCGTTCTGGACCTAAAACTGCTCAACAAGCATGTGAACGCCAGGCGGTTCCGGATGGAATCCCTCCGCTCAGTCATTGCCTCAATGTCCCAAGGAGATTTCCTAGCGTCAATAGACATCAAAGATGCTTATCTTCACGTGCCGATTGCTACGGAGCACCAACGCTTTCTGCGCTTCGTGATAGGAGACGAACATCTTCAGTTCGTGGCTCTGCCATTTGGTCTGGCGACAGCCCCCCGGGTGTTCACCAAGATCATGGCAGCAGTGGTAGCAGTCTTGCACTCTCACGGACACTCTGTGATCCCTTACTTGGACGATCTATTGGTCAAGGCACCCTCTCAGGAGGCATGCCAACTCAGCCTGAATTTTGCACTGGAGACTCTCCAGGCGTTCGGGTGGATCATCAACTTCCCAAAGTCAAATCTGTCACCGACCCAATCACTAACGTATCTTGGCATGGAGTTTCATACCCTCTCAGCGATAGTGAAGCTTCCGCTGAGCAAGCAGAGGTCACTACAGACGGGGGTGCAGGCTCTCCTTCAGAGTCAGTCGCACTCCTTAAGACGCCTCATGCACTTCCTCGGGAAGATGGTGGCGGCAATGGAGGCGGTTCCGTTTGCGCAGTTTCATCTGCGTCCACTTCAATGGGACATTCTCCGCCAATGGGACGGGAAGTCAAAATCCCTGGACAGGAAAGTCTCCCTTTCCCAGACGGCCAAGGACTCTCTGCAGTGGTGGCTTCTTCCCACCTCATTATCACAGGGAAGATCCTTCCTACCACCGTCCTGGGCGGTGGTCACGACAGACGCGAGTCTGTCAGGGTGGGGAGCAGTGTTTCTTCACCACAGGGCTCAGGGTACGTGGACTCAGCAGGAGTCCAGCCTTCAGATCAATGTTCTGGAAATCAGAGCGGTGTTTCTTGCCCTGCTAGCCTTCCAGCAGTGGCTGGAAGGGAAGCAGATCCGAATTCAATCGGACAACTCCACAGCGGTGGCATACATCAATCACCAGGGCGGGACTCGCAGTCGGCAAGCCTTCCAGGAAGTCCGGCGCATTATGATGTGGGTGGAAGCCACGGCCTCCACCATATCCGCAGTTCACATCCCCGGCGTAGAAAACTGGGAAGCAGACTTCCTCAGTCGCCAGGGCATGGACGCAGGGGAATGGTCCCTTCACCCGGACGTGTTTCAGGAAATCTGTCGCCGATGGGGAAGGCCGGACGTCGATCTAATGGCGTCTCGGCACAACAACAAGGTCCCAACCTTCATGGCACGGTCTCGCGATCAAAGAGCTCTAGCAGCAGACGCCCTAGTGCAAGATTGGTCGCAGTTCCGGCTCCCTTATGTGTTTCCACCTCTGGCACTCTTGCCCAGAGTGCTACGCAAGATCAGATCCGACTGCAGCCGCGTCATACTCGTCGCTCCAGACTGGCCGAGGAGGGCGTGGTATCCGGATCTGTGGCATCTCACGGTCGGCCAACCGTGGGCGCTGCCAGACCGACCAGACTTACTGTCCCAAGGGCCGTTTTTCCATCGGAATTCTGCGGCCCTCAACCTGACTGCGTGGCCATTGAGTCCTGGATCCTAGAGTCTTCAGGCTTATCCCAAGGGGTCGTTGCCACCATGAGACAGGCTAGGAAGCCCACGTCTGCTAAGATCTACCACAGAACGTGGAGGATATTTTTATCCTGGTGCTCTGCTCAGGGAGTGTCTCCCTGGCCATTTGCATTACCTATCCTTCTTTCTTTCCTCCAATCTGGGTTAGAAAAAGGTTTGTCGCTCGGCTCCCTTAAAGGGCAAGTCTCGGCGCTATCTGTCTTTTTTCAGAAGCGTCTAGCACGACTTTCCAAGGTGCGCACGTTCCTGCAGGGGGTTTGTCATATCGTACCCCCGTACAAGCGACCGTTAGATCCATGGGATCTGAACAGGGTACTAGTTGCCCTCCAGAAGCCGCCCTTCGAGCCTCTGAGGGAGGTTTCACTTTCTAGGCTATCACAGAAAGTGGCTTTTCTGGTAGCGATCACATCTCTTCGGAGAGTGTCTGAGCTGGCAGCGCTGTCATCCAAGGCTCCCTTCCTGGTCTTCCACCAGGACAAGGTAGTGCTGCGCCCCATTCAGGAGTTTCTCCCGAAGGTGGTATCCTCTTTTCATCTTAATCAGGATATCTCTTTGCCTTCGTTTTGTCCTCATGCAGTTCATCGGTATGAGAAGGATTTACATTTGTTAGATCTGGTGAGAGCACTCAGAATCTACATTTCCCGCACAGCGCCCCTGCGCCGTTCGGATGCACTCTTTGTCCTTGTCGCTGGTAAGCGCAAGGGGTCGCAGGCTTCTAAGGCCACCCTGGCTCGATGGATCAAAGAACCAATTCTTGAAGCCTACCGTTCTGCGGGGCTTCAGGTTCCGTCAGGGCTAAAGGCCCATTCTACCAGAGCCGTGGGTGCGTCCTGGGCATTGCGACACCAGGCTACGGCTCAACAGGTGTGCCAGGCAGCTACCTGGTCGAGTCTGCACACTTTCACCAAACATTATCAGGTGCATACCTATGCTTCGGCGGACGCCAGCCTAGGTAGAAGAGTCCTGCAGGCGGCAGTTGCCTCCCCGTAGGGGAGGGCTGTCTTGCAGCTCTAACATGAGGTATTTCTTTACCCACCCAGGGACAGCTTTTGGACGTCCCAATCGTCTGGGTCTCCCAATAGAGCGCCGAAGAAGAAGGGAATTTTGTTACTTACCGTAAATTCCTTTTCTTCTAGCTCTTATTGGGAGACCCAGCACCCGCCCTGTTGTCCTTCGGGATTTTTGGTTTGTTTGCGGGTACACATGTTGTTCATGTTGAACGGTTTTCAGTTCTCCGATGTTTCTCGGAGTGAATTTGTTTAAACCAGTTATTGGCTTTCCTCCTTCTTGCTTTTGCACTAAAACTGGTGAGCCAGTGATCCCACTGGGGGTGTATAGCCAGAAGGGGAGGGGCCTTACACTTTTTAGTGTAATTGCTTTGTGTGGCCTCCGGAGGCAGTGCTATACACCAATCGTCTGGGTCTCCCAATAAGAGCTAGAAGAAAAGGAATTTACGGTAAGTAACAAAATTCCCTTCTTTGCAACCTGTACCTCCTGTGCGGCTATGTTACCTGCAGGTTCCACCTACCCGCACTGTGAGCAATGCTCGGCCCCTGTTGCACTCGCTCAGCCGGAGCCTCGGGCACTGGTGGGGCCCTCGGCTCAGGTAGAACCCCCGGCCTCCACTGTCCAGGTGGCAGGGACAGAGTTTGCAGCTTTGGCTGAGAAACTCTGAGTCGCTGTCACAATCCATGGCTCAGTCTATGGACAGATGGTCTGCTAAGATACTAGAAGCTTTGCAGTCCAGATCGGTCCTTACACAGGCCTCGGGCACTGTGAGTTCATCGTCCCCAGGCCCCTCTCGGTCTGCGCAGCAGCGTGCTCCTGGGGTGACACCTGATTCTCACGGGGAGGACTCCGACACGGACCGCAGTCCCAGACCGGCTAAGCGGGCTCGCTGGGAACCTTCCTCGACTTCATCACGCTGTTCGGGGTCTCAGCTTGAGGACTCTCTGGAGGATGAAGCGGAGGTCGCAGCTCAGGGCTCTGACCCCGACGTTGCTCTCAATCTTGATACACCGGAAGGGGACGCCATAGTAAATGATCTTATAGCGTCCATCAACCAGGTGCTAGATCTTTCTCCCCCACCTCCACCTATAGAGGAGTCTGCTTCGCAGCAGGAGAAACACCAGTTTAGGTTTCCTAAACGTACACTGAGTGCGTTCTTCGATCACTCTAACTTCAGAGATGCTGTCCAGAAGCACAGAGCATTTCCGGACAAGCGCTTTTCTAAGCGTCTTAATGACACACGCTACCCTTTTCCTGCTGACGTAGTTAAGGGTTGGGCTCAATGTCCCAAGGTGGATCCTCCAGTCTCTAGACTGGCGGCTAGATCCGTAGTATCAGTGGCAGATGGTTCATCGCTCAAGGATGCCACTGACAGGCAGATAGAACTCCTGATGAAATCCATCTATGAAGCCATAGGCGCGTCTTTTGCCCCAGCCTTTGCAGCAGTGTGGGCACTCCAGGCTATCTCAGCTTGTCTATCTGAGATTAATGCGGTCACACGTACCTCTACTCCGCAAGTTGCGTCTTTGACTTCTCAGGCGTCGTTTTTTTCATCCTACGCCATGAATGCCGTCCTGGACTCTGCGAGCCGTACAGCGGTAGCGTCCGCCAATTCGGTGGCAGTCCGCAGGGCCATGTGGCTACGCGAATGGAAGGCAGACTCTGCTTCCAAGAAGTTCCTAACCGGTTTGCCATTTCTTTGTCGCTCCATTGGGAGACCCAGACAATTGGGTGTATAGGCTATGCCTCCGGAGGCCGCACAAAGTATTACACTAAAAGTGTAAAGCCCCTCCCCTTCTGCCTATACACCCCCCGTGCTCCCACGGGCTCCTCAGTTTTTTGCTTTGTGCGAAGGAGGCAGACATGCACGCACAGCTCCACAGATTGGTCAGCAGCAGCTGCTGACTATATCGGATGGAAGAAAAGTGGGCCCATATAGGGCCCCCAGCATGCTCCCTTCTCACCCCACTCTTGTCGGCGGTGTGGTTAAGGTTGAGGTATCCATTGCGGGTACGGAGGCTGGAGCCCACATGCTGTTTTCCTTCCCCATCCCCCTCATGGCTCTGGGTGAAGTGGGATCCTATCGGTCTCCAGGCACTGAGACCGTGCTTCATCCACAACTCCTGTGGAGCCTGCTGGATAGGAGCCGGGTATCGTTCAGGGACATGGCCCTGCTACTTGGAGGTACTCTGTATCCCTGTGGGGACAGCGCACAGCAACACTCCAGCTTTGCTGGGTGTGCTAGTGCACCGGGGACCGCGGCGCTGACCGGGTTAATATGTGCCATTACACACTCAGCGTTGCTGAGTGTGTTTATGTATAGGGACTGCCGCACTGACCGCCGCTGCCATGGAAACACCGCGGCGCGGCTGGGACTTGTAGTGCGCCGGGGACTTCCACGCCGGCCGCGCTTTTACGGCGGCCGCGTTTATTACTAGAGTCCCCGGCTTTTTGCGGCCTAGTTTCCTTTCTTCCCACCCCCAGCCCTGACAGGCAGGGGAAGGGCGGGACGCTGCACAGAACGAGCAGCACTGAGGGCTGGAGCATGCTTTGCATACTCCACCCCTCTCACTGTGCACAGTGCGGGCACCAGTTCCCGCACTTTCTGGGTCACGCCCACGGCTCCCTCCTCTCCTCAGGACGCCGGCAGCCATTCCTGTCAGCTCCTCGGACGCTGCAGAGGGGGACAAAGTCTGGGAGACCCAGGCAGGGACTCTGGTGGCCTCACAACCGCTTTAAGCGGGTGGTAAGCAGCACCTGTGGTGCTAGCCCCATTGTGCAGTAGTGTAACATATGTTTATGGTATATATATTTTACACTGTATGGTGCACAGTTGATTTCTGGCTATATACCCTATTGTGTTGCTCAGGGAAGATAATAGCATGGCGCCCACGAAAGGCAGGGGTGCCAAAACACAGGCTTTTTATGCTGCCTGCGCCGCATGTACGACCCCGCTACCGGCAGGTTCCACTGACTCTCATTGTGTGCACTATTCGGCCCCTGTGGCACTTACTCAGCCAGAGCCTCTGCTAAGAGGGGCCCATGGGGAGCCACCTGCTGACACTGTCCAGGTGACGGGGACGGAGTTTGCAAAACTCTCTGAGACTATGGCTAAGATACTAGAAGCCTTGCAGTCCAGGCCGGTATCTCAGCACAGGGACTCTGTTGAATCTTTGTTCCCTGGCCCACCTCAGTTGGACCAACAATGTCCTCCCGGGGTATCTCATGGGTCCCAGGCTGAGGGTTCTGACACAGACCCCAGCCCCAGGCCGACTAAGCGAGCTCGCTTAGAATTTCCCTCGACATCATCATATTATGCAGGGTCTCAGAGGGGGGAATCTCTGGTTGATGAAGCGGAGACAGTTGATCAGGATTCTGATCCTGAGGCCGCTCTCAATCTTGATACTCCTGACGGGGACGCCATAGTGAACGATCTTATTGCGTCCATCAATCTAATGCTGGATATTTCTCCCTCAGCTCCTCCGGCGGAGGAGTCGGCTTCTCAGCAGGAGAAATTCCGTTTCAGGTTTCCCAAGCGTACACCGAGTATGTTTCTGGACCACTCTGATTTCAGAGAGGCAGTCCAGAATCACCATGCTTGTCCTGATAAGCGTTTTTCTAAGCGCCTTAAGGATACACGTTATCCCTTTCCCCCTGACGTGGTCAAAAGTTGGGCTCAGTGTCCCAAAGTGGATCCTCCAATCTCCAGACTGGCAGCTAGATCCATACTGGCAGTGGAAGATGGGGCGTCACTCAAAGATGCCACTGACAGGCAGATGGAGCTCTGGTTGAAATCCATCTATGAAACTATCGGCGCTTCTTTTGCCCCAGCATTCGCAGCCGTATGGGCGCTACAAGCTATCTCAGCAGGTCAAGCGCAAATTGACGCAGCCACACGCACGTCCGCGCCACAGGTGGCGTCCATAACCTCTCAGACGTCGGCATTTGCGTCTTACGCTATTAATGCTGTCCTGGACTCTGCGAGCCGTACGGCGGTTGCAGCCGCCAATTCGGTGGTACTACGCAGGGCCTTGTGGCTACGGGAATGGAAGGCAGATTCTGCTTACAAAAAAGCGCTTAACCAGTTTGCCAATTTCTGGCGACCGATTGTTTGGCGAGCGTTTGGATGAAATCATCAAACAATCCAAGGGAAAGGATACATCCTTACCCCAGCCCAAACCGAACATACCCCAACAGAGGAGGGGGCAGTCGAGGTTTCGGTCCTTTCGGGGCGCGGGCAGGTCCCAATTCTCCTTGTCCAAAAGGCCTCAGAAAGATCAAAGGAACTCTGATTCATGGCGGTCTAAGTCACGTCCTAAAAAGACCACCGGAGGTGCCGCTACCAAAGCGGCCTCCTCATGACTTTCGGCCTCCTCACTCCGCATCCTCGGTCGGTGGCAGGCTCTCCCGCTTTTGCGACACCTGGCTGCCACGGGTAAAAGACCGTTGGGTGAGAGACATTCTGTCTCACGGTTACAAAATAGAGTTCACCTCTCGTCCCCCGACTCGATTCTTCAGGTCATCCCCGCCTCCCGAGCGAACCGAGGCTCTTCTGCAGGCGCTGGGCACTCTGAAGGCAGAAGGAGTGGTGGTCCCTGTTCCTCTTCAGCAACAGGGCCATGGTTTTTACTCCAACTTGTTTGTGGTCCCAAAGAAGGACGGGTCTTTCCGTCCTGTCCTGGACCTGAAACTTCTCAACAAACACGTAAAGACCAGGCGGTTCCGGATGGAATCCCTCCGCTCCGTCATCGCCTCAATGTCCCAAGGAGATTTCCTTGCATCGATCGATATCAAAGATGCTTATCTCCACGTACCGATTTCTCCAGAGCACCAGCGCTTCTTGCGCTTCGCCATAGAAAACGAACACCTGCAGTTCGTGGCACTGCCGTTCGGCTTGGCAACAGCCCCACGGGTTTTCACCAAGGTTATGGCTACTGTAGTAGCGGTCCTCCACTCTCAGGGTCACTCGTTGATCCTGTACTTGGACGATCTGTTGATCAAGGCACCCTCTCAAGAGGCATGCCAACACAGCCTCGACGCTACCCCGGAGACTCTCCAGAGTTTCGGGTGGATCATCAATTTTCCAAAGTCAAATCTGACACCGGCCCAATCGCTGACATACCTTGGCATGGAGTTTCATACCCTCTCAGCGATAGTGAAGCTTCCGCTGATCAAGCAGCGGTCACTACAGAAAGGGGTACAATCTCTCCTTCAAGGTCAGGCACACCCCTTGAGGCGCCTCATGCACTTCCTGGGGAAGATGGTGGCAGCAATGGAGGCAGTCCCTTTCGCGCAGTTTCACCTGCGTCCTCTTCAATGGGACATCCTACGCAAATGGGACAGGAAGCCGACGTCCCTCGACAGGAACGTCTCCCTCGCTCAGGCGACCAAAGCTTCCCTTCGGTGGTGGCTTCTTCCCACTTCATTATCGAAGGGGAAATCCTTCCTACCCCCATCCTGGGAGGTGGTCACGACGGACGCGAGTCTGTCAGGGTGGGGAGCGGTTTTTCTCCACCACAGGGCTCAGGGTACGTGGACCCAGCAAGAGTCCTCGCTTCAGATCAATGTTCTGGAAATACGGGCAGTGTATCTTGCCCTGAAAGCGTTCCAGCAGTGGCTGGAAGGCAAGCAGATCCGAATTCAGTCGGACAATTCCACAGCGGTGGCATACATCAACCACCAAGGCGGCACACGGTCGGCAAGCCTTCCAGGAAGTCCGGCGGATTTTGATGTGGGTGGAAGCCACGTCCTCCACCATCTCTGCAGTTCACATCCCAGGCGTGGAAAACTGGGAAGCAGATTATCTCAGTCGCCAGGGCATGGACGCAGGGGAATGGTCCCTTCACCCGGACGTGTTTCTGGAGATCTGTTGCCGCTGGGGGGTGCCGGACGTCGACCTTATGGCGTCCCGGCACAACAACAAGGTACCGACGTTCATGGCACGGTCTCAAGATCCCAGAGCTCTGGCGGCAGACGCCTTAGTTCAGGATTGGTCGCAGTTTCAGCTTCCTTATGTGTTTCCTCCATTGGCACTGTTGCCCAGAGTGTTACGCAAGATCAGGGCCGACTGCCGCCGCGTCATCCTCGTCGCTCCAGACTGGCCGAGGCGGTCGTGGTACCCGGATCTGTGGCATCTCACGGTCGGCCAACCGTGGGCACTACCAGACCGGCCAGACTTGCTATCTCAAGGGCCGTTTTTCCATCTGAATTCTGCGGCCCTCAACCTGACTGTGTGGCCATTGAGTCCTGGATCCTAGCGTCTTCAGGGTTATCTCAAGACGTCATTGCCACTATGAGACAGGCTAGGAAACCAACGTCCGCCAAGATCTACCACAGGACGTGGAAAATTTTCCTGTCGTGGTGCTCTGCTCAGGGTTTTTCTCCCTGGCCTTTTGCCTTGTCCACTTTTCTGTCCTTCCTTCAATCTGGACTGGAAAAGGGTTTGTCGCTCGGCTCCCTTAAGGGACAAGTCTCAGCGCTCTGTGTTTTTCCAGAAGCGCCTAGCCAGACTTCCACAGGTACGCACGTTCCTGCAGGGGGTTTGTCACATCGTTCCTCCTTACAAGCGTCCGTTAGAACCCTGGGATCTGAACAGGGTGCTGATGGTTCTTCAGAAACCACCATTCGAGCCAATGAGAGATATTTCTCTCTCACGCCTTTCGCAGAAAGTGGTTTTTCTAGTAGCAGTCACTTCACTTCGGAGAGTGTCTGAGCTAGCAGCGCTGTCATGCAAAGCCCCTTTCCTGGTGTTTCACCAGGACAAGGTGGTTCTGCGTCCGGTTCCGGAATTTCTCCCTAAGGTGGTATCCCCCTTTCATCTCAATCAGGATATCTCCTTACCTTCTTTTCTTTGTCGCTCCATTGGGAGACCCAGACAATTGGGTGTATAGCTACTGCCTCCGGAGGCCACACAAAGTATTACACTCAAAAGTGTAAGGCCCCTCCCCTTCTGGCTATACACCCCCAGTGGGATCACTGGCTCACCAGTTTTGTGCTTTGTGCGAAGGAGGTCAGACATCCACGCATAGCTCCACTGTTTAGTCAGCAGCAGCTGCTGACTATGTCGGATGGAAGAAAAGAGGGCCCATACTAGGGCCCCCAGCATGCTCCCTTCTCACCCCACTTTTGTCGGCGGTGTTTGTTAAGGTTGAGGTACCCATTGCGGGTACGGAGGCTGGAGCCCACATGCTGCTTCCCTTCCCCATCCCCTTTCGGCTCTGGGTGAAGTGGGATCTTACCGGTCTCCAGGCACTGAGGCCGTGCTCCATCCACAGCTCCTGGGAATCTGCTGGACATGGAGCGGAGTATCCTCAGGGACATGGCCCTGCTACGTTGAGGTACTCTGTGTCCCTGTGGGGACCGCGCACGGACACACGGCAGCATTGCTGGGTGTGTTAGTGCGCCAGGGACGGCGGCGCTGCCCGCACTAGTGCCATCGCACACTACAGCTTGCTGGGTGTGTTAGTGTATTAGGGGACTACCGCGCTAACCGCCGTTGCCATTTTTATTTCGGGCGCGGCTGGGACTTGTGGTGCGCCGGGGACTTCTGCGCCGACCAAGGCTTATATGCCGGCCGCGCTTATCACTCGAGTCCCCGGCTTGCGCGGCCTAGTCTCACTTCGTTTCCGCCCACAGACCTGCCAGTCAGGGTAGGGGCGTGACGCTGCACAGCACGGCAGCGCTGAGAGCTGGAGTATGCTTTGCATACTCCACCCCTCTCACTGTGTGCACTGTGAAACCGGCAGCGCTGAGAGCTGGAGTATGCTTTGCATACTCCACCCCTCTCACTGTGTACGCTGTGAAGCCGGATTCCCGCTTTTTCTCAGGCACGCCCACGGCTTCCTCCTCTACACAGGACGCCGGCAGCCATTCTTGTCAGTGTTTTCTGTAGCGACAGAAGAGACAAGTTTAGGAATCCCTGGCAGGGATTTGGAGAGTCACACAACCGCTGTGACCAGGCGTTAAGCAGCACCTGTGGGGCTGACTCCACTAGTGCCGAAGTGCACATATACATATATGCTTATTCACTATGCATTGCACTATTTAGCTGCATTTTTGCATATACCCTCCTTGATTGTGCGGAGGACATAACGGCATATTGTCTGTGTAAAACAGAGGTGCAGAAGCACATGTTTTCTATGCAGCCGGTACAACATGTACCGCTATATGGCCGGCAGTGTACATAGACCCCCATTGTATACTACGGAGTCTCTGCTAATCGTCCAGGACATGGGGACGGAGCCTGCAGTTTTTACTGACAGATTTTCTGAGACTATGGCTATGATACTAGAAGCCTTGCAGTCCAGACAAGTCTCTCAAATCCATGGCCACTGTTCATTCATTATCCATGGTCCCCCTCAGTGGGAACAACTTTGAGCTCCGAGGGTGTCATGTGCTTCCCAGAGTGACGGCTCTGACACGGACGACAGTCCCAGACAGCCTGAGAGGCTCACTATGAGCGGCCCTCGACTTCATCACACTAGTCAGGGTCCCAGCAAGCGGACTCTCTGTGTGATGTGGCGGAGGTAGCTGCTCAAGATCTAATCCTGAGACCGCTCTCAATCTGGATACACCTGATGGTGACGCCATAGTCAATAATCTCATAGCGTCCATCAATAGAATGTTAGTTATTTCTCCCCCAGCTCCTCCAGTGGAAGAGTCAGCTTCATAGCAGGAGAAATTCCATTCACGTATCCCAAGCGTAAATTAAATACTTTCCTTGACCACCCTGACTTTACACAGGCAGTCCAGGAACACCACGCTTATCCAGTTAAGCGCTTCTCCAAACGGCTGAGGATACACGTTATCCCTACCCCCTGACGTGGGCAATGGCTGGACCCAGTGTCCCAAGGGGCATCCTCCAATCTCCAGCTTGCAGCTAGATCCATAGTTGCAGTGGAAGATGGGGCTGCACTTAAAGATGCCACTGACAGACAGAGGGATCTCTGGTCGAAATCCATCTATGAGGCTATCGGCGCGCTGTTAGCTCCAGCATTCGCAGCCGTAGAGGCACTCCAAGCTACTTCAGCTTGTCTTACACAGATGGACACGGTCACACGTACATCTGTTCCGCAAGTGTCATCCTTAACCGCTCAAATGTCTGCATTTGCGTCTTATGCGATTAATGCTGTCCTAGACTCTACGACCCGTACGGCAGTGGCGTCCGCTAACTCCGTGGTTTTACGCAGGGCCTGGGTGTTAACTGAATGGAAGGCAGATTCCGCTTCCAAAAAAGGGCTTAACCAGTTTGCCTTGTTCTGCTGACCGACTGTTTAGTGTGCGTGAGATGTAATCATTAAACAGTTCAAGAGTAAGGATTCTTCCTTACCTCAGCCCAGACAAAACAAACCCCAACATACCAAGGGACAGTCGGGGTTTTCGTTTTTTTCAAGGCTCGGGCAGGTCCCATTTCTCCTCGTCCAAAGAGGACTCAAAAGGATCAGAGGAGCTCAGTTTCTTGACTGGCTCAGTCACGCCCAAAAAAGACAGCCTGAAAACCCGCTTCCAAGAGGCTTCCTCATGACTTGCGGCCTCCTCTCTCCGCATCCTCGGTCGGTAGCAGGCTCTCCCGCCTTGGCGATATTTGGCTGTCACAGGTCAAAGACCGCTGGGTGAGAGACATTCTGTCTCACGGGTACAGGATAGAGTTCAGTTCTCGTCCTCCAACTCAATTCTTCAGAACTTTTCCACCTCCCGACCGAGCCGATGCTCTTCTGCAGGCGGTGGGCACTCTAAAGGCACAACGAGTGGTGACCCCCGTTCCTCTTCAGGACCAAGGTCACGGTTTTTACTCCGAATTATTTGCGGTGCCAAGAAAGGACGAGTATTTCCGTCCCGTTCTGGATCTAACACGGCTCAACCAGCTCGTGAACACCAGGCGGTTCCGAATGTAATCCCCCCGCTCCGTCATCGCCTCAATGTTTCAAGGAAATTTCCTAACATCGATAGACGTCAAGGATGCTTATCCCCACGTGCCGATTGATCCAGAGCTCCAGCGTTTCTACGCTTTGTTATAAGACGCGAACACCTTCAGTTCGTAACTCTGCCTTCCGGCTGGCGATAGCCCCACGGGCCTTCGCTAAGGTCATGGCAGCAGTAGTACCAGTCCTGCAATCTCAAGGTCACTCTGTGATCCCGTATTTGGGAGATCTACTTGTCAAGGCACCCTCTTAAGGAACATGCCAACACAGCCGAACGTTGCGCTGGAGACTCTCCAGAGTTTCGGGTGGATCATCAACTTTTCAAAGTCAGATCCGACCCCGGGCCAATCACTAACATATCTAGGCATGGAGTTTCATACTCTCTCAGCGATAGTGAAGCTTCCGCTAGACAAACAGCGTTCACTACAGACAAGGCTGCAATCTCTCCTTAGGATCAGTCGCACACATTGAGACGCCTCATGCACTTCTCACGTAAGATGGTAGCAATGGCGGCAGTCCCTTTCGCGCAGTTTCATCTGCGTCCACTACAATGGGACATTCTCCACCAATGAGACGGGAGGTCGACGCCCATCGACAGAGACGTCTCCCTTTCTCAGGCGGCCAAAGAATCTCTACGGTGGTGGCTTCTTCCCACCTCATGGTCAGAAAAAAGGTCCTTCCTACCCCCATCCTGGGCGGTAGTTACGACAGGCACGAGTCTATCAGAGTGGGGAGCAGTTTTTCTCTACCACAGGGCTCAAGATACGTGGATTCAGCAAGAGTCCACCCTTCAGATCAATGTTCTGGGAATCAGAGCAGTGTATCTTGTCCTACAAGCCTTCCAGCAGTGGCTGAAAAGCAAGCACATCCGAATTCAGTCGGATATCTCCACAGCGGTGGCATACATCAACCACCACGGAAGAACACGCAGCCGGCAAGCCTTCCAGGAAGCCGGCGGATTCTGACGTGGGTGGAAGACACGGCATCCACCATATCCGCAGTTCACATCCCAGGCGTGGTAAACTAGGAAGCAGACTTCCTCAGTCGCCAGGGTATGGACGCAGGGGAATAGTTTCTTCACCCGGACGGGTTTCAGGAGATCTGTCGCCGCTGCGGGATGCCGGACGTCGACATAATGGCGTCACGGCACAACAACATTGTCCCGGCTTCATAGCACAGTCTCACGATCATCGAGCTCTGGCGGCGGACGCCTCAGTTCAACATTGGTCGCAGTCCCGGCTACCTTATGTGTCCCACCTCTGGCATTGTTGCCCAGAGTGCTGCGCAAGATCAAGTCCGACTGTCGCCGCGCCATCCTCGTCGCTCCAGATTGGCCGAGGAGGTCGGGGTTCCCGGATCTGTGGTACCTCACGGTAGGCCAACCGTGGGCACTACCAGACCGACCAGACTTGCTGTTTCAAGGGCCCTTTTTTCCATCTGAACTCTGCGGCCCTGAACATGACGGTGTAGCCATTGAGTCCTGGATCCTAGCATCTTCAGGATTATCTCAGGAGTGGTTGTCACCATGACGCAGGCCAAGAAACCAACGTCCGCCAGGATCTACCACAGATCGTGGAAGATATTCTTATCTTGGTGCTCTGCTCAAGGAGTTTCTCCCTGGCCATTTGCATCGCCTATTTTTCCTTCCTTCCTACAATCTTGGTTGGAAAATGGTTGGTCGCTCAGCTCCCTTAAAGGACAAGTCTCAGCGCTATCTGTATTTTTTCAGAAACGCCTAGCCGACTTCCGCAGGTACGCACGTTCCTGCAGGGAGTTTGTCTTCTCATCACTCCGTACAAGCGGCCGTTAGAGCTCTGGAGTCTGAACAAGGTTCTAAAGACTCTCTTGAAGCCGCCTTTCGAGCCTTTGAAAGTTGTTTCCCTTTTCCGTCTTTCACAGAAAGTGGCCTTTCTAGTAGCGGTCACGTCTCTTCAGAGAGTGTCCGAGCTAGCAGCGCTGTCATGCAAATCTACATTCCTGGTCTTCACCAGGACAAGGGGGTTCGGCGTCCGATTCCGGGCTTTCTCCCTAAGGTGGTATCCCACTTTCATCTCAATCAAGATATCACCTTACCTTCTTTGTGTCCTCATCCAGTCCATCAATTGGAAAAGGATTTGCATCTGTTGGATCTGGTGAGAGCACTCAGGATCTACATTCCCGCACGGCGCTCCTGTGCCGCCCGGATGCACTCTTGTCCTTGTCGCTGGTCAGCGTAAAGGGTCGCAAGCTTCCAAATCCACCCTGACTCGGTGGATCAAGGAACCAATTCTTGAAACCTACCGTTCTGCTAGGCTCCCGGTTCCCTCAGGGCTGAATGCCCATTCTACCAGAGCCGTGGGTGCGTCCTGGGCATTACGGCACCAGGCTACGGCTCAGCAGGTGTGCCAGGCACCTACCTGGTCGAGTCTGCACACTTTTACCAAGCATTATCAGGTGCATACCTACGCTTCGGCAGACGCCAGCCTAGGTAGACAAGTCTTTCAGGCGGCGGTTGCCCACCTGTACGAAAGGGCTGTTTGACGGCCCTACCACGAGGTATTCTTTTACCCACCCAGGGACTGCTTTTGGACGTCCCAATTGTCTGGGTCTCCCAATGGAGCGACAAAGAAGAAGGGAATTTTGTATACTTACCGTAAATTCCTTTTCTTCTAGCTCCAATTGGGAGACCCAGCACCCGCCCTGTTTTCTTAGGGTTTTTTTCGGTACACATGTTGTTCATGTGAATGGTTGCAGTTCTCCGATGTTTCTTCGGATTGAATTGGTCTTTAAACCAGTTATTGGCTTTCCTCCTTCTTGCTTTTGCACTAAACTGGTGAGCCAGTGATCCCACTGGGGGTGTATAGCCAGAAGGGGAGGGGCCTTACACTTTTGAGTGTAATACTTTGTGTGGCCTCCGGAGGCAGTAGCTATACACCCAATTGTCTGGGTCTCCCAATTGGAGCTAGAAGAAAAGGAATTTACGGTAAGTATACAAAATTCCCTTCTTTGTCCTCATCCGGTTCACCAATGTGAAAAGGATTTGCACTTGTTAGATCTGGTGAGAGCACTCAGGCTCTACATTTCTCGGACGGCGCCCCTGCGCCGCTCGGATGCACTCTTTGTCCTTGTCGCTGGCCAGCGTAAAGGGTCACAGGCTTCCAAATCAACCCTGGCTCGGTGGATCAAGGAACCAATTCTCGAAGCTTACCGTTCTGCTGGGCTTCCGGTTCCCTCAGGGCTGAAGGCCCATTCTACCAGAGCCGTGGGTGCGTCCTGGGCTTTGAGGCACCAGGCTACGGCTCAGCAGGTGTGTCAGGCGGCTACCTGGTCGAGCCTGCACACTTTCACGAAGCACTATCAGGTGCATACCTATGCTTCGGCGGATGCCAGCCTAGGTAGACGAGTCCTTCAGGCGGCGGTTGCCCACCTGTAGGAAGGGGCCGTTTTACGGCTCTATCACGAGGTATTTTCTTCGGCGCTCCATTGGGAGACCCAGACGATTGGGTGTATAGCTACTGCCTCCGGAGGCCACACAAAGTATTACACTAAAAAGTGTAAGGCCCCTCCCCTTCTGCGTATACACCCCCCGTGGGATCACGGGCTGCTTCAGTTTTATGCTTTGTGCGAAGGAGGTCAGACATCCACGCATAGCTCCAATGTTTTAGTCAGCAGCAGCTGCTGACTATGTCGGATGGAAGAAAAGAGGGCCCATACTAGGGCCCCCAGCATGCTCCCTTCTCACCCCACTTTTGTCGGCGGTGTTTGTTAAGGTTGAGGTACCCATTGCGGGTACGGAGGCTGGAGCCCACATGCTGTTTTCCTTCCCCATCCCCCTGAAGGGCTCTGGTGAAGTGGGATCTTACCGGCCTCCAGGCTCTGAGGCCGGGCTCCATCCACAGACCCGGAGATCCTGCTGGAATGGAGCGGAGTATCGTCAGGGACAGGCCCTGCAACGTTAAGGTACTCTGTGTCCCCGTACAGTCTATGCACAGACACACTCCAGCGTTGCTGGGTGTGTTAGTGCGCCGGGGACAGTAGCGCTGCGCGCTTGGGCTTTACTCACTGCAGCTTAGCTGAGTGAGTTTATGTGTCGGGAACTACCGCGCCAGCCGCTGCTGGAGCTGCGGCGCGGCTGAGACTTGTGGTGCGCCGGGGACTTTCGCGCTGCCGCGCTTTTACGACGGCAGCGCTTATAAATCTAGTCCCCGGCTTTTGCGGCCTAGTTACGTTTCGTTCCCGCCCCCAACCCTGCCAGTCAGGGAAGGGGCGAGACGCTGTACAATGATCAGCGCCGAGGGCTGGAGTCTTATTTACATACTCCAGCCCTCTCACTGGGCACAGGGGGACGCCAGTTTCCCGCTCTTGTCTGGGGCACGCCCACGGCCCGCCCCTCTTCACAGGACGCCGGCAGCCATTCCTGCAGGCAATCTAAGCTGGAGAACGGACACAGGCTCTGGGAGACCCAGCAAAGGGATTCTGGCGACCACTTACCCGCTTATGCGGGCGGTAAGCAGCACCTTGGTGCTGACCCCACTATTGCCACAGTGTTTTTTTGTGTACTTTATCCTTGTACTTATATTTGCAAGACCATACACAGACACTCGCCAGCATTGCTGGGCGTGTTAGTGCGCCGAGGACAACAGCGCTGCGCGCTTGGACTATACTCACTGCAGCTTAGCTGAGTGAGTTTATCTGTGGGAAACTGCCGCGCTGGAGGCTGCGGCGCGGCTGAGACTTGTGGCTGTACGGTCGCTTCTTGGCGATTTACCCCTAGATAGCTCTGAGGAGACAACAGCATGTCGTCAGCATAGAGCAAGGGGGCCAAGGCACAGGCTTTCTATGCTGTCTGTACCGCACGTGAGGCTGTTTTACCGGCAGGTTCCACTAACCCTTAATGGGTAGAGTCTCTGCTAGTGGTGGCCCAGAGAGGGCCACCTGTGAAACTGTCCAGAGGACAGAGTTTGCAGTTTTTTTGCTGATAAAATGTCTTGGACTATGAACCAAATTCTAGCAACTTTGCAGTCCAGGGCGGTGACTCAGACCAAGGGCATTGTTGAATCAAGGCTCCCCGGTCTCCCTCAGTTGGAACTAATCCGTGCTCCAAGGGGTCCCATACATCCCAGACTGAAGGCTCTGACACGGACGACAGTCCCAGACAGCCTAAGCGAGCTCGCTGGGAGAGACCCTCGACTTCACACACTGGTCAGGGTCTCAGCGAGAGGATTCTCTGTATGATGAGGTAGCTGGTCAGGTTTCTGATCCTGAGACCGCTTTCATTCTGGATGCTCCTAATGGGACGCCATGGTGAATGATCTCATAGCGCCCATCAATACACTGGTGGATATTTCTCCCTCAGCCCCTCCAGTGGAGGAGGCAGCTTCAGCAGGAGAAATTCCATTTCAGGTATCCCAAGCGTAAATTCAGTACTTTTTGGGCCTCTCTGACTCAGAGGAGCAGTCCAGAAACACTACGCTTATCCAGACAAGCTTTTCTCCGCCGCGCCATCCTCCATAGTTGCAGTGGAAGATGGGACTTCACTTAAAGATGCCATTGACAAACAGATGGACCTCTGGTTGAAATCTGTCTGTGAAGCTATCGGCGTGTCGTTTGCTCCGGCATTCGCAGCCGTATGGGCACTCCAAGCTATTTCAGCTGGTCTTGCACAGATAGACACTGTCACACGTACATCTGTGCCGCAGGTGGCGTCCTTAACCTTGCATGCATTGCGACTTACGCTATTCATGCTGTCCTGGACTCTACGAGCCGTACGCCGGTGGCATACGCCAACTCCGTGGTTTTGCGCAGACCCTTGGGGTTAAGGGAATGGAAGGCAGCTCCTGCTTCCAAAAAGGGCTTAACCAGTTTGCCATTATCTGGTGACAGACTGTTGGCTGAGCGATTGGATGAAATCATTAAACAGGCCAAGGGTAAGGATTCTTCCTTACACCAGCCCAGATCAAACAAAACCCAAGGAAGGACAGTCGACGTTTCGGTCCTTTCCAGGCTCGGGCTGGTCCCAATTTTCCTAGTCCAAAAGGACTCAAAAGGCTCAGAGGGGCTCAGACTCCTGGCGGGCTCAATCACGCCCACAGAAGGCAGCCGGAGGAACCGCTACCAAGGCGGTTTCCTCATGACTTTCAGCCCTCTCTCTCCGCATCCGCGGTCGGTGGCAGACTCTCCCGCTTTGGCGGCATTTAGCTGCCACAGGTCAAAGACCGGTGGGTGAGAGACATTTTGTCTCACGTGTACAGGATAGAGTTTTGTTCTCGTCCTCCGGCTCGATTCTTCAGAACTTCCCCACCTCTCGACCGAGCCGATGCTCTTCTGCAGGCAGAAGGAGTGATAATCCCTGTTCCTCTTCAGGAACAAGGTCACGGTTTTTACTCCAATCTGGTTGTGGTGCCAAAAAAGGACGGCTCTTCCGTTCCGTTCTAGACCTAAAACTGCTCAAAAAGCAGTGTAAACCAGGCGGTTCCGGATGGAATCCCTCCGCTCCGTCATTGCCTCAAGGTCTCAAGGAGATTTCCTAGCATCAAGAGACATCAGGATGCTTATCTCCACGTGCCGATTGCTCCAGAGCACCAGCGTTTGCTGCGATTCGTTATAGAAAACGAGCATCTTCAGTTCGTAGACCTGCCCTTAGGTCTGGCGACAGCCCCACGGGTTTTCACCAAGGTCACGGCAGCAGTGGTAGCAGTCCTGCACTCTCAGGGTCACTCTGTGATCCCTTACTTGGACGATCTACTTGTCAACGCACCCTCTCAAGAGGCATGCCAACGCAGCCTGAACGTTGCGCTGGAGACTCTCCAGAGTTTCGGGTGGATCATCAACTTTTCAAAGTTAAATCTGACACCGACCCAATCACTGACATATCTTGGCATAGAGTTCTATACTCTCTCAGCGATAGTGAAGCTTCCGCTGGACAAACAGCGTTCACTACAGACGGGGGTGCAGTCTCTCCTTCAAGGCCAGTCACACCCCTTAAGACGCCTCATGCACTTCCTAGCGAAGATGGTAGCAGCAATGGAGGCAGTCCCTTTCGCGCAGCTTCATCTGCGTCCACTTCAATGGGACATTCTCCGCCAAAGCGATGGGAAGTCGACGTCCCTAGACAGGAACGTCTCCCTTTCTCAAACGGTCAAGGACTCTCTTCAGTGGTGACTTCTTCCCACCTCATTGTCAAAAGGAAGGTCCTTCCTACCCCCATCCTGGACGGTGGTCACGACAGACGTGAGTCTGTCAGGGTGGAGAATAGTCTTTCTCCACCACAGGGCTCGGGGTACGTGGACTCAGCAGGAGTCCACCCTTCAGATCAATGCTCTGGAAATCTAAGCAGTGTCTCTTGCCCTGCAAGCCTTCCAGCAGTGGCTGGAATGCAAACAGATCCGAGTTCAGTCGGACAACTCCACAGCGGTATCATACATCAACCACCAAGGCAGAATACGCAGTCGGCAAGCCTCCCAAGAAGTCCGGCGGACTCTGATGTGGGTGGAAGACAGAGCATCCACCATATCCGCAGTTCACATCCCGGGCGTAGAAAACTGGGAAGCAGACTTCCTCAGTCGCCAGGGTATGGACGCAGGGGAATGGTCTCTGCACCCGGACGGGTTTCAGGAAATCTGGGGCCTTCGGGGGAGGCCGGACGTCGACCTAATGGCGTCTAGGCACAAAACCAAGGTCACGAGTTTCATGGTGTGGTCTTACGATCAACGAGCTCTGGCGGCAGGCGCCTTAGTTCAGGATGGGTCGCAGTTCCAGCTACCCTATGTGTTTCCCCCTCTGGCACTGTTGCCCAGAGTGCTACGCAAGATCAGCTCCGATTGCCGCCGCGCCATCCTCGTCGCCCCAGACTGGCAGAGGAGGTCGTGGTACCCGGATCTGTGGCATCTCACGGTCGGCCAGCCGTGGGCACTACCAGACCGGCCAAACTTACTGTCCCAAGGGCCGTTTTTCCATCTGAATCCTACGGCCCTGAACCTGACTGTGTGGCCATTGAGTCCTGGATCCTAGCGTCTTCAGGATTATCTCAAGACGTCATTGCCACCATGAGAAGGGCTAGGAAGCCGACGTCTGCCAAAATCTACCACTGGACGTGGAAGATATTCTTACCTTAGGGCTCTGCTCAGGGAGTGTCTCCCTGGCCATTTGCATTGCCTACTTTTCTTTCCTTCCTGCAATCGGGTTGGGAAACAGGTTTGTTGCTCGGCTCCCTTAAAGGACAAGTTCCAGCGCTGTCTGTATTCTTTCAGAAGCGCCTAGCACGACTTCCTCAGGTACGCACGTTCCTGCAGGGGGTTTGTCACATTGTCCCTCCGTACAAGAGGCCGTTAGACCCATGGGATCTGAACAGGGTACTAATTGCTCTCCAGAAGCCGCCCTTCGAGCCTCTGAGGGATGTTTCACTTTCTCGACTTTCACAGAAAGTGGCCTTTCTGGTAGCGGTCACGTCTCTTTGGAGAGTGTCCGAGCTAGCAGCGCGGTCATCCAAAGCTCCCTTCCTGGTGTTTCACCAAGACAAGGTAGTGCTGCGCCCGATTCCGGAGTTTCTTCCTAAGGTGGTATCCCCTTTTCATCACAATCAGGATATCTCCTTACCTTCCTTTTGTTCTTATCCATTTCATCGATATGAAATGGATTTGCGTTGTTGGATCTGGTGAAGAGCACTCAGAATCTACATTTCCCGCACGGCGCCCCTGCGCCGATCGGATGCACTCTTTGTCCTTGTCACTGGTCAGCGCAAGGGGTCGCAGGCTGCCAAATCCACCCTGGCTCGATGGATCAAGGAACCAATCCTTGAAGCCTACCGTTCTGCTGGGCTTCCGGTTCCATCAGGGCTGAAGGCCCATTCTACCAGAGCCGTGGGTGCGTCCTGGGCATTACGGCACCAGGCTACGGCTCAGCAGGTGTGCCAGGCGGCTACCTGGGCGAGTCTGCACACCTTCACCAAGCGTTATCAGGTGCATGCCTACGCTTAGGCGGATGCCAGCCTAAGTAGTAGAGTCCTGCAGGCGGCGGTTGCCTCCATGTAGGGAAGGGCTGTTTTTACAGTCCAAACTTGAGGTATTAATTTACCCACCCAGGGACTGCTTTTGGACGTCCCAATCGTCTGGGTCTCCCAATGGAGCGCCGAAGAAGAAGGGAATTTTGTTACTTACCGTAAATTCCTTTTCTTCTAGCTCCAATTGGGAGACCCAGCACCCGCCCCTGTTCCTTCGGGATTTTTGGTTGTTCGGGTACACATGTTGTTCATGTTGAATGGTTTCAGTTCTCCGATGTTCCTTCGGATTGAATTTGTTTAACCAGTTATTGGCTTTCCTCCTTCTTGCTTTTGCACTAAAACTGAAGCAGCCAGTGATCCCACGGGGGGTGTATACGCAGAAGGGGAGGGGCCTTACACTTTTTAGTGTAATACTTTGTGTGGCCTCCGGAGGCAGTAGCTATACACCCAATCGTCTGGGTCTCCCAATTGGAGCTAGAAGAAAAGGAATTTACGGTAAGTAACAAAATTCCCTTCATTTTACCCACCCAGGGACTGCTTTTGGACGTCCCAATTGTCTGGGTCTCCCAATGGAGCGACAAAGAAGAAGGGAATTTTGTTTACTTACCGTAAATTCCTTTTCTTCTAGCTCCAATTGGGAGACCCAGCACCCGCCCCTGTTTTTTTTGTGTGTACACATGTTGTTCATGTTGAATTGTTTCAGTTCTCCGATATTCCTTCGGATTGATTTTACTTTAAACCAGTTTATAATTCTTTTCCTCCTTCTTGCTTTTGCACCAAAACTGAGGAGCCCGTGGGAGCACGGGGGGTGTATAGGCAGAAGGGGAGGGGCTTTACACTTTTAGTGTAATACTTTGTGCGGCCTCCGGAGGCATAGCCTATACACCCAATTGTCTGGGTCTCCCAATTGGAGCTAGAAGAAAAGGAATTTACGGTAAGTAAACAAAATTCCCTTCTTTCTGGCGACCGTTTGTTTGGCGAGCAATTGGATGAAATTATTAAAGGGGTTGTCCGACATTAGCTTAACAAAAATGTTTGAGTTTATCTGTGCTGTATTGTCATATAAATCACACCTACATTGTTATTTTTTGTTTTCTAACTTTTGTTCCTCTTGAATTATACCTTTATTCTCTGCAGCTTCTTGTTTACATTCAGCTCTAGCAAACTGACCACTTCCTGTGCAAAACCTCCCAGTCACAGCTGTCACCGCCCAGCCTCAGTGTCCAGCCCCACCCCAGTGTCCAGCCGCACCCTCTGCCCGCCCCCTGCACACATTCCCTGTCAGTATATTCTTCCCCAGCACCTGACCTGGTATGACTACAGCATTGCAAATAACAGCCCCACATCGGACTCTGCACCGTACACGCACACACATGGCTCTGCACCGTACACGCACACACATGGCTCTGCACCGTACACGCACACACATGGCTCTGCACCGTACACGCACACACATGGCTCTGCACCGTAAACTCACACACATGGCTCTGCACCGTACACGCACACACATGGCTCTGCACCGTACACGCACACACATGGCTCTGCACCGTACACGCACACACATGGCTCTGCACCGTACACGCACACACATGGCTCTGCACCGTACACGCACACACATGGCTCTGCACCGTACACGCACACACATGGCTCTGCACCGTAAACGCACACACATGGCTCTGCACCGTAAACGCACACACATGGCTCTGCACCGTAAACGCACACACATGGCTCTGCACCGTAAACGCACACACATGGCTCTGCACCGTAAACGCACACACATGGCTCTGCACACGCACACATATGGCTCTGTACCGCACACATATGGCTCTGTACCGCACACGCACACATATGGCTCTGTACCGCACACGCACACACATGGCTCTGCACCGTAAACGCACACACATGGCTCTGCACCGTACACGCACACACATGGCTCTGCACCGTACACGCACACACATGACTCTGCACCGCACACGCACACACATGGCTCTGCACCGTACACGCACACACATAGCTCTGCACCGTACACGCACACATGGCTCTGCATCGTAAACGCACACACATGGCTCTGCACACGCACACATATGGCTCTGCCAGCCCCCCCATCCCCATCCCCATAGGGAACACATGTGGAGTACATACTCACCTGTCCTCTGTCCCCGCCGCTCCTGCACGTTCGTGCGCTGTCTGTGCTCTGTTCAGCACAGTAGTGACGTCACCGCTGTGCTGCAGATTGCACAGACAGCCGGAGGGACAGTGATGAGAAGCAGCGCTGCGCTGCTTCTCATCAGCACTTTCAAATGTACCGGCATCGGTGATCTGTGATGCCGGTACATTTGAATGTGCGATCCTGGGCAGGGGGCCCGATGCTGGAGCTGACACCACGGCAGCTGCCGCCAGGCCCCGCCCCCAGGTCACGGACCCCCACAGCAGTGCAGGGGGAGGTTACTGGAGGTGCGGGGGAATGTGTGGGAGGGTGCAGGGAAGGGGGCGGTGACTCCTCGCACTGTAGACACCCAGCAGGGAGGTGACATGCTGCTCCACATTTGCATGTCAACATGGCCCTGCCCATGTAGACGTGCAAAGACCGGAAGCAGCAAAATCGCGGCAGGAGCGGTCACATGACCGCTCTGAGCCGGGGGAGAGGGGCTGACAGCGGGGCAGGTAAGTGGTCTCTATCTACTTACCTGCCCCAATGTAGCCCAATAGGGAAATAAAAAAAAAAAGTCAAAGAAGCCGGATAACCCCTTTAAGCAATCCAAGGGAAAGGATTCGTCCTTACCCCAGTCCAAGCCAAACAGACCGCAGCAACGAAAGATTCAGTCGAGGTTTCGGTCCTTTCGGCCCTCAGCCAAGTCCCAATCCTCCACGTCTAACAGGCCTCAGAAGGGCCAGAGGAACTCTTATGCATGGCGGTCTAAGTCACGTCCTCCAAAGACCGCCGGAGGCACCGTCTCCAAGGCGGCCTCCTCATGACTTTCGGCCTCCCCAAACCGCATCCTCGGTCGGTGGCAGGCTCTCCCGCTTTTGCGACGCATGGTGGCCACATGTCCAAGACCGATGGGTGAGAGACATTCTGTCTCACGGTTACAGGATAGAGCTCAGCTCTCGTCCTCCGACTCGTTTCTTCAGAACATCTCCGCCCCCCGAGCGAGCCGATGCACTTTTTCAGGTGGTGAACACTCTGAGGACAGAAGGAGTTGAGATCCCCGTTCCCCTTCAAGAACGTGGTCGCGGCTTTTACTCCAACTTGTTCGTGGTGCCAAAAAAGGACGGATCATTCCGTCCTGTTCTGGACCTCAAACTGTTCAACAGACACGTGAGAACCAGACGGTTTCGCATGGAATCTCTCCGCTCGGTCGTCGCTTCGATGTCACAAGGAGACTTCCTAGCATCAATGGACATCAGGGATGCTTATCTCCATGTGCCGATTGCACCAGAGCATCAACGCTTCCTGCGTTTCGCCATCGGGGACGAACACCTTCAGTTTGTGGCACTGCCTTTCGGCCTGGCGACAGCCCCACGGGTCTTCACCAAGGTCATGGCATCCGTGGTGGCGGTCCTACACTCCCAGGGCCACTCGGTGATCCCTTACTTAGACGATCTCCTAGTCAAGGCTCCCTCCCGGGCGACATGCCAACACAGCCTGACCATTGCTCTGGAGACTCTCCAGAGGTTCGGGTGGATCATCAATTTCCCAAAGTCAAAATTGACACCGACCCAATCACTGACGTACCTCGGGATGGAGTTTCATACTCTCTCAGCAATAGTCAAGCTTCCGCTGGACAAACAGCGTTCGCTGCAGACAGGGGTACACTCTCTTCTTCGGGCCCAGTCACACCCCTTGCGGCGCCTCATGCACTTCCTAGGGAAGATGGTGGCAGCTATGGAGGTAGTTCCCTTTGCGCAGTTTCATCTGCGTCCACTTCAATGGGACATTCTCCGCAAATGGGACAGGAGGTCGACGTCCCTAGACAGGAACGTCTCTCTTTCACTGGCAGCCCAAACCTCTCTTCAGTGGTGGCTTCTTCCCACTTCTTTGTCGAGGGGAAAATCCTTCCTGCCCCCATCCTGGGCTGTGGTCACGACGGACGCGAGTCTGTCAGGGTGGGGAGCGGTTTTTGTCCACCACAGGGCTCAGGGAACCTGGACTCCGACAGAGTCCTCCCTTCAGATCAATGTTCTGGAGATAAGGGCAGTGTATCTAGCCCTAAAGGCGTTCCATCGGTGGCTGGAGGGCAGGCAGATCCGCATACAGTCGGACAACGCCACGGCGGTTGCGTACATCAACCACCAGGGCGGCACACGCAGTCGTCAAGCCTTCCAAGAAGTTCGGTGGATTCTGCTGTGGGCGGAGGCCACAGCCTCCACCATCTCCGCAGCTCACATCCCGGGCGTAGAAAACTGGGAAGCAGACTTTCTCAGTCGCCAGGGCATGGACGCAGGGGAATGGTCTCTTCACCCGGACGTGTTTCAAGAGATCTGTTGCCGCTGGGGAACGCCGGACGTCGACCTCATGGCGTCTCGGCACAACAACAAAGTCCCGGCATTCATGGCACGGTCTCAAGATCACAGAGCTCTGGCGGCGGACGCATTAGTTCAGGATTGGTCGCAGTTTCGACTGCCTTATGTATTTCCTCCACTAGCACTGCTGCCCAGAGTGTTACGCAAAATCAGGTCCGACTGCCGCCGCGCCATCCTCGTCGCTTCAGACTGGCCGAGGAGGTCGTGGTACCGGGATCTGTGGCACCTCACGGTGGGTCAACCGTGGGCACTCCCAGACCGCCCAGACTTGCTGTCTCAAGGGCCATTTTTCCATCTGAATTCTGCGGCCCTCAACCTGACTGTGTGGCCATTGAGTCCTGGCTCCTAGCGTCTTCAGGGTTATCTCAAGATGTCATTGCCACTATGAGACAGGCCAGGAAACCAACGTCCGCCAAGATCTATTACAGGACTTGGAGGATCTTTTTATCCTGGTGCTCTGATCAGGGTTTTCTTTTTCGCTCCTAATTGGGAGACCCAGACAATTGGGTGTATAGCTACTGCCTCCGGAGGCCGCACAAAGTACTACACTTAAAAGTGTAAGGCCCCTCCCCTTCTGGCTATACACCCCCCCCCGTGGGAGCACGGGTCCTTCAGTTTTTTGCTTTGTGCGAAGGAGGTCAGACACGCACGCATAGCTCCACTGTTTAGTCAGCAGCAGCTGCTGACTATGTCGGATGGAAGAAAAGAGGACCCATACAAGGGTCCCCAGCATGCTCCCTTCTCACCCCACTTTTTGTCGGTGGTGCTTGTTAAGGTTGAGGTACCCATTGCGGGTACGGAGGCTGGAGCCCACATGCTGATTCCTTCCCCATCCCCATTAGGGCTCTGGGCGAAGTGGGATTTTACCGGTCTCCAGGCACAGAGACCGTGCTCCATCCGCAGCCCCTGGAGAAGCCGCTGGATATGGAGCTGAATATCGTCAGGGACATGGCCCTGCTCCGTCAAGGTACTCTGTGTCCCCGTGCATACGCGCGCACACCGCAGCATTGCTGGGTGTGTTAGTGCGCCGGGGACAACAGCGCTGCTGCGCTTGTGCCATTTCCTCACTTCAGCTTAGCTGAGTGGGTAGACTCAGGGAGAACGGTCGCGCCGGCCGCTGGGACTGCGACGCGGCTGGGACTTGTGGTGCGCCGGGGACTTCCGCGCTGGCCGTGCATATATCACGGCCGCGCTTATTACTACAGTCCCCGGCTTTTGCGGCCTAGTTCGTTCGTTCCCGCCTCCGCACCTGCCAGTCAGGAGGAGGGCGGGACGCTGTACAGAGCATCAGCGCTGAGGGCTGGAGTCGTTTTTACATACTCCAGCCCTCACACCAGGCACAGTAGGACGCAGTTTCCCGCACTTTGTTTGTGGCACGCCCACGGTCCGCCCCTCTTCACAGAACGCCGGCAGCCATTCCTGCCTGCACGCTGAGCTGCAGAGGGGAGACGGGGAGACCCAGACACGGGATTCTACGGCCTCATACCCGCTGTTCAGCGGGCGGTAAGCAGCCCTCAAGGGCTCACCCCCACTTGTGCCGTTTGTATACTGAGTATTTTGTGTTGCAAATACTTTGTACTGTACGGTCGCTGGTGATTCTCGGCTATATACCCTCCTAGATTACAAGGAGGCAACAGCATGTCGTCCGCAAAACGCAAGGGTGCCAAGGCACAGACATTATATGCTGACTGTACCGCATGTGGGGCTGCTCTACCGGCAGGTTCCACTGAACCCCATTGTGTGCAGTGCTCGGCCCCTGTGCAACTTGCACAGCCGGGGCCTCTGCTGGACGTGACCCAGGGTGTACCACCTGTGAATGCTGTCCAGGTGACAGGAACGGAGTTTGCAGCTTTTGCTGACAGATTGTCTATGACCATGTCAAGGATTCTTGAAACATTGCAGTCTAGACCAGTAACTCAGACCATGGACACTGTGGCATCATTGCTCCCTGGTCCCCCTCAGCTGGAACACTTCCAAGCTCCGGGGGTGTCACATGCACCCCAGGGTGACGATTCTGACTCGGACGACAGTCCCAGACAACCTAAGCGGGCTCGTTATGAGGGGCCCTCAACTTCGTCTCACTGGTCAGGGTCCCAGCGGGACGGATCTATGGGTGATGAGGCGGATGTAACTGATCAAGATTCTGATCCTGGGTCCGCCCTCAATCTGGATACACCGGATGGTGACGCCATAGTGAATGATCTTATAGCGTCCATCAATAGGATGTTAGATATTTCTCCGCCAGCTCCTACTCAGGAGGAGGCAGCTTCACAGCAGGAGAAATTCCATTTCAGATATCCCAAGCGTAAATTAAGCACTTTTCTGGACCACGCTGACTTTAGAGATGCAATCCAGAAACACCACGCTTATCCTGAGAAGCGGTTTTCTAAACGGCTTAAAGATACACGCTATCCTTTTCCCCCTGACGTGGTCAAGGGTTGGACCCAGTGTCCCAAGGTGGACCCTCCAATCTCCAGGCTTGCAGCTAGATCCTTAGTTGCAGTAGAAGATGGAGCGGCACTTAAAGATGCCACTGACAGGCAGATGGAGCTCTGGCTGAAATCCATCTATGAAGCTATTGGAGCGTCGTTGGCGCCAGCTTTCGCAGCCGTATGGGCACTCCAAGCTATTTCAGCTGGGCTTATACAGGTCGACTCGGTCACACGTACATCTGCCCCGCAGGTGGCACCATTGACCTCTCAAATGTCTGCATTCGCGTCTTACGCGATTAATGCTGTCCTGGACTCTACGAGCCGTACGGCGGTGGCGTCAGCCAACTCCGTGGTTTTGCGCAGAGCCCTGTGGTTGAGAGAATGGAAAGCAGATTCTGCTTCCAAGAAGTGCTTAACCAGTTTGCCCTTTTCTCGTGACCGATTGTTTGGGGAGCGTTTGGATGAAATCATTAAACACTCCAAGGGTAAGGACTCATCCTTACCTCAACACAGACAAAACAAGCCCCAACAAAGGAGGGGTCAGTCTGGTTTTCGGTCCTTTCGAGGCTCAGGCAGGTCCCAATTCTCCTCGTCCAAGAGGACTCAAAAGGATCAGAGAGGCTCAGATTCTTGGCGGACGCAGTCACGCCCAAAAAAGACAGCAGGAAGAACCGTTACCAAGACGGCTTCCTCATGACTTTCAGCCTCCTCTCTCCGCATCCTCGGTCGGTGGCAGGCTCTCCCGCTTTGGCGGCATTTGGCTGTCACAGGTCAAAGACCGTTGGGTGAGGGACATTCTGTCTCACGGGTACAGGATAGAATTCGTCTCTCGTCCTCCAACTCGTTTCTTCAGAACTTCCCCACCGCCCGACCGAGCCGATGCTCTGCTGCAGGCGGTGACCGCTCTAAAGGCGGAAGGAGTGGTGACTTCCGTTCCTCTTCAGGAACAAGGTCACGGTTTTTACTCCAATCTGTTTGTGGTGCCAAAGAAGGACGGGTCCTTTCGGCCCGTCCTGGATCTAAAGTTGCTCAACAAACATGTAAAAACCAGGAGGTTCCGGATGGAATCTCTCCGCTCCGTCATAGCCTCAATGTCTCAAGGAGATTTCTTAGCATCAATAGACATCAAGGATGCTTATCTTCACGTGCCGATTGCGCCAGAGCATCAGCGTTTTCTACGCTTCGTTATAGAAAGCGAACACCTGCAGTTCGTAGCGTTACCTTTCGGGCTGGCAACAGCCCCTCGGGTCTTCACCAAGGTCATGGCAGCAGTAGTAGCTGTCCTGCACTCGCAGGGTCACTCCGTGATCCCGTATTTGGACGATCTACTTATAAAGGCACCCTCTCAAGAGGCATGCCAACACAGCCTGAACGTGGCACTGAAGACTCTCCAGAGTTTCGGGTGGATTATCAACTTTTCAAAGTCAAATCTAACCCCGACCCAATCACTAACATATCTTGGCATGGAGTTTCATACTCTCTCAGCGATAGTGAAGCTTCCACTGGACAAGCAGTGCTCTCTGCAGACAGGGGTGCAATCTCTCCTGCAGAACCAGTCCCACTCCTTGAGGCGCCTCATGCATTTCCTAGGGAAGATGGTGGCAGCAATGGAAGCAGTCCCTTTCGCGCAGTTTCATCTGCGCCCTCTACAATGGGACATTCTCCGCCAATGGGACGGGAAGTCGACGTCCCTCGACAGGGATGTCTACCTCTCTCAGGCAACCAAGGACTCTCTCCGTTGGTGGCTTCTTCCCACCTCATTGTCAAAAGGAAAGTCGTTCCTACCCCCATCCTGGGCGGTGGTCACGACAGATGCGAGCCTATCAGGGTGGGGAGCAGTGTTTCTTCACCACAGGGCTCAGGGTACGTGGACTCAGAGAGAGTCCACCCTTCAGATCAATGTTCTGGAAATCAGAACAGTCTATCTTGCTCTGCGAGCCTTCCAACAGTGGCTGGAGGGCAAGCAGATCCGGATTCAGTCGGACAATTCCACAGCGGTGGCGTACATCAACCACCAAGGGGGAACACGCAGTCGACAAGCCTTTCAAGAAGTCCGGCGGATTCTGACGTGGGTGGAAAACACAGCATCCACCATATCCGCAGTTCACATCCCAGGCGTGGAAAACTGGGAAGCAGACTTTCTCAGTCGCCAGGGCATGGACGCAGGGGAATGGTCCCTTCACCCGGACATGTTTCAGGAGATCTGTCGCCGCTGGGGGATGCCGGACGTCGACCTGATGGCGTCACGGCACAACAACAAGGTCCCGGTTTTCATGGCACGGTCTCACGATCACCGAGCTCTGGCGGCAGACGCCTTAGTTCAGGATTGGTCGCAGTTCCGACTACCTTATGTGTTCCCACCTCTGGCATTGTTGCCCAGAGTGCTCCGCAAAATCAGGTCCGACTGCCGTTGCGCCATTCTCGTCGCTCCAGACTGGCCAAGGAGGTCGTGGTACCCGGATCTGTGGCATCTCACGGTAGGACAACCGTGGGCGCTACCAGGCCGTCCAGACTTGCTGTCTCAAGGGCCGTTTTTCCATCTGAATTCTGCGGCCCTGAACCTGACTGTGTGGCCATTGAGTCCTGGATCCTAGGGACCTCAGGTTTATCTCATGATGTTGTTGCCACCATGAGACAGGCTAGGAAACCATCCTCCGCCAAGATCTACCACAGAACGTGGAAGATATTCTTATCTTGGTGCTCTGCTCAGGGAGTTTCTCCCTGGCCATTTGCATTGCCTATTTTTCTTTCCTTCCTGCAGTCTGGGTTGGAAAAAGGTTTGTCGCTTAGCTCCCTTAAAGGACAAGTCTCTGCGCTATCCGTATTCTTTCAGAAGCGCCTGGCGCGACTTCCTAAGGTACGCACGTTCCTGCAAGGGGTTTGTCATATCATTCCCCCTTACAGGCGGCCATTGGAACCCTGGGATCTGAACAAGGTTCTGATTGCTCTCCAGAAGCCACCTTTCGAGCCTATGAAGGAGATTTCCTTTTCTCGGCTTTCACAGAAAGTGGCTTTTCTGGTGGCGGTCACGTCTCTTCGGAGAGTGTCAGAGCTGGCGGCGTTATCTTGCAAATCTCCCTTCCTGGTGTTTCACCAACACAAGGTAGTACTGCGTCCAATTCCAGAGTTTCTTCCCAAGGTGGTATCTTCCTTTCATCTCAATCAGGATATCACTTTACCATCTTTGTGTCCGCATCCAGTTCACCATTTTGAAAAGGGTTTACATCTGTTGGACCTGGTGAGAGCACTCAGGATCTACATTTCCCGCACGGCGTCTCTGCGCCGTTCGGATGCACTCTTTATCCTGGTCGCTGGTCAGCATAAAGGGTCGCAAGCTTCCAAATCCACCCTTGCGCGGTGGATCAAGGAACCAATTCTTCACGCCTACCGTTCTGCTGGGCTTCCGATTCCTTCTGGACTGAAGGCCCATTCTACCAGAGCCGTGGGTGCGTCCTGGGCATTACGGCATCAGGCTACGGCTCAGCAGGTGTGCCAGGCGGCTACCTGGTCGAGTCTGCACACTTTCACCAAGCATTATCAGGTGCATACCTACGCTTCGGCGGATGCCAGCCTAGGTAGACAAGTCCTGCAGGCGGCGGTGGCCCACCTGTAAGAAAGGGCTGCCTGACAGCCCGATCGCGAGGTATTATTTTACCCACCCAGGGACTGCTTTTGGACGTCCCAATTGTCTGGGTCTCCCAATTAGGAGCGAAAAAGAAGAAGGGAATTTTGTTTACTTACCGTAAATTCCTTTTCTTCTAGCTCCAATTGGGAGACCCAGCACCCGCCCTGTTTTTCTGAGGGTATTTGTTTTTCGGGTGCACATGTTGTTCATGTTAATAACTTACGTTCTCCGATATTGTTTATCGGATTGAATTTGTTTTTGAAACAGTTATTGGCTTTCCTCCTTCTTGCTTTTGCACTAAAACTGAAGGACCCGTGCTCCCACGGGGGGGTGTATAGCCAGAAGGGGAGGGGCCTTACACTTTTAAGTGTAGTACTTTGTGCGGCCTCCGGAGGCAGTAGCTATACACCCAATTGTCTGGGTCTCCCAATTGGAGCTAGAAGAAAAGGAATTTACGGTAAGTAAACAAAATTCCCTTCTTTCCCCCTGGCCGTTTACCTTGCCCACTTTTCTTTCCTTCCTTCAATCCGGAATGGACAAGGGTTTGTCGCTCGGTTCTCTCAAGGGACAAGTATCGGCGCTTTCTGTGTTTTTTCAAAAGCGTCTAGCCAGGCTTCCGCAGGTCCGCACGTTCCTGCAGGGAGTTTGCCACATAGTTTCACCTTACAAGAGGCCGCTGGAACCATGGGATCTTAACAGAGTGCTAAAGGCTCTTCAGAAACCACCTTTCGAGCCACTGCGGGATGTCTCTCTATCACGTCTTTCGCAGAAGGTGGCATTTCTAGTGGCAGTTACATTGCTCCGTAGAGTGTCGGAGTTGGCAGCGCTGTCATGCAAAGCACCCTTCCTGGTTTTTCACCAGGATAAGGTGGTTCTGCGTCCGATCCCGGAATTTCTCCCTAAGGTGGTATCCCCTTTTCATCTCAATCAGGATATCTCCTTACCTTCATTTTGCCCTCATCCAGTTCACCAATGTGAAAAGGATTTGCACTTGCTAGATCTAGTGAGAGCACTCCGGCTCTACATTTCTCGCACGGCGCTCCTGCGCCGTTCTGATGCGCTCTTTGTCCTTGTCGCTGGCCAGCGTAAGGGTTCGCAGGCTTCCAAGTCAACCTTGGCTCGGTGGATCAAGGAACCGATTCTTGAAGCCTACCGTTCTTCTGGGCTTCCGATTCCTTCAGGGCTAAAAGCCCATTCTACCAGAGCCGTGGGTGCATCCTGGGCATTGCGGCACCAGGCTACGGCTCAGCTGGTGTGTCAGGCGGCTACCTGGTCGAGTCTGCACACTTTCACGAAACACTATCAGGTGCATGCCTATGCTTCGGCAGATGCCAGTCTAGGTAGGCGAGTCCTTCAGGCGGCGGTTGCCCACCTGTAAGAAGGGGCCGTTTTCGGCGCTTTTTATCGAGGTATTATTTTACCCACCCAGGGACTGCTTTTGGACGTCCCAATTGTCTGGGTCTCCCAATGGAGCGACAAAGAAGAAGGGAATTTTGTTTACTTACTGTAAATTCCTTTTCTTCTAGCTCCTATTGGGAGACCCAGCACCCGCCCCTGTGCCCTTCGGGCTGTTGTTCTTTTGTGTACACATGTTGTTCATGTTGAATTGTTCTTTTGGTTCATGGTTCAGTTCTCCGAACATCCTTCGGATTGAATTTGCCTTAGACCAATTTATAAGTTTTTCTTCGGCGCTCCATTGGGAGACCCAGACGATTGGGTGTATAGCTACTGCCTCCGGAGGCCACACAAAGTATTACACTAAAAAGTGTAAGGCCCCTCCCCTTCTGCATATACACCCCCCGTGGGATCACGGGCTCCTCAGTTTTATGCTTTGTGCGAAGGAGGTCAGACATCCACGCATAGCTCCACTGTTTAGTCAGCAGCAGCTGCTGACTATGTCGGATGGAAGAAAAGAGGGCCCATACTAGGGCCCCCAGCATGCTCCCTTCTCACCCCACTTTTGTCGGCGGTGTTTAAGGTTGAGGTACCCATTGCGGGTACGGAGGCTGGAGCCCACATGCTGCTTTCCTTCCCCATCCCCCTGAGGGCTCTGGGTGAAGTGGGATCTTACCGGCCTCCAGGCTCTGAGGCCGGGCTCCATCCACAGACCCGGAGATCCTGCTGGAATGGAGCTGAGTATCGTCAGGGACAAGGCCCTGCAACGTTAAGGTACTCTGTGTCCCCGTACAGACCACGCACACACACACCAGCATGCTGGGTGTGTTAGTGTGCCGGGGACAACAGCGCTGCGCGCTGGGGCTATACTCACTGCAGCTTAGCTGAGTGAGTTAATGTGTGGGTAACTGCCGCACCGGCCGCTGCTAGAAGCTGCGGCGCGGATGAGACTTGTGGTGCGCCGGGGACTTCCGCGCTGACCGTGCTTTTACGACGGCAGCGCTTATAAATCGAGTCCCCGGATTTTGCGGCCTAGTTTCGTTTCCTTCCCGCCCCCGGGCCTGCCAGTCAGGTAAGGGGCGGGACGCTGTACAATGGTCAGCACCGAGGGCTGGAGTCTTATTTACATACTCCAGCCCCCTCACTGGGCACAGTGGGACGCCAGTTTCCCGCTCTTTGTCTGGGGCACGCCCACGGCCCGCCCCTCTTCACAGGACGCCGGCAGCCATTCCTGCATGCAGTCTAAGCTGGAGAACGGACACAGGCTCTGGGAGACCCGGTCAAGGGATTCTGGCGACCACACACCCGCTTAAGCGGGCGGTAAGCAGCACCTTGGTGCTGACCCCACTAGTGCCACAGTGTTTTGTGTACTTTATGCTTGTACCTATATTTGCACTGTACGGTCGCTTCTTGGCTATATACCCCTGGATTGCTCTGAGGAGACAACAGCATGTCGTCCGCAGAAAAGCAAGGGTGCCAAGGCACAGGCTTTCTATGCTGTCTGTACCGCATGTGAGGCTGTTTTACCGGCAGGTTCCACTAACCCCCATTGGGTAGAGTCTCTGCTAGTGGTGGCCCAGAGAGAGCCACCTGTGAAACTGTCCAGAGGACAGAGTTTGCAGTTTTTTGCGGATAAAATGTCTGGGACTATGACCAAGATTCTAGAAACTTTGCAGTCCAGGCCGGTGACTCAGACAATGGGCACTGTTGAACAATGCCCCCCGGTCTCCCTCAGTTGGAACTAATACGTGCTCCAAGGGGGTCCCATACATCCCAGGCTGAAGGCTCTGCACGGACGACAGTCCCAGTCAGCCTAAGCGAGCTCGCTGGGAGAGACCCTCGACTTCACACACTGGTCAGGGTCTCAGCGAGAGGATTCTCTGTATGATGAGGCAGAGGTAGCTGATCAGGATTCTGATCCTGAGACCGCTTTCAATCTGGATGCTCCTCATAGTGACGCCATGGTGAACGATCTCATAGCGTCCATCAATAGACTGGTGGATATTTCTCCCTCAGCCCCTCCAGTGGAGGAGTCAGCTGCGCAGCAGGAGAAATTCCATTTCAGGTATCCCAAGCGTAAATTCAGTACTTTTTGGGCCACTCTGACTTCAGAGAAGCAGTCCAGAAACACCACGCTTATCCAGACAAGCGTTTCTCCACACGTCTTTAGGATACACGTTATCCCTTTCCCCCTGACGTGGTCAAGCGCTGGACCCAGTGTCCAAAGGTGGATCCCCCAATCTCCAGGCTTGCGGCTAGATCCATAATTGCAGTGGAAGATGGGACTTCACTTAAAGATGTCATTGACAGACAGATGGACCTCTGGTTGAAATCTGTCTATGAAGCTATCGGCGTGTCGTTTGCTCCGGCATTCGCAGCCGTATGGGCGCTCCAAGCTATTTCAGCTGGTCTTGCTCAGGTGGACACCGTCACACGTACATCTGTGCCGCAGATGGCGTCCTTAACCTCGCATATGTTTGCATTGCGACTTACGCTATTAATGCTGTCCTGGACTCTACGAGCCGTACGTCAGTGGCGTCCGCCAACTCCGTGGTTTTTACGCAGAGCCTTGTGGTTAAGGGAATGGAAGGCAGATTCTGCTTCCAAAAAAGTGTTTAACCAGTTTGCCATTATCTGGTGTCAGACTGTTTGTTGAGCGATTGGATGAAATCATTAAACAGTCCAAGGGTAAGGATTCTTCCTTACACCAGCCCAGATCAAACAAAACCCAACAGAGGAAAGGACAGTCGAGGTTTCGGTCCTTTCCAGGCTCGGGCAGGTCCCAGTTTTCCTCGTCCATAAGGACTCAAAAGACTCAGAGGGGCTCAGATTCCTGGCGGGCTCAATCACGCCCAGAGAAGGCAGCCGGAGGAACCGCTACCAAGGCGGTTTCCTCATGACTTTCAGCCCTCTCTCTCTCCGCATCCGCGGTCGGTGGCAGACTCTCCCGCTTTGGCGACATTTAGCTGCCACAGGTCAAAAACCGGTGGGTGAGAGACATTTTGTCTCATGTGTACAGGATAGAGTTCTGTGCTCGTCCTCCGGCTCGATTCTTCAGAACTTCCCCACCTCCCGACCGAGCCGATGCTCTTCTGCAGGCAGAAGGAGTGGTAATCCCTGTTCCTCTGCAGGAACAAGGTCACGGTTTTTACTCCAATCTGGTTGTGGTGCCAAAAAAAGGACGGCTCTTTCCGTTCCGTTCTGGACCTATAACTGCTCAACACATGAAAACCAGGCGGTTCCGGATGGAATCCCTCCGCTCCGTCATTGCCTCAATGTCTCAAGGAGATTTCCTAGCATCAATAGACATCAGGATGCTTATCTCCACGTGCCGATTGCTCCAGAGCACCAGCGTTTGCTACGATTCGTTATAGAAGACGAGCATCTTCAGTTCGTAGCCCTGCCCTTCGGTCTGGCGACAGCCCCACGGGTTTTCACCAAGGTCATGGTAGCAGTCCTGCACTCTCAGGGTCACTCTGTGATCCCTTACTTGGACGATCTACTTCTCAAGGCACCCTCTCAAGAGGCATGCCAACACGGCCTGAACGTTGCGCTGGAGACTCTCCAGAGTTTCGGGTGGATCATCAACTTTTCAAAGTTAATTCTGACCCCGACCCAATCGCTGACATATCTTGGCATGGAGTTTCATACTCTCTCAGCGATAGTGAAGCTTCCGCTGGACAAACAGCGTTCACTACAGACGGGGGTGCAGTCTCTCCTTCAAGGCCAGTCACACCCCTTAAGACGCCTCATGCACTTCTTAGCGAAGATGGTAGCAGCAATGGAGGCAGTCTCTTTCGCGCAGTTTCATCTGCGTCCACTGCAATGGGACATTCTCCGCCAATGGGATGGGAAGTCGACGTCCCTAGACAGGAACGTCTCCCTTTCTCAGACGGTCAAGGACTCTCTTCAGTGGTGGCTTCTTCCCACCTCATTGTCAAAAGGAAAGTCCTTCCTACCCCCATCCTGGGCGGTGGTCACGACAGGCGCGAGTCTGTCAGGGTGGGGAGTAGTCTTTCTCCACCACAGGGCTCAGGGTACGTGGACTCAGCAAGAGTTCACCTTTCAGATCAATGTTCTGGAAATCTGGGCAGTGTATCTCGCCCTGCAAGCCTTCCAGCAGTGGCTGGAAGGCAAACAGATCCGAATTCAGTCGGACAACTCCACAGCGGTGGCATACATCAACCACCAAGGCGGAACACGCAGTCGGCAAGCCTCCCAGGCAGTCCGGCGGATTCTGATGTGGGTGGAAGACAGAGCATCCACCATATCCGCAGTTCACATCCCGGGCGTAGAAAACTGGGAAGCAGACTTCCTCAGTCGCCAGGGTATGGACGCAGGGGAATAGTCTCTGCACCCGGACGTGTTTCAGGAAATCTGTAGCCGCTGGGGGATGCCGGACGTCGACCTAATGGCGTCTCGGCACAACAACAAGGTCCCGATTTTCATGGCGCGGTCTCACGATCAAAGAGCTCTGGCGGCAGGCGCCTTAGTTCGGGATGGGTCGCAGTTCCAGCTACCCTATGTGTTTCCCCCTCTGGCACTGTTGCCCAGAGTGCTACGCAAGATCAGCTCCGATTGCCGCCGCGCCATCCTCGTCGCCCCAGACTGGCCGAGGAGGTCGTGGTACCCGGATCTGTGGCATCTCACGGTCGGCCAACCGTGGGCACTACCAGACCGGCCAGACTTACTGTCCCAAGGGCCGTTTTTCTGTCTGAATTCTACGGCCCTGAACCTGACTGTGTGGCCATTGAGTCCTGGATCCTAGCGTCTTCAGGATTATCTCAAGACGTCATTGCCACCATGAGAAGGGCTAGGAAGCCGACGTCTGCCAAGATCTACCACAGGACGTGGAAGATATTCTTATATTAGTGCTCTGCTCAGGGAGTGTCTCCCTGGCCATTTGCATTGCCTACTTTTCTTTCCTTCCTGCAATCTGGTTTGGAAAAAGGTTTGTCGCTCGGCTCCCTTAAAGGACAAGTCCCAGCGCTGTCTGTATTCTTTCAGAAGCGCCTAGCACGACTTCCTCAGGTACGCACGTTCCTGCAGGGGGTTTGTCACATTGTCCCTCCGTACAAGAGGCCGTTAGACCCATGGGATCTGAACAGGGTACTAATTGCTCTCCAGAAGCCGTCCTTCGAGCCTCTGAGGGATGTTTCACTTTCTCGACTTTCACAGAAAGTGGCCTTTCTGGTAGCGGTCACATCTCTTCGGAGAGTGTCCGAACTAGCAGCGCGGTCAGCCAAAGCTCCCTTCCTGGTGTTTCACCAAGACAAGGTAGTGCTGCGCCCGATTCCGGAGTTTCTCCCTAAGGTGGTATCCCCCTTTCATCTCAATCAGGATATCTCCTTACCTTCCTTTTGTCCTCATCCAGTTCATCGATATGAAATGGATTTGCATTTGTTGGATCTGGTGAGAGCACTCAGAATCTACATTTCCCGCACGGCGCCCCTGCACCGCTCGGATGCACTCTTTGTACTTGACTCTGGTCAGCGTAAAGGGTCGCAGGCTTCCAAATCCACCCTGGCTCGATGGATCAAGGAACCAATTCTTGAAGCCTACCGTTCTGCTGGGCTTCCGGTTCCATCAGGGCTGAAGGCCCATTCTACCAGAGCCGTGGGTGCGTCCTGGGCATTACGGCACCAGGCTACGGCTCAGCAGGTGTGCCAGGCAGCTACCTGGTCGAGTCTGCACACTTTCACCAAGCATTATCAGGTGCATACCTACCCTTAGGCGGATGCCAGCCTAGGTAGAAGAGTCCTGCAGGCGGCGGTTGCCTCCATGTAGGGAAGGGCTGTTTTACGGCCCTAACTTGAGGTATTAATTTACCCACCCAGGGACTGCTTTTGGACGTCCCAATCGTCTGGGTCTCCCAATGGAGCGCCGAAGCAGAAGGGAATTTTGTTACTTACCGTAAATTCCTTTTCTTCTAGCTCCAATTGGGAGACCCAGCACCCGCCCTGTTTCCTTCGGGATTTTTGGTTTTTTCGGGTACACATGTTGTTCATGTTGAATGGTTTCAGTTCTCCGATGTTCCTTCGGATTGAATTTGTTTAACCAGTTATTGGCTTTCCTTCTTCTTGCTTTTGCACTAAAACTGAGGAGCCCGTGATCCCACGGGGGGTGTATATGCAGAAGGGGAGGGGCCTTACACTTTTTAGTGTAGTGCTTTGTGTGGCCTCCGGAGGCAGTAGCTATACACCCAATCGTCTGGGTCTCCCAATTGGAGCTAGAAGAAAAGGAATTTACGGTAAGTAACAAAATTCCCTTCTCCATCTCCTGCTTTTGCACCAAAACTGAGGAGCCCGTGATGCACGGGAGGGTGTATAGGCAGAGGGGAGGGGTTACATTTTTTAAAGTGTAATACTTTGTGTGGCCTTCGGAGGCAGAAGCTATACACCCAATTGTCTGGGTCTCCCAATAGGAGCTAGAAGAAAAGGAATTTACGGTAAGTAAACAAAATTCCCTTCTTTCTATGTGTCCTTAGCCTGATATGATACTTCTTCAATTCTGAACGTTGCACTGTGCCTTTACAATTAGTTACTGGCCACATTTGAGGAATTGGTGCACTCCACTTTTACCTATTAGCCCTTTTAAAAAATATTAAAAACTTGGCTCTAAAACATTTAAGTGAAAAAAAGGTTGTTTTTTTTTTTTTCTTCATCACCCAATGGTATAAAATTCTGTGAAGTACCTGTGGTGTTAATTTACTCACTGCACCCCTAGATGAATTCATTGAGGGGTGTAGTTAGTAAAATTTCATGATTTATAGGGGACTCTGCTGTTTTGGTACTTTAGGGGCTCTGCCAATGTGATATGACAAAATGTGAACACCAGTGTGGCTCTTTCCCTTATGAGCTGTGTACTGTACCTCCAAAAGTAGTTTTCTTCGGCGCTCCATTGGGAGACCCAGACGATTGGGTGTATAGCACTGCCTCCGGAGGCCACACAAAGCAATTACACTAAAAAGTGTAAGGCCCCTCCCCTTCTGGCTATACACCCCCAGTGGGATCACTGGCTCACCAGTTTTCTGCTTTGTGCGAAGGAGGTCAGACATCCACGCATAGCTCCACTGTTTAGTCAGCAGCAGCTGCTGACTATATCGGATGGAAGAAAAGAGAGCCCATATAGGGCCCCCAGCATGCTCCCTTCTCACCCCACTTGCGGTTTGTAAGGTTGAGGTACCCATTGCGGGTACGGAGGCGGGAGCCCACATGCTGTTTTCCTTCCCCATCCCCCTGAGGGGCTCTGAGGAAGTGGGATCTTACCGGCCTCCAAGCCCTGAGGCCGGGCTCCGTCCACAGACCCATTGAACCTGCTGGATAAGGAGCCGGGGTACCGTTCAGGGACAAGGCCCTGCAACATTCAGGTACTCTGTGTCCCCCTATGGACTGGCCGCGCACGCTCCAGACTTGCTGGGTGTGCTAGTGCGCCGGGGACAGTAGCGCTGCGCGCTAGGGTTTGAGTCACTGCAGCTTAGCTGAGTGATTTTATGTGTTGGGAACTACCGCGCCGGCCGCTCCGGGAGCGGCGGCGCGGCTGGGACTTGTAGTGCGCCGGGGACTTAGCGCCGACCGTGCTTTTACGACGGCGGCGCTTATAAATCTAGTCCCCGGCTTTTGCGGCCTAGCTCCGCTTCGTTCCCGCCCCCTCCCTGTCACTCAGGGAAGGGGACAGGCGTTGTGCAATCGTCAGCGCCGAGGGCTGGAGCCTTATTTACATGCTCCAGCCCTCTCACTGGGCACAGTGGGACGCAGGTTTCCCGCTTTTTGTCTGAGCACACCCAGGGCCCGCCCCCCCTCCACAGAGACGCCGGCAGCCATTCCTGCATGCAGTCTGGCTGGGGAACGGACACAGGCTCTGGGAGACCCAGACAAGGGATTTCTGGCGACCACACACCCGCGTTAAGCGGGCGGTAAGCAGCACATTCGTGCTGGCCCCATTAGTGCCACAGTGTTATTTGGTGTACTTTTTCCTGTACCAGATATATCTATATATATTGCACTGTAAGGTCGCTTCTTGGCTGTATACCCCTATTGCTCTGAGGAGACGACAACATGTCATCTGCAAAACGCAAGGGTGCCAAGACACAGGCTGTGAACGCTGCTTGTGCCGCTTGTGGGGCTAATCTACCGGCAGGTTACAATGACCCCCATTGTGTGCAATGTTCGGTCCCTGTGCCACTTCGTCAGCCGGAGCCTGTGGTGGTAGTGGCCCAGGCAGAGTCGCCGGTGAACCCTGTCCCGGTGACGGGGACAGAGTTTGCTGTTTTTTGCTGACAGGATGTCTGTCACTATGACAAAAATCCTAGAGACCTTGCAGGCCAGGCCAGTTACTCAGTCCATGGACACTGCTGCGGCAATGTTCCCCGGTCCCCCTCAGTTGGAGTTAATCAGTGCTTCAAGGGGGTCCCAGGCATCTCAGCCTGACGGCTCTGATTCAGATGACAGTCCCAGGCAGCCTAAGCGTGCTCGCTGGGAGAGACCCCCCACGTCTTCACGCGGATCAGGGTCTCAGCGAGAGGAGTCTCTACATGATGAGACAGAGGAGGGTGATCAGGAGTCTAATCCTGAAACCGCTCTCAATCTGGATACTCCTGATGGTGACGCCGTGGTAAATGACCTTATAGCGGCCATCAATAGTCTATTGGAAATTTCTCCCCCTGCCCCTTCTGCAGAGGAGGCAGCTGCACAGCAGGAGAAGTTCCATTTCAGGTATCCCAAGCCTAAACTGAGTACTTTTCTGGACCACGCTGACTTCAGAGAATCAGTCCAGAAACACCATGCCTACCCAGATAAGGTTAAAGTCTGTCTATGAAGCTATTGGCGCGTCGTTTGCTCCAGCATTCGCGGCCGTGTGGGCACTCCAAGCTATTTCAGCTGGCCTGGCACAGGTGGACTCTTTCATAGGTCCAGCAGTGCCGCGAGTAGCGTCCCTAACCTCGCAAATGTCGGCGTTTGCGACTTACGCTATCAACGCTGTCCTGGACTCTACAAGCCGTACCTCAATTGCGTCTGCCAACTCTGTTGTCTTGCGCAGAGCCTTGTGGTTAAAGGAATGGAAAGCGGATTCTGCTTCCAAAAAATGTTTAACCAGCTTGCCGCTATCTGTGGATAGACTGTTTGGTGAACAATTGGCTGAAATCATTAAGCAATCCAAGGGTAAGGACTCCTCCTTACCCCAGCCCAGATCAAGCAAACCTCAACAGAGGAAGTGGCAGTCGAGGTTTCGGTCCTTTCGAGGCTCCAGCAAGACCCAATTCTCCTCGTCCAAAGGGACTCAGAAGGAGCATAGGAGCTCAGATTCCTGGCGGGCTCAGTCACGCCCCAAGAAAGCAACCGGAGGAACCGCTTCCAAGGCGGCGGCCTCATGACTTTCGGCCTCAGCCCTCCGCATCCTCGGTCGGTGGCAGGCTCTCCCGCTTTTGCGACATTTGGCTGCCACAGGTCAAAGACCGGTGGGTAGCAGACATTTTGTCTCACGGGTACAGGATAGAATTCAGTTCTCGTCCTCCGCCTCGGTTCTTCAGAACCTCCCCACATCCCGACCGAGCAGATGCCCTTCTGCAGGCGGTGTGCTCACTAAAAGCAGAAGGAGTGGTGATCCCTGTTCCTCTGCAGGAACAAGGGCAAGGTTTTTACTCCAATCTCTTCGTGGTTCCAAAAAAGGACGGCTCGTTCCGTCCTGTTCTGGACCTAAAGCTGCTCAACAAGCATGTGAACGCCAGGCGGTTCCGGATGGAATCCCTCCGCTCTGTCATTGCCTCAATGTCCCAAGGAGATTTCCTTGCATCAATAGACATCAAAGATGCTTATCTCCACGTGCCGATTGCTACAGAGCACCAACGTTTTCTACGTTTCGTGATAGGAGACGACCATCTCCAGTTCGTACCTCTGCCATTTGGTCTGGCGACAGCCCCACGGGTTTTCACCAAGGTCATGGCGGCAGTGGTAGCAGTCTTGCATTCTCAGGGACACTCGGTGATCCCTTACTTGGACGATCTACTTGTCAAAGCACCCTCTCAAGAGGCATGCCAACACAGCCTGAATGTTGCGCTGGAGACTCTCCAGACTTTCGGGTGGATCATCAACCTTTCAAAGTCAAACCTGGCACCGACTCAATCACTAACGTATCTTGGCATGGAGTTTCATACTCTCTCAGCGATAGTGAAGCTTCCGCTGGACAAGCAGCGGTCTCTACAGACAGGGGTGCAGTCTCTCCTTCAGGGTCAGTCGCACACCTTAAGGCGCCTCATGCACTTCCTAGGGAAGATGGTGGCAGCAATGGAGGCAGTCCCGTTCGCGCAGTTTCATCTGCGTCCACTTCAATGGGACATTCTCCGCCAATGGGACGGGAAGACAACTTCCCTAGACAGGAAAGTCTCCCTTTCTCAGACGGCCAAGGATTCTCTGCTATGGTGGCTTCTTCCCACCTCATTATCGCAGGGAAGATCATTCCTGCCCCCATCCTGGGCAGTGGTCACGACAGACGCGAGTCTGTCAGGGTGGGGAGCAGTTTTTCTCCACCACAGGGCTCAAGGGACGTGGACTCAGCAGGAGTCCACCCTTCAGATCAATGTTCTGGAGATCAGGGCAGTGTATCTTGCCCTATTAGCCTTCCAGCAGTGGCTGGAAGGACAGCAGATCCGAATTCAATCGGACAACTCCACAGCGGTGGCATACATCAACCACCAAGGAGGGACACGCAGTCGGCAAGCCTTCCGGGAAGTCAGGCGGATTCTGATGTGGGTAGAGGAAAGAGCATCCACCATATCAGCAGTTCACATCCCGGGCGTAGAAAACTGGGAAGCAGACTTCCTCAGTCGCCAGGGCATGGACGCAGGGGAATGGTCCCTTCACCCGGACGTGTTTCAGGAAATCTGCCGCCGCTGGGGGGTGCCGGACGTCGACCTAATGGCGTCTCGGCACAACAACAAGGTCCCGACCTTCATAGCGCGGTCTCGCGATCAAAGAGCTCTGGCGGCAGATGCCTTAGTGCAAGATTGGTCGCAGTTCCGGCTCCCATATGTGTTTCCACCTCTGGCACTCTTGCCCAGAGTGTTACGCAAGATCAGATCCGATTGCGGCCGCGTCATACTCGTCGCCCCAGACTGGTCGAGGAGGTCGTGGTACCCGGATCTGTGGCATCTCACGGTCGGCCAACCGTGGGCACTACCAGACCGTCCAGATTTACTGTCCCAAGGGCCGTTTTTCCATCGGAATTCTGCGGCCCTGAACCTGACTGTGTGGCCATTGAGTCCTGGATCCTAGCGTCTTCAGGATTATCCCAAGGGGTCGTGGCCACCATGAGACAGGCTAGGAAGTCCACTTCTGCTAAGATCTACCACAGAACGTGGAAGATTTTCTTATCCTGGTGCTCTGCACAAGGAGTATCTCCCTGGCCATTCGCGTTACCTGTCTTTCTTTCCTTCCTGCAATCTGGGTTGGAAAAGGGCTTGTCGCTCGGCTCCCTTAAAGGGCAAGTCTCGGCACTATCCGTGTTTTTTCAGAAGCGTCTAGCACGACTTTCTCAGGTGCGCACGTTCCTGCAGGGGGTTTGTCATATCGTACCTCCGTACAGGCGGCCGTTAGATCCGTGGGATCTAAACAAGGTCCTTGTTGCTCTCCAGAAGCCGCCCTTCGAGCCTCTGAGGGATGTGTCACTTTCTCGACTCTCACAGAAAGTGGCCTTTCTGGTAGCGGTCACGTCTCTTCGGAGAGTGTCCGAACTAGCAGCGCTGTCATCCAAGGCTCCTTTCCTGGTGTTCCACCAGGACAAGGTAGTGCTGCGCCCCATTCAGGAGTTTCTCCCTAAGGTGGTATCCTCTTTTCATCTTAATCAGGATATCTCCTTGCCTTCCTTTTATCCGCATGCAGTTCATCGGTATGAAAAGGATTTACATTTGTTGGATCTGGTGAGAGCACTCAGAATCTACATTTCCCGCACGACGCCCCTGCGCCGCTCGGATGCACTCTTTGTCCTTGTCGCTGGTAAGCGCAAAGGGTCGCAGGCTTCCAAAGCCACCCTGGCTCGATGGATCAAAGAACCAATTCTTGAAGCCTACCGTTCTGCTGGGCTTCCGGTTCCATCAGGGCTGAAGGCCCATTCTACCAGAGCCGTGGGTGCGTCCTGGGCATTACGACACCAGGCTACGGCTCAACAGGTGTGCCAGGCAGCTACCTGGTCGAGTCTGCACACTTTCACCAAACATTATCAGGTGCATACCTATGCTTCGGCGGACGCCAGCCTAGGTAGAAGAGTCCTGCAGGCGGCAGTTGCCTCCCCGTAGGGGAGGGCTGTCTTTGCAGCTCTAACATGAGGTATTTCTTTACCCACCCAGGGACAGCTTTTGGACGTCCCAATCGTCTGGGTCTCCCAATGGAGCGCCGAAGAAGAAGGGAATTTTGTTACTTACCGTAAATTCCTTTTCTTCTAGCTCCTATTGGGAGACCCAGCACCCGCCCTGTTGTCCTTCGGGATTTTTGGTTGTTTTTCGGGTACACATGTTGTTCATGTTGAATGGTTTTCAGTTCTCCGACGTTACTTCGGAGTGAATTTGTTTAAACCAGTTATTGGCTTTCCTCCTTCTTGCTTTTGCACTAAAACTGGTGAGCCAGTGATCCCACTGGGGGTGTATAGCCAGAAGGGGAGGGGCCTTACACTTTTTAGTGTAATTGCTTTGTGTGGCCTCCGGAGGCAGTGCTATACACCCAATCGTCTGGGTCTCCCAATAGGAGCTAGAAGAAAAGGAATTTACGGTAAGTAACAAAATTCCCTTCTTCAACTACATACACCATGTGCAGAATTATTAGGCAAGTTTTATTTTAGAGGATTTTTTTATTATTATGGATCACCAACTATGTTCTCAATCAACCCAAAAGACTCATAAATATCAAAGCTTAATATTTTTGGACGTTGGAGTGGTTTTTTTAGATTTGGCTATCTTAGGAGGATATCTGTGCAGGTAACTATTACTGTGCAGAATTATTAGGCAACATAATAAAAACCAAATATATTCCCATCTCACTTGTTTATTTTCTCCAGGTAAACCATTATAACTGCACAAAATTTAGAAATAAACATTTCTGACATGCAAAAACAAAACCCAAAAAAATTAGTGACCAATATAGCCACCTTTCTTTATGATGACACTCAACAGCCGACCATCCATAGATTCTGTAAGTTGCTTGATCTGTTTACGATCAACATTGCGTGCAGCAGCCACCACAGCCTCCCAGACACTGTTCCCAGAGGTGTACTGTTTTCCCTTTCTGTAGATCTTGCATTTTATGAGGTACCACAGGTTCTCTATGGGGTTCAGATCTGGTGAACAAGGGGGCCATGTCATTATTAAACTGGCAGTAGGTCTGGGAGTTGAGCTTCACTCCATCCTCAACCCAAAAAGGTCCCACAAGTTCATCTTTGATGATACCAGCCCATAACAGTACCCCACCTCCACCTTGCTGGCGTCTGAGTCGGAGTGGAGCTTTCATCCCTTTACTGATCCAGCCTCTGGCCCATCAAGAGTCACTCTCATTTCATCAGTCCATAAAACCTTTAAAAAATCAGACTTAAGATATGTCTTGGCCCAGTCTTGACGTTTTATCTTATGTTACTTGTTCAGAGGTGGTCGTTTTTCATCCTTCCTTACCTTGACCATGTTCCTGAGTACGGCACACCTTGTGCTTTTTGATACTCCAGTAACGTTGCAGCTCTGAAATGTGGCCAAACTGATGGCAAATGGCATCTTGGCAGCTTCACGCTTGATTTTCCTCAATTCATGGGCAGTTATTTTGCGCCTTTTTTGCCCAACACGCTTCTTGCGACCCTGTTGGCTATTTGCCATGAAACGCTTGATTGTTCGGTGATCATGCTTCAAACGTTTGGCAATTTCAAGACTGCTGCATCCCTCTGCAAGACATCTCACAATTTTGGACTTTTCAGAGCCCGTCAAATCTCTCTTCTGACCCATTTTGCCGAAAGAACGAAAGTTGCCTAATAATTAAGCACACCTTATATAGGGTGTTGATGTCATTACACCGCACCCCTCCTCATTACAGAGATGCACATCACCTGATTTACTTACGGTAATTGGTTGGCTCTCAAGGCTATACAGCTTGGAGGTGGACAACACGTATAAAAATTATCGTGATCAAAATACTCATTTGCCTAATAATTCTGCACACAGTGTATGTTGCATTGACATACTCAGGAGAAATTGCACAACAAAATGTATGGTTCATTTTCTCCAGTTACCCTTGCAAAAATGAAAATTAGGGGCCTAAAACTGGAATGGGGAATCCTTCTTTTTTTTTTTTTTTTTTTTTTTCTGGGTTATTTGGAAATTTCTATTAACCTTCAGGGGCCTCACAAAATTATCAACGTGAAAATTACCCTTCATTATTTGGTCAAACAATTACCTCACCCCTGCTGTAGTGGCTGGAGGTGGTTCTTTTTAGTGTGGATGTGATGTAAGAAGAAGCCTGATCAATATCACTTAAGGGCTTGTTTGCACGTAAATGCTGAAATTTCTGCAGCGATTTGACAGCACATGTGTACTTCAAATTGCTGCAGAAACACTGCGTAATGGATGCAGTGTTTCCGAAGATAAAAAGCCGTTTTCATGGGCTGGGGATGCTACGTCTCCCATAGACAGAGTGGGAGCAGCATCCAAAGCGCATGAAAGAAGGGACATGCTGCATTTTTTAACGCACCGATTTGGATCAAAATTTCAGCATCCAAATCGCTGCGCTCTCGAACGCAACGTGCAGATGGATTATGCACAATCTTCATAGATTGTGCAGGGGACGCAGGACGCATTCATTTACGCTGCAGTGCTAGATGCAGTGTAAATGCATGCAATACGCACACGTGCGCGCACAGCCTAACTGCTTTTCCAGGTTTGTCTTTGTCTGGAGCGCAGTCAGCGTCTTGTGGTAATAAGTTTTATAAATCATATACATCACAATACCCTAGTTTTGCTGTGTATATACTGCACATTACAGGAGACATGGGGGCTGTAGTATATACATCACATAGGAGACACTGGGAGCATATTCGTTACATGGGAGGGGCTGGAGGCATATACATAACAGCAGGGACTAAGGACATATACAGTACGTCACTGGAGATGCTGGGGCACACAGCACTGGGAGAGAGGGCATACAGCCCTGGAAAGCATGTACAGCACTGAGGATGGTGGGGTTTCCGTTTTTCTGTAGGACGCAAGCGCATTGAGTGCTACCCCCGTCCACAAAGTAAGTCTTTAGCACGCTTGCACTTGGCAGCATGAGGACCTAAGTCTAGTGTATGCACACACAACATTCAGTAGTGAACTCTGCTTGTGTGCGCCTGCAGCGCACGTGGGGTTATAAAGGGCCGACAGGACGTCACTGCTGCCCAAACAGTGGTCCACGATAATCTGCTTTAGGCCTGTTTCAGACGTCAGTGATTCTGGTACGTATGTGCTTTTTTTTTTTTTTATATATATATATATATATATATATATATATATATATATATATATATATATATATATATATATATATATATATATATATATATATATATATATATATTTTATTTTTTATAAACTTATCAGAATCACGGACATACGAGACCCATTATAATCAATAGGTCTGCGCACACATCAGTGATTTTTCACTGACTGTGTCTCCGTGCGGCGTACGTGAATCACGGCACACGGAGAGACACAGGCGTTTTTTTGCTCGTCAGTAAAGAACGTCTGTGTTTTTTACTGACGTGAGAAACAGGCCTTAACATGCTCACTATACCTCTAAATAAATTCCTTGAGGAAGGGGGGTGTAGTTTCTGAAATGGGGTCACTTGTGGGGGTTTTTCACTGATAAGGCACATAAGGGACTCTGGAAACGCAACATCTGCCATCTATTCCAGCCAAATTTGCATTCTAAAAGTCAAATGATGCTCCTTCCTTTCAGAGTCCTTGGGGTATCTGTGTACTCAAGAGAAATTGCACAACAAAATATAAGGTCCATTATCTCCAGTTAACCTTGTAAAAATGAAAAATTAGGGGCGAAAGGTGCATTTTTGTAGGACAATTTTTTTTCTTTCACATTAAAAAAAAAAAAATTCAAAAATTGCAAAATTATTATTTCTTTGTCGCTCCATTGGGAGACCCAGACAATTGGGTGTATAGCTTATGCCTCCGGAGGCCACACAAAGTATTACACTAAAAGTGTAAAGCCCCTCCCCTTCTGCCTATACACCCCCCGTGCATCACGTTCTCCTCAGTTTTTATGCTTTGTGCGAAGGAGGCTGACATCCACGCATAGCTCCACAGCTTAGTCAGCAGCAGCTGCTGACTAGGTCGGATGGAAGAAAAGAGGGCCATAACAGGGCCCCCAGCATGCTCCCTTCTCACCCCACTTTGTCGGCGGTGTTGTTAAGGTTGAGGTACCCATTGCGGGTACACAGGCAGGAGCCACATGCTGTTTTCCTTCCCCATCCCTTAATGGGCTCTGGGTGAAGTGGGATCCTAATCGGTCTCCAGGCACGGGGACCGTGCTCCCTCCGCAGCCCCTGGGAATCTGCTGGATAGGAGCCGGGTATCGTCAGGGACAAGGCCCTGCTACTGTGAGGTACTCTGTGTCCCCGTGGGGACCGCGCATGGAGCGCTTGTGCCATACACATTGCAGCACTGCTGGGTGTGTTAGTGCGCCGGGGACTACCGCGCGGCCGCGCTTATTGCCGGCCGCGCTTATAACTTTAGTCCCCGGCTTCTGCGGCCTAGTGTCGCATATTCCCGCCCACAGGCCTGCCAGTCAGGGGAAGGGCGGGATGCTGCACAGATCGTCAGCGCTGAGGGCTGGAGCATACATTAGTATCCTCCTCCCCCCTCACTCAGTACACTGGGGCACTAGATTCCCGCACTTTCTTGGGCACGCCCACGGTCCCCTCCTCCCCACAGAACGCCGGCAGCCATTCCTGTCAGCGATTCAGACGCTGGAGAGGAGAGACAACACAGGGAGACCCAGGCAGGGAATCTGGTGATCACACAACCGCTCTGAGCGGTCGGTAAGCAGCACCTGTGGTGCTGGCCTCACTGAGTCCCGAAGTGTATATATATATATAGGCTTATAGGCTATACATTTGCACTGTACGGTCGCTCTGTTGATTTTTGGCTATATACCCTCCTGGATTGTTCTCAGAGGAGACAACATGTCGTCCGCAAAAAGCAAGGGTGCCAAAGCACAGGCGTACTTTGCAACCTGTACCTCATGTGCAGCTATACTACCGGCAGGTTCCACTGACCCTCATTGTGTGCAATGCTCGGCCCCTGTGGCACTTACTCAGCCGGAGCCTCTGCTACTGGTGGCCCAGGTGGAACCACCTGCTACCACTGTCCAGGTGACAGGGACGGAGTTTGCAGCTTTTGCTGACAAACTGTCTGAGAGTATGGATAAATGGTCTGCTAAAATACTAGAAGCCTTACAGTCCAGACCGGTGATTCAGGCCCCGGGCACTGTTCAATCTTTGACCCCTGGTCCCCCTCAATTGGAACAGCAAAGTGCCCCTGGGGTGACCCATAGGTCCCAGGGTGAGGTCTCTGACACGGACCGCAGTCCCAGGCCGCCTAAGCGGGCTCGCTGGGAAATTCCCTCCACCTCATCACACTGTTCAGGGTCTCAGCAGGAGGACTCTCTGGAGGATGAAGCGGAGGTAACAGATCAGGATTCTGATCCTGAAGCCGCTCTCAACCTAGATACACCTGAAGGTGACGCCGTAGTGAATGACCTTATAGTGACCATCAATCAGGTGTTGGATATTTCTCCCCCAGCTCCTACAATTGAGGAGTCAGCTTCTCAGGAGAAATTCCGTTTCAGGTTTCCCAAGCGTACATTGAGTACGTTTCTGGATCACTCTGACTTCAGAGAGGCAGTCCAGAAAAACAGAGACTGTCCAGACAAGCGTTTTTCCAAGCGCCTTAAGGATACACGTTATCCCTTCCCCCCTGATGTTGTCAAGGGCTGGACTCAGTGTCCTAAGGTGGATCCTCCAATCTCCAGACTGGCGGCTAGATCCATAGTTGCAGTGGAAGATGGGGCTTCACTCAAAGATGCCACTGACAGACAGATGGAACTATGGTTGAAATCCATCTATGAAGCTATCGGCGCGTCTTTTGCTCCAGCATTCGCAGCCGTTTGGGCACTCCAAGCTATCTCAGCTTGTCAGGCGCAGATTAATGCAGTAACACGTACATCTGCCCCGCAAGTGGTGTCCTTAACCTCTCAGGCGTCGGCGTTTGCGTCCTACGCCATTAATGCTATCCTGGACTCTGCGAGCCGTATGGCGGTAGCATCCGCCAATTCGGTGGTAGTCCGCAGGGCCATGTGGCTACGTGAATGGAAGGCAGACTCTGCTTCCAAAAAGTTCTTAACCGGTTTGCCATTGTCTGGCGACCGCTTGTTTGGTGAGCGATTGGATGAAATCATTAAACAATCCAAGGGAAAGGACTCATCCTTACCCCAGTCCAGACCAAACAGACCTCAACCACGGAAGGTACAATCGAGGTTTCGGTCCTTTCGGACCGCGGGCAGGTCTCAATTCTCCTCGTCCAAAAGGCCTCAGAAAGATCAGAGGAACTCCGATTCATGGCGGTCTAAGTCACGTCCTAAAAAGACCGCCGGAGGAACCGCTCCCAAAGCGGCCTCCTCATGACTTTCGGCCTCCTCAAACCGCATCCTCGGTCGGTGGCAGGCTCTCCCGCTTTTGCGACGCCTGGCTGCCACAGGTGAAAGACCGATGGGTGAGAGACATTCTATCTCAAGGTTACAGGATAGAGTTCAGCTCTCGTCCTCCGACTCGTTTCTTCAGAACATCTCCGCCCCCCGAAAGAGCCGATGCTCTTCTGCAGGCGGTGTGCACTCTGAAGGCAGAAGGAGTGGTGATCCCTGTTCCTCTTCAGCAACGGGGTCACGGTTTTTACTCCAACTTGTTCGTGGTGCCAAAAAAGGACGGATCCTTCCGTCCTGTTCTGGACCTAAAACTGCTCAACAAGCATGTGAAAACCAGGCGGTTCCGGATGGAATCGCTCCGCTCCGTCATCGCCTCAATGTCCCAAGGAGATTTCCTAGCATCAATCGACATCAAAGATGCTTATCTCCACGTACCGATTGCACCAGAGCATCAGCGCTTCCTGCGTTTCGCCATAGGGGACGAACACCTTCAGTTCGTGGCACTGCCTTTTGGCCTGGCGACAGCCCCACGGGTCTTCACCAAGGTTATGGCAACAGTGGTGGCAATCCTACACTCTCAGGGACACTCGGTGATCCCTTACTTAGACGATCTACTTGTCAAGGCACCCTCTCAAGGGGCATGCCAACACAGCCTGAACATTGCTCTGGAGACTCTCCAGAGTTTCGGGTGGATCATCAATTTTCCAAAGTCAAATCTGACACCGGCCCAACACTGACATATCTTGGCATGGAGTTTCATACTCTCTCAGCGATAGTGAAGCTTCCGCTGAACAAACAGCGTTCACTACAGACAGGGGTGCAATCTCTCCTTCAAGGCCAGTCACACCCCCTGAGGCGCCTCATGCACTTCCTAGGGAAGATGGTAGCAGCAATGGAGGCAGTTCCTTTTGCGCAGTTTCATCTGCGCCCACTTCAATGGGACATTCTCCGCAAATGGGACAGGAAGTCGACGTCCCTCGACAGGAACGTCTCCTTTTCTCGGGCAGCCAAGGCTTCCCTTCAGTGGTGGCTTCTCCCCACTTCTCTGTCGAAGGGGAAATCCTTCCTGCCCCCATCCTGGGCGGTGGTCACGACGGACGCGAGCCTGTCAGGGTGGGGAGCGGTCTTTCTCCACCACAGGGCTCAGGGTACTTGGACTCAGTCAGAGTCCTCCCTTCAGATCAATGTTCTGGAGAAAAGGGCAGTGTATGTTGCCCTAAAGGCGTTCCAGCCGTGGCTGGAAGGCAAACAGATCCGAATTCAGTCGGACAACTCCACAGCGGTGGCATACATCAACCACCAAGGCGGGACACGCAGTCGGCAAGCCTTCCAGGAAGTCCGGCGGATTCTGCTGTGGGTGGAAGCCACAGCCTCCACCATATCCGCAGTTCACATCCCGGGCGTAGAAAACTGGGAAGCAGACTTTCTCAGTCGCCAGGGCATGGACGCAGGGGAATGGTCCCTTCACCCGGACGTGTTTCAGGAGATCTGTTGCCGCTGGGGCATGCCGGACGTCGACCTAATGGCGTCCCGGCACAACAACAAGGTCCCGACATTCATGGCACGGTCTCAAGATCACAGAGCTCTGGCGGCAGACGCCTTAGTTCAGGATTGGTCGCAGTTTCAACTCCCTTATGTGTTTCCTCCTCTGGCACTGTTGCCCAGAGTGTTACGCAAGATCAGGGCCGACTGCCGCCGCGCCATCCTCGTCGCTCCAGACTGGCCGAGGAGGTCGTGGTACCCGGATCTGTGGCATCTCACGGTGGGCCAACCGTGGGCACTACCAGACCGACCAGACTTGCTGTCTCAAGGGCCGTTTTTCCATCTGAATTCTGCGGCCCTCAACCTGACTGTGTGGCCATTGAGTCCTGGATCCTAGCGTCTTCAGGGTTATCTCAAGAGGTCATTGCCACTATGAGACAGGCTAGGAAACCAACGTCCGCCAAGATCTACCACAGGACGTGGAAGATATTCCTGTCGTGGTGCTCTGCTCAGGGTTTTTCTCCCTGGCCATTTACCTTGCCCACTTTTCTGTCCTTCCTTCAATCCGGATTGGAAAAGGGTTTGTCGCTCGGCTCCCTTAAGGGACAAGTCTCTGCGCTCTCTGTGTTTTTTCAGAAGCGCCTAGCCAGACTTCCACAGGTACGCACGTTCCTGCAGGGGGTTTGTCACATCGTCCCTCCTTACAAGCGTCCGTTAGAACCCTGGGATCTGAACAGGGTGCTGATGGCTCTTCAGAAACCACCTTTCGAGCCAATGAAGGATATTTCTCTCTCACGCCTTTCACAGAAAGTGGTCTTCCTAGTAGCAGTCACTTCACTTCGGAGAGTGTCTGAGCTAGCAGCGTTGTCGTGCAAAGCCCCTTTCCTGGTGTTTCACCAGGACAAGGTGGTTCTGCGTCCGGTTCCGGAATTTCTCCCTAAGGTGGTATCCCCCTTTCATCTCAATCAGGATATCTCCTTACCCTCTTTTTGTCCTCATCCAGTTCACCAATGTGAAAAGGATTTGCACTTGTTAGATCTGGTGAGAGCACTCAGATTCTACATTTCTCGTACGGCGCCCCTGCGCCGCTCGGATGCACTCTTTGTCCTTGTCGCTGGCCAGCGTAAAGGGTCACAAGCTTCCAAATCAACCCTGGCTCGGTGGATCAAGGAACCAATTCTCGAAGCTTATCGTTCCTCGGGGCTTCCGGTTCCCTCAGGGCTGAAGGCCCATTCTACCAGGGCCGTGGGAGCGTCCTGGGCCTTGCGGCACCAGGCTACGGCTCAGCAGGTGTGTCAGGCAGCTACCTGGTCGAGCCTGCACACTTTCACGAAACACTATCAGGTGCATACCTATGCTTCGGCAGATGCCAGCCTAGGTAGGCGAGTCCTTCAGGCGGCGGTTGCCCACCTCTAGGACGGAGCCGTTTACGGCTCTATTATGAGGTATTATTTACCCACCCAGGGACTGCTTTTGGACGTCCCAATTGTCTGGGTCTCCCAATGGAGCGACAAAGAAGGGAATTTTGTTTACTTACCGTAAATTCCTTTTCTTCTAGCTCCAATTGGGAGACCCAGCACCCGCCCCTGTTCCCTTCGGGCTGTTGTTCTTTGTGTACACATGTTGTTCATGTTGAATGGTTTCAGTTCTCCGATATTCCTTCGGATTGAATTTACTTTAAACCAATTTATAATTTTTTCCTCCTTCTTGCTTTTGCACCAAAATTGAGGAGCCCGTGATGCATGGGGGGTGTATAGGCAGAAGGGGAGGGGCTTTACACTTTTAGTGTAATACTTTGTGTGGCCTCCGGAGGCATAAGCTATACACCCAATTGTCTGGGTCTCCCAATTGGAGCTAGAAGAAAAGGAATTTACGGTAAGTAAACAAAATTCCCTTCTTTCTTCGGCGCTCCATTGGGAGACCCAGACGATTGGGTGTATAGCTACTGCCTCCGGAGGCCACACAAAGCATTACACTAAAAAGTGTAAGGCCCCTCCCCTTCTGGCTATACACCCCCAGTGGGATCACTGGCTCACCAGTTTTTCTGCTTTGTGCGAAGGAGGTCAGACATCCACGCATAGCTCCACTGTTTAGTCAGCAGTAGCTGCTGACTATATCGGATGGAAGAAAAGAGGGCCCATATAGGGCCCCCAGCAAGCTCCCTTCTCACCCCGCTTGTGGTTTGTAAGGTTGAGGTACCTTTTGCTGGTACGGCGGCTGGAGCCCACATGCTGTTTTCCTTCCACATCCCCCTGAGGGGCTCTGAGGAAGTGGGATCTTACCGGCCCCAAAGCCCTGAGGCCGGGCTCCATCCACAGACCCATTGAACCTGCTGGATACGGAGCTGGGTACCGTTCAGGGACATGGCCCTGCACCATTCAGGTACTCTGTGTCCCCGTACACACAGGCACAGCACACTCCAGACTTGCTGGGTGTGCTAGTGCGCCGGGGACAGTAAAGGGTTACAGTCACTGCAGCCTAGCTGAGTGACTTTATGTATGGGGAACTACCGCGCCGGACGCTCCGGGAGTGGCGGCGCGGCTGGGACTTGTAGTGCGCCGGGGACTTAGCGCCGACCGCGCTTTTACGGCGGCGGCGCTTATAAATCCAGTCCCCGGCTTTTGCGGCCTAGCTCCGCTTCGTTCCCGCCCCCACCCTGTCAATCAGGGTAGGGGAGAGACGCTGTACAATCAGCAGCGCCGAGGGCTGGAGCCTTATTTACATGCTCCAGCCCTCTCACTGGACACTGTGGGACGCCGGTTTCCCGCTCTGACTTGGGGGCACGCCCACGGCCCGCCCCTACTCACACGAGCTGGAGAAGGACGCCGGCAGCCATTCCTGCAGTCCGAGCTGAGAGATCGGACTCTGGGCAACCAGGCACAGGACTAGGGCGACCACACACCCGCTTATAGGCGGGCGGTAAGCGGCACCTGAAGTGCTGACCCCACTAAATACCGCAGTTGTCCATTTGTATTTTTATGCTTACACTGCATAGGTCGCTATTTTTGGCTATATGCCCTCTTAGATGGCGACACATCAGCAGCAGGAAAGCAGGGGTGCTAAGGCACAGGCTTTCTATGCTGCTTGTATTGCATGTACTGAAGTGTTCATGTGTATTTATGCTTGTATGCTATACACTGCACTGTACGGTCGCTAGTCTGGGCTATTTTCGCCTAGAATGACTAGACTACAGCAGCAGAAAAGCAGGGGTGCTGAGGCACAGGTTTTTTCTATGCTGCTTGTATTGCAGGGGTTGCAGTGTTCATTTGTACTTATGCTTGTATGCTATACATTGCACTGTATGGTCGATATTCTGGGCTATATTCCCCTAGATGGCTAGTCTACAGCAGCAGAAAAGCAGGGGTGCCAAGGCACAGGCTTTCTATGCTGCTTGTATTGCATGTGCTGCAGTGTTCATTGTACTTTATGCTTGTATGCTATACATTGCATTGTACGGTCGCCATTCTTGGCTCTATGTCCTAGATGGCTAGTCGGCAGCAGCATATAAGCAACACAGGCTTTCGATGCTGTTTTTACTGCATGTGATACTGTTCCACGGCACTGAACCCCATGCTCCCCTGGAGCACTTGGTCAGCCGGGGTCTCTACTAGACGTGGCCAAAGGAACCACCTGTCAACCCTGTCCAAGGACAGGGATGGAGTTGCAATGGGATAGAGACTTGCAGTCCGGACAGGCCATGGGCAATCTGGATCATTGCTCCCTGGCCACCCTCCTTGGGAATAAAATCGGTGCTCCGGGGGGGGTCCCAGGAGGCTCTCTGTATGATGAGGCAGACGTAGCTCATCAGGACTTTGATCCTGACAACGCTCTCAATCCGGATACACCGGATGGTGACGCCATAAGGAATGATCCTATAGCGTCCATCAATGGAATGTTGGATCTTTCTCCCTCAGCTCCCCCAGCGGAGGAGTCAGCTTCACAGCAGGAGAAGTCCCATTTCAGTAGCTCAAACGTATATTGAGTATTTTTCTGGCCACGCTGACTTCAGAGAAGCAGTCCAGGAACACCACGCTTACCAGATAAGCGTTTTCTCCAAACGTATTAAGGATACACGTTATCCTTTTCCCCCTGACGTGGTCAAGCGCGGGACCCAGGGTCCAAAGGTGGATTCTCCAATCTCCAGGCTTGCGGCTAGAGCTATAGTTGCAGTGGAGATGGGACTTCACTTAAAGATGCCAGACAGATGGACTCTGGTTGAAATCTGTCTATGAGGCTATCGGCGTGTCAGTTGCTCCGGCATTTACAGCCGTATGGGCACCCTAAGCTTTTCAGCTGTTCTTGCACAGCTGGTCTTGAGCATATGTACATTTGTGCCGCAGGGGCGTCCGTAACCTCGCAATGTCTGCATTGCGACTTACCCTATTAATGCTGTCCTGGAAGGACAGTCGAGGTTTCGGTCCTTCCCAAGCTCGGGCAGGTCCCAATTGTCCTCGTCCAAAAGAGCTGAAAAGCCTCAGAGGGGCTCAGTTTCCGGGGGCTCAATCACGCCCAAGGAAGGCAGCCGGAGGAACCGCTACCAAGGCGGTCTCCTCATGACTCTCAGCTCTCTCATCTCTCCGCATCCGCGGTTGATGGCAGACTCGCTCGCCTTTGGCGACATTTAGCTGCCACAGGTCACAGACCGGTGGGTGAGGGACATTGTGCCCACGTGCACAGGACAGAGTTCTGTTCTCGTCCTCCGACTCGATTCTTCAGAACGTCCCCACCTCCCCACCGAGCCGATGCTCTTCTGCAGGCAGAAGGAGTGGTAATCCCTGTTCCTCTTCAGGAACAAGACACGGTTTTCCTCCAATCTGGTTGTGGTGCCAAAAAAGGATGGCGCTTTCCGTTCCGTTCTGGACCTAAAACTGCTCAACAAGCACGTGGAGGCCAGGCGGTTCCGGATGAAACCCTCCGCTCCGTCATTGCCTCAATGTCTCAAGGATATTTCCTAGCATCAATAGACATCAAAGATGCTTATCTCCACGTGCCGATTGCTACAGAGCACCAATGTTTTCTACGTTTCGTGATGGGAGACGACCATCTTCAGTTCGTAGCTCTGCCATTCGGTCTGGCGACAACCCCACGGGTGTTCACCAAGGTCATGGCGGCAGTGGTAGCAGTCTTGCACTCACAGGGACACTCTGTGATCCCTTACTTGGACGATCTACTTGTCAAGGCACCCTCTCAAGAGGCATGCCAACTCAGCCTGAATGTTGCGCTGGAGACTCTCCAGACGTTCGGGTGGATCATCGACTTCTCAAAGTCAAACCTGTCACCGACCCAATCACTAACGTATCTTGGCATGGAGTTTCATACCCTCTCAGCGCTAGTGAAGCTTCCGCTGGACAAGCAGCGGTCACTACAGACTGGGGTGCAGACTCTCCGTCAAGGTCAGTCGCACTCCTTAAGACGCCTCATGCACTTCCTCGGGAAGATGGTGGCGGCAATGGAGGCGGTTCCGTTTGCGCAGTTTCATCTGCGTCCTCTTATTGGGACATTCTCCGCCAATGGGACGGGAAGTCAACATCCCTGAACAGGAAAGTATCCTTTTCACAGAAGGACTCTCTGCAATGGTGGCTTCTTCCCACCTCATTATCACAGGGAAGATCCTTCCTACCACCGTCTTGGGCGGTAGTCACGACAGACGCGAGTCTGTCAGGGTGGGGAGCAGTTTGTCTCCACCACAGGGCTCAGGGTACGTGGACTCAGCAGGAGTCCACCCTTCAGATCCATGTTCTGGAAATCAGAGCAGTGTATCTTGCCCTACTAGCCTTCCAGCAGTGGCTGGAAGGAAAGCAGATCCGAATTCAGTCGGACAACTCCACAGCGGTGGCATACATCAATCACCAAGGAGGGACACGCAGTCGGCAAGCCTTCCAGGAAGTCCGGCGGATTCTGATGTGGGTGGAAGCCACGGCCTCCACCGTATCCGCAGTTCACATCCCCGGCGTAGAACACTGGGAAGCAGACTTCCTCAGCCGCCAGGGCATGGACGCAGGGGAATGGTCCCTTCACCCGGACGTGTTTCAGGAAATCTGTAGCCGCTGGGGAAGGCCGGACGTCGACCTAATGGCGTCCAGGCACAACAACAAGGTCCCAACCTTCATAGCACGGTCTCGCGATCACAGAACTCTGGCGGCAGACGCCTTAGTGCAAGATTGGTCGCAGTTCCGGCTCCCTTATGTGTTTCCACCTCTGGCACTCTTGCCCAGAGTGCTACGCAAGATCAGATCCGACTGCAGCCGCGTCATACTCGTCGCCCCAGACTGGCCAAGGAGGGCGTGGTATCCGGATCTGTGGCATCTCACGGTCGGCCAACCGTCGGCACTACCAGACCGACCAGACTTACTGTCCCAAGGGCCGTTTTTCCATCGGAATTCTGCGGCCCTGAACCTGACTGTGTGGCCATTGAGTCCTGGATCCTAGGGTCTTCAGGATTATCCCAAGGGGTCGTTGCCACCATGAGACAGGCTAGGAAGCCCACGTCCGCTAAGATCTACCACAGAACGTGGAGGATATTCTTATCCTGGTGCTCTGCTCAGGGAGTGTCTCCCTGGCCTTTTGCATTGCCTACCTTTCTTTCTTTCCTGCAATCTGGGTTAGAAAAAGGTTTGTCGCTCGGCTCCCTTAAAGGGCAAGTCTCGGCGCTATCCGTCTTTTTTCAAAAGCGTCTAGCACGACTTCCTAAGGTGCGTACGTTCCTGCAGGGGGTTTGTCATATTGTACCCCCGTACAAGCGGCCGTTAGATCCATGGGATCTGAACAGGGTACTAGTTGCCCTCCAGAAGCCGCCCTTCGAGCCTCTGAGGGAGGTTTCACTTTCTAAACTATCACAGAAAGTGGCTTTTCTGGTAGCGATCACATCTCTTCGGAGAGTGTCTGAGCTAGCAGCGCTGTCATCCAAGGCTCCTTTCCTGGTCTTCCACCAGGACAAGGTAGTGCTGCGCCCCATTCAGGAGTTTCTCCCGAAGGTGGCTTTTCATCTTAATCAGGATATCTCTTTGCCTTCTTTTTGTCCTCATGCAGTTCATCGGTATGAGAAGAATTTACATTTGTTAGATCTGGTGAGAGCACTCAGAATCTACATTTCCCGCACGGCGCCCCTGCGCCGCTCCGATGCACTCTTTGTCCTTGTCGCTGGTAAGCGCAAAGGGTCGCAGGCTTCCAAAGCCACCCTGGCTCGATGGATCAAAGAACCAATTCTTGAAGCCTACCGTTCTGCTGGGCTTCCGGTTCCATCAGGGCTGAAGGCCCATTCTACCAGAGCCGTGGGTGCGTCCTGGGCATTGCGACACCAGGCTACGGCTCAACAGGTGTGCCAGGCAGCTACCTGGTCGAGTCTGCACACTTTCACCAAACATTATCAGGTGCATACCTATGCTTCGGCGGACGCCAGCCTAGGTAGAAGAGTCCTGCAGGCGGCAGTTGCCTCCCCGTAGGGGAGGGCTGTCTTCGCAGCTCTAACATAAGGTATTTCTTTACCCACCCAGGGACAGCTTTTGGACGTCCCAATCGTCTGGGTCTCCCAATGGAGCGCCGAAGAAGAAGGGAATTTTGTTACTTACCGTAAATTCCTTTTCTTCTAGCTCCTATTGGGAGACCCAGCACCCGCCCTGTTGTCCTTCGGGATTTTTGGGTTTTTTCGGGTACACATGTTGTTCATGTTGAACGGTTTTTCAGTTCTCCGATGTTACTCGGAGTGAATTTGTTTAACCAAGTTATTGGCTTTCCTCCTTCTTGCTTTTGCACTAAAACTGGTGAGCCAGTGATCCCACTGGGGGTGTATAGCCAGAAGGGGAGGGGCCTTACACTTTTTAGTGTAATGCTTTGTGTGGCCTCCGGAGGCAGTAGCTATACACTCAATCGTCTGGGTCTCCCAATAGGAGCTAGAAGAAAAGGAATTTACGGTAAGTAACAAAATTCCCTTCTTTAATTTTAAATAAACGTAAATAATATTGACTGAAATGTACCACTAACATGATGTACAATAAGTCATGAAAAACGATCTCTGAATCGCTAGGATCCGTAGAGGCGGTCCAGAATTGTAACCTCATAAAGTGATACCGGTCAGAACTGGGGGGAAAAAAAGGAAGTCCTGGTCATGAAAGCAAAAACCGGCTCTGGCGCAAAAGGATTAAAATGGCAATTAATAAAAAAAATTGAATAAATAAAAAATAAATATTTTTATTTATTGTGATCAAAATATTTTTTTAAACCAGTAATCTATAGCATGTAAGGGTATGCGGGGAGGTCTAGGTACAAATTTCACTACTTAACACACAAAGGAAGAACTATGCTGCTTCACTGGTCGGTATGTATGCTGATATCCACCGCAGTAAATAGAATAGACTTATAAAAATGAGTGTGCTTAGCTCATAAATTATCCAATTCAGAAATCGCTGTTTGCATCAGAAATAGTGTGAACACAGCCTAAGGCTACTTTCACACACCAGTTTTTTGGCATCAGGCACAATCCAGCGTGTGGCTGATGCAACGAATCCAACGCAGAATATGCAAAAACGGATGCACCAGATCTTTTTTTTTTTTTGATGGATCCGGTATGCTTGATCTGTCAAAAAACGGATCCGGCGCATCAGTTTCGTCCGTTTTTTTTCTGAATCCGTTTTCTTAACAATAAATTGGAGCATGCTCAGTTTAAAAAAAACGGATCCGGTCGCCGCATCAGTTTTTTGCCGCATAACATAGGATTCGGCGTCCATAGTCTTCCATTGTAAATCGCGCCTGACGCGGCGTCCATAGGCTTCCATTGTAAAGCGCGCCGATGCGGCGTCCATAGGCTTCCATTGTAAAGCGCGCCGGATGCGGCGCAATGCGTTTTTTTTTTCGTCAGAGACAAAAAACGTTACAAGAGATGTTCCATCCGGCCGTCGCATTAGCCAATTATGACGGATCCGGCAAAAGCCGGATGCAACACAATGCCATCCAGCACAATCCGCTGCTAATACAAATCAATGGGAATGAAACGGATCTGGTGCCAGATCCATTTTATCCGTTTTTTTTCCGGATTATGCCTGATGGTAAAAAAAACTGATGTGTGAAAGTAGCCTAACTACCAATCCGCATCAGATAATAGAGCTTTGCATTATTCCCTATAGAAGCTAGTAGGACTTTAATAACCATGACACATGTTAGCACGTCATCTCAAGCACCAATAACTGAAGGTGAATTATAGTTGGATCTACTTTCTGTTACAGACAAGAATACCGTACAGATCATGGATGCTGAAACCGCTGGTTCTGGAAATTTCCAGGTAACTATTATAAAGCTAAATAACAATTTGGGAATGCATATTTTTATATTCTGTTAGACATATTATCACACCTTTTGGGGTATGTATGCATTGATAAAGTGCCCGTTTCTAATAATTTTGTTGTTAGATCAGATCTTTAAGGGGTATTCCCATTTCTAAGATCCCAATATGTAGTAATATTAATAGTAGTTATTAGTGTTATTGCTATTATTGTTATTAGTAGCATTAGTGCATAATATATTATAATATTAATAGTAATTAGAATGTAGTAATTATAATCATATTAGCAAATATCTCCAATTAGAAATGTAGTATAGTTTTGATATAGCCATGTCTGTTACCGATTGTACATGGCATTGCAGTTTGGGTATCGATGGTTACAACCACTCATATAGTGACAGTTGTGATCACAGTAAATTATAAAATAGATGTTGCCATTCAAAATTACAACTGCTCCCGCAAGAAAACAAGCGATCATAAGGCTATGTCAAAAGAGAAAGAAAGTTATTGCTCTTGTAATAAGATGATGTATGTTGTACTGACGTCACTGTCCCCATTGGAGCTCACAATCTACATTCTCTATCATTAAACAAACACTGGAAGAACATACAAACTCTTTGGTGGGATTTGTTCCCATACCACTAATAGATATCATAAGGGCAGTAGGTGGCTCATGTTATCTATTATCTTGGAACCTACAAAATATGGAGAAAACACCACTGGAGAGAAATATTTCAAAGCTTGCTGTTGGAGTTCATGGATTTGTTCTGCTTTTATTTTTCAGTCAAACCTTCAGGAGGGATTGATCGCTGCGAAAGACACGGTTGAACAGCTAAACTCAGCTCTGCAGGTACCCAGTGATGTATAATTCTAATAAAACATTTGTTTTTCACATTTTTCTTTATTTTGTCCGATTTACAGTTTGTGGTTTTTATTCTAGGCTTTAATGTTTTTATTAGGTCTCCATTCTATGTCTGTGTCTGCGGACACTTCAGGCGGAGAGCCTTATATGTACGCTGCCCTACTTCTACAGCTCATGGCCTCTGCCCTTTAATTGTGCAGCATGTTCTCATCACGTTTCAACAGTGTGTGACTAGCAGGGCTGTGGAGTCAGTAAACCAAACCTGCGACTCCGGCTCCTCAATTTCCCTTGCACCGACTCCACGACTCCGACCTCCCACATATTTCTTATATTTAAGTAAAAAATGTATTGTAGTACAATGTGAACATCAGACATTTAATCAGTTGTATCGTACAGTAATCAAGATATTTAGATAGAACATAAAATATATTTTTCTTTGTCGCTCCATTGGGAGACCCAGACAATTGGGTGTATAGCTTCTGCCTCCGGAGGCCACACAAAGTATTACACTTAAAAGTGTAAAGCCCCTCCCCTTCTGCCTATACACCCCCCGTGCATCACGGGTTCCTCAGTTTTCATGCTTTGTGCGAAGGAGGCAGACATCCACGCACGTTTTCCTTCCCCATCCCTTTAGGGCTCTGGGTGAAGTGGGATCCTAATCGGTCTCCAGGCACTGAGACCGTGGTCCATCCACAGACCCCGGGGACTCTGCTGGACAAGGAGCCGAGTATCGTCAGGGACAAGGCCCTGCTACTTTGAGGTACTCTGTGTCCCCGTGGGGACCGCGCACACAAACACTGCAGCATTGCTGGGTGTGTTAGTGCGCCGGGGACCGCAGAGCTGACCGCGCTTGTGCCATCACACACTGCAGCGTGGCTGGGTGTGTTAGTTTACTGGGGACTACCGCGCTGACCGCGCGCTGCCATTTCACACTGCAGCGCGGCTGGGAGTGTTAGTACGCCGGGGACTACCGCGCCGACCGCGCTTATACGCCGGCCGCGCTTATAACTTTAGTCCCCGGCTTTTGCGGCCTAGTCTCACTTTTTTCCCGCCCCCCGGCCTGCCAGTCAGGGGAAGGGCGGGACGCTGCACAGGACGTCAGCGCCGAGGGCTGGAACATGCTTTGCATACTCCACCCCCCTCACTGTGCACAGTGGGGCACCAGATTCCCGCACTTTCTAGGGCACGCCCACGGCCCCCTCCTCTCCTCAGGACGCCGGCAGCCATTCCTGTCAGCTCTTCTGACGCTGGAGAGGGGAGACAAGCTCTGGGAGACCCAGGCAGGGATTCTGGTGATCACACAACCGCTTTGAGCGGGCGGTAAGCAGCACCTGAGGTGCTGGCCCCACTAGTGCAGAAGTGTACATATAGATTTATATGCTTATAGGCTATACTTTACACTGTATGGTGCACGGTTGATTTTTGGCTATATACCCTCCTGGATTGCTCAGAGGAGACAACAGCATATCGTCCGCAAAAAGCAAGGGTGCCAAAGCACAGGCTTACTATGCAGCCTGCGCCGCATGTACGGCTATACTACCGGCAGGTTCCACCGACCCTCATTGTGTGCAATGCTCGGCCCCTGTGGCACTTTCTCAGCCGGAGCCTCTGCTAAGGGTGGCCCAGGAGGAACCACCTGCTAGCACTGTCCAGGTGACGGGGACGGAGTTTGCAGTTTTTACTGATAGACTTTCTGAGACTATGGCTAAGATACTAGAAGCCTTGCAGTCCAGACCGGTATCTCAGACCATGGGCACTGATGAATCATTGCCCCCTGGTCCCCCTCAGTTGGAACAACAATGTCCTCCCGGGGTGTCTCATAGATCCCAGGGTGAGGTCTCTGACACGGACCGCAGCCCCAGACCGCCTAAGCGAGCTCGCTGGGAAATTCCCTCGACATCATCACATTGTTCAGGGTCTCAGCGGGAGGACTCTCTGTATGATGAAGCGGAGGTAGCTGATCAGGATTCTGATCCTGAGGCCGCTCTCAACCTTGATACTCCTGATGGGGACGCCATAGTGAATGATCTTATCGCGTCCATCAATCAAATGTTGGATATTTCTCCCTCAGCTCCTCCAGTGGAGGAGTCAGCTTCTCAGCAGGAGAAATTCCGTTTCAGGTTTCCCAAACGTACAACGAGTATGTTTCTGGACCACTCTGACTTCAAGGAGGCAGTCCAGAAACACCGAGCTTGTCCACATAAGCGTTTTTCCAAGCGCCTTAAGGATACACGTTATCCCTTCCCCCCTGACGTGGTCAAGGGCTGGACTCAGTGTCCCAAGGTGGATCCTCCAATCTCCAGACTGGCGGCTAGATCCATAGTTGCAGTGGAAGATGGGGCTTCACTCAAAGATGCCACTGACAGACAGATGGAGCTCTGGTTGAAATCCATCTATGAAGCTATCGGCGCGTCTTTTGCTCCAGCATTCGCAGCCGTATGGGCACTCCAAGCTATCTCAGCGGGTCAAGCGCAAATTGACGCAGTCACACGTACGTCTGCGCCGCAAGTGGCGTCCATAACCTCTCAGACGTCGGCATTTGCGTCCTACGCTATTAATGCTGTCCTGGACTCTGCGAGCCGTACGGCGGTTGCATCCGCCAATTCGGTGGCAATACGCAGGGCCTTGTGGCTACGGGAATGGAAGGCAGATTCTGCTTCCAAAAAGTGCTTAACCAGTTTGCCATTTTCTGGCGACCGCTTGTTTGGTGAGCGATTGGATGAAATCATCAAACAATCCAAGGGAAAGGATACATCCTTACCCCAGGCCAAACCAAACGTACCCCAACAGAGGAGGGGACAGTCGAGGTTTCGGTCCTTTCGGGGCGCGGGCAGGTCCCAATTCTCCTCGTCCAAAAGGCCTCAGAAGGAGCAGAGGAACTCCGATTCATGGCGGTCTAAGTCACGTCCTAAAAAGACCGCCGGAGGTGCCGCTACCAAGGCGGCTTCCTCATGACTTTCGGCCTCCTCACACCGCATCCTCGGTCGGTGGCAGGCTCTCCCGCTTTTGCGACACCTGGCTGCCACAGGTAAAAGACCGATGGGTGAGAGACATTCTGTCTCACGGTTACAAGATAGAGTTCAGCTCTCGTCCTCCGACTCGATTCTTCAGAACATCTCCGCCTCCCGAGCGAGCCGATGCTCTTCTGCAGGCGGTGGGCACTCTGAAGGCAGAAGGAGTGGTGGTCCCGGTTCCTCTTCAGCAACAGGGTCACGGTTTTTACTCCAACCTGTTTGTGGTTCCAAAGAAGGACGGGTCTTTCCGTCCTGTCCTGGACCTAAAACTGCTCAACAAACACGGATGGAATCCCTCCGCTCCGTCATCGCCTCAATGTCCCAAGGAGATTTTCTTGCATCGATCGATATCAAAGATGCTTATCTCCACGTACCGATTGCTCCAGAGCATCAGCGCTTCCTGCGCTTCGCCATAGGAGACGAACACCTTCAGTTCGTGGCACTGCCGTTCGGCCTGGCGACAGCCCCACAGGTTTTCACCAAGGTCATGGCTACAGTAGTAGCGGTCCTCCACTCTCAGGGTCACTCGGTGATCCCTTACTTAGACGATCTGCTGGTCAAGGCACCCTCTCAAGAGGCATGCCAACACAGCCTCAACGCTACTCTGGAGACTCTCCAGAGTTTCGGGTGGATCATCAATTTTCCAAAGTCAAATCTGACTCCGGCCCAATCGCTGACATATCTTGGCATGGAGTTTCATACCCTCTCAGCGATGGTGATGCTTCCGCTGAACAAACAGCGGTCACTGCAGACAGGGTTGCAATCTCTCCTTCAAGGTCAGTCACACCCCTTGAGGCGCCTCATGCACTTCCTAGGGAAGATGGTGGCAGCAATGGAGGCAGTCCCTTTCGCGCAGTTTCACCTGCGTCCTCTTCAATGGGACATCCTACGCAAATGGGACAGGAAGTCGACGTCCCTCGACAGGAACGTCTCCCTCTCTCAGGCAGCCAAAGCTTCCCTTCGGTGGTGGCTTCTTCCCACTTCTCTGTCGAAGGGGAAATCCTTCCTACCCCCATCCTGGGCGGTGGTCACGACGGACGCGAGTCTGTCAGGGTGGGGAGCAGTCTTTCTCCACCACAGGGCTCAGGGTACGTGGACTCAGCAAGAGTCCTCCCTTCAGATCAATGTTCTGGAGATCAGGGCAGTGTATCTTGCCCTAAAAGCGTTCCAGCAGTGGCTGGAAGGCAAGCAGATCCGAATTCAGTCGGACAACTCCACAGCGGTGGCTTACATCAACCACCAAGGCGGAACACGCAGTCGGCAAGCCTTCCAGGAAGTCCGGCGTATTTTGATGTGGGTGGAAGCCACGGCCTCCACCATCTCCGCAGTTCACATCCCGGGCGTAGAAAACTGGGAAGCAGACTTTCTCAGTCGCCAGGGCATGGACGCAGGGGAATGGTCCCTTCACCCGGACGTGTTTCAGGAGATCTGTTGCCGGACGTCGACCTAATGGCGTCCAGGCACAACAACAAGGTCACGGCATTCATGGCACGATCTCACGATCACAGAGCTCTGGCGGCAGATGCCTTAGTTCAGGATTGGTCGCAGTTTCAACTCCCTTATGTGTTCCCACCTCTGGCACTGTTGCCCAGAGTGTTACGCAAGATCAGGTCAGACTGCCGCCGCGCCATTCTCGTCGCTCCAGACTGGCCGAGGAGGTCGTGGTACCCGGATCTGTGGCATCTCACGGTGGGCCAACCGTGGGCACTACCAGACCGACCAGACTTGCTGTCTCAAGGGCCGTTTTTCCATCTGAATTCTGCGGCCCTCAACCTGACTGTGTGGCCATTGAGTCCTGGATCCTAGCGTCTTCAGGGTTATCTCAAGAGGTCATTGCCACTATGAGACAGGCCAGGAAACCAACGTCTGCCAAGATCTACCACAGGACGTGGAAGATATTCTTATCTTGGTGCTCTGATCAGGGGTTTTCCCCCTGGCCATTTGCCTTGCCCACTTTTCTTTCCTTTCTTCAATCAGGATTGGAAAAAGGTTTGTCGCTCGGCTCCCTTAAGGGACAAGTCTCAGCACTCTCTGTGTTCTTTCAGAAGCGTCTTGCCAGGCTTTCTCAGGTACGCACGTTCCTGCAGGGGGTTTGTCACATTGTCCCTCCTTACAGGCGGCCGTTAGAACCCTGGGATCTGAACAGGGTTCTGATGGCCCTTCAGAAGCCACCTTTTGAGCCTTTGAAGGATATTTCTCTTTCTCGCCTTTCGCAGAAGGTGGTCTTCCTAGTAGCAGTCACATCACTTCGGAGAGTGTCTGAGCTAGCAGCGTTGTCATGCAAGGCCCCTTTCCTGGTGTTTCACCAGGACAAGGTGGTGCTGCGCCCGGTTCCGGAATTTCTTCCTAAGGTGGTATCCACCTTTCATCTCAATCAGGATATCTCCTTACCTTCTTTTTGTTTTCATCCAGTTCATCAATGTGAAAGGGATTTGCATTTGTTAGATCTGGTGAGAGCGCTCAGAATCTACATTTCCCGTACGGCGCCCCTGCGCCGCTCGGAGGCACTCTTTGTCCTTGTCGCTGGTCAGCGTAAGGAGTCACAGGCTTCCAAATCCACCCTGGCTCGGTGGATCAAGAAACCAATTCTCGAAGCCTACCGTTCTTCTGGACTTCCGGTTCCCTCAGGGCTAAAGGCCCATTCTACCAGAGCCGTGGGTGCGTCCTGGGCTTTGCGGCACCAGGCTACGGCTCAGCAGGTGTGCCAGGCGGCTACCTGGTCGAGCCTGCACACTTTCACCAAACACTATCAGGTGCATACCTATGCTTCGGCGGATGCCAGCCTAGGTAGACGAGTCCTTCAGGCGGCGGTTGCCCACCTGTAGGAACGGGCCGTTTTACGGCTCTATTACGAGGTATTATTTTACCCACCCAGGGACAGCTTTTGGACGTCCCAATTGTCTGGGTCTCCCAATGGAGCGACAAAGAAGAAGGGAATTTTGTTTACTTACCGTAAATTCCTTTTCTTCTAGCTCCAATTGGGAGACCCAGCACCCGCCCTGTTCCCTTCGGGCTGTTGTTTTTTAGTGTACACATGTTGTTCATGTTGAATGGTTTCAGTTCTCCGAAATTTCTTCGGATTGAAGTTACTTTAAACCAATTTATTAGCTTTCCTCCTTCTTGCTTTTGCACTAAAACTGAGGAACCCGTGATGCACGGGGGGTGTATAGGCAGAAGGGGAGGGGCTTTACACTTTTAAGTGTAATACTTTGTGTGGCCTCCGGAGGCAGAAGCTATACACCCAATTGTCTGGGTCTCCCAATTAGAGCTAGAAGAAAAGGAATTTACGGTAAGTAAACAAAATTCCCTTCATTGGAATACAACTTTAGAACACAAACTAATAAATTGTAAATATGCAATACCCTATGTAATATAGATTACACTATATATATATATATATATATATATATATATATATATATATATATATATATATATATATATATATATATATATATATATATATATATATATATATAAAAAATTAAACACCGTGTAATAAACTAAGTAAGTGGCAAGAAACAGTTTTTCAACAAAAACATACTAAATAACATTTGTGCAGTCCATGAATATGTTCTAAGAAATAGAATTGCCTCCATGAGATCCTCCTTCATAGATGAACTCAAATCTGACCTAATAATGTTAAGGCTAGAGAACAACCTCTCTACAGTAACTTGGGTTGGAGGCAAAGCCGTAACCACATGGGCAACATCTCTAACAATTTCCGGGTATAAAGGAATTGCCTCATGCACAGTCAGTTTTGATGAACGGTTGAATTTTTCGATTTCTTTGAGAGCAAGTGAAAGATTTTTCTGAAATCTGGTCAATCTGCTGCTATAGGAGATGGAGTGAAATCTTTTTCCTTGCGGCAACGCTTTGCCTGCTCCATGTCATCCAAATACATGTCAAAGTTAAACTCCTCATCTGATGAGGATGAAGATATGGCAGCAGTAGCACTGTCAGCACCCAAGTCCTCTTGCGCCTGGCAGTCCTGTAGCCACTCATCCTAGTTGCTACCTCACTCAAAGCTTCTTTTCCTTTAGTAAGCTGTTGATCATCAAGCAGTATACGATGACTTGGGTCCACATAAACAGCTGCCAGAAGAATTTTATTTTCCAATATCTGTGTCTCTCTCCGTTTCATTTGAGCAGAAATGCCATCTGCGATTAAACCTTCTCTTTGGGACAGGCAAAATAGCAAGTTTTTCCACTCCCTTATGAAAATGCCAGGAGTTAAATCCTCAGCTTGTAATTTCTTTATCGTTCCTATGGGAGACCCAGACATTGGGGTGTATAGCTTCCGCCTCCGGAGGACACACAAAGTACTACACTAAAAAAGTGTAGCTCCTCCCTCTGAGCATATACACCCCCTGGATAACCAAATCTAGCCAGTTCATTGCTTTTTGTTCAGGAGGCATACATCCACGCATGCATTCTCATCTGATTTTTCATTTTGGAAAGAGTTTGAAGAAAAGACTCCCGGCATGTCCCTTCTAACCCCACTATGTCGGCGGTGTTGTTAAGGTTGATTCCAGGGCTGGAGCCTTACATGCCGCGCTCCTTCACCATCCCTCGGGCTCTGGCTTGAAGTGGGAGCCAGCACGGTTCTCCCTGCTTTGCAGGAGACCGGTCTCCATCCGCAGCCCTTCAGGATCCTGCTGGACGGAGCACTCATCCCCAGGGACTTGAAACCCTGCGTCTCACAAGCTAAGTATCTGAGACGTTTATGTTCGGGGGGTCCCTTGTACTTTATTGTTGGGGAGAGTGTGCTGTGTAACTGTTCTGACATTTCCGGCCGGTTCTCTGGTTGTCACCTGAGAACCGCGCCGATGGAGCCTGCGCGACGGCCGCATCGATTAAATTTACGCCCCGGCTTCGCCTGAGGCCTAGTTTCGATTTCACTGCCCTTGCATGTCAATCATGCAGAGGGACAGTGCGGCTGCTCCCAGCGGCCGTTCGGCACAGGGGAGGGACACTCCTCTCTGAGTAAATGTCCCCTCCCCTGTAAATCTCCTTGGCCCTCCAGATCCCGCTCTCAGAGTAGGTCCCGCCCCCTCTCCTCGCTCCGGCGCCATTTTCTCAGCGTTCTCTCAGCGATCGGCGCTGGCTGCAGCATCCCTGCTAATCTGTCTGGGGGTCCGGGCTGTGAGATCTGGAGGGCACACAAACGGTCTGGTAAGCCACAACCTCCGGTTGTGGACCTGCTTATATACTCTCTGGGGGTCATTCTGGCTCAGAGCCCCCACTTCAGCAGCATGTCTCACACAAGGAGCAAGGCTGCAAGGCTGTACTCAATATGCACTGCATGTAAGCTCATACTGCCTGAACCGAGCACATATCCACATTGAGATGCCTGCTCTAACCTGACAATGCCTCAGCCTGGAATCGCACCTACAGTGGTCCCTCCGGCTGCTCCGGCTCCGGTGGCTGAACCCCCGACTTGGGTAGAATCCTTTTCTAGGTCAATCTCCCAGTCTTTTGCCGACTCCATGGGACAGCTGTCCCGGACTTTGCTGAACATGCATCAGCCCCCTTCTCAGGGCGCCTCTGCTGCTAGGGCTCTCTCAGCGGAGCTCACAGAGGATTCTTCATCTGGTCCCAGACCCCGTCCTAAAAGGAGGCGCAGGGCTCCCTCTCCTTCCTCGTCCCGCGGCTCTGATTCAAGAGCTGACTCGCAGGACGAGGAGGATGTCGTTACTGGGGGCTCGGAGGCGGCCTTCATGTGCCCCATTGATCTGTCCGAAAGTGACTCAGATGTTAGTGATTTGATTGCGTCCATTAATTCTGTACTGGACCTCAATCCGCCAGTATCAGAGGAGCAACCCTCTCTGGCAGAAAAGCACCAGTTTACCTTGCCTAAGAGGACAAGGAGTGTGTTCTTTAACCACTCCAGTTTTCAGGCCACTGTGACCAAGCCTAGGGCCTGTCCTGACAAACTCTTCCCAAAGCGTAGTTCTGATGACCGTTTTCCCTTTCCACCAGAGGTGGTCAAGGAGTGGGCTCATTCACCAAAGGTAGACCCTCCGGTGTCTAGACTTTCAGCCCGGACAGTTGTATCAGTGGCTGATGGCACCTCACTTAAGGATTCCACTGACCGCCAGGTTGACCTTCTGGCCAAATCTGTATATGAGGCGGCAGGGGCCTCGTTCTCCTCATCTTTTGCAGCAGTGTGGGCTCTCAAAGCCATCTCTGCTTCTCTAGAGGAGATGCATTCCCTCACCAGGGAATCTATGCCCGGAATGGTTGCCTTAACTTCCCAGGCTTCAGCTTTTTCATTTTATGCCATGTCTGCCATGCTGGAAGCTTCTCACCGCACTGCGGTGGCTTCGGCTAATTCCCTCGCTATCCGCAGTATCTTGTGGCTTCGAGAGTGGAAGGCAGACGCTTCTTCAAAGAAGTACCTTGCTGGGCTCCCTTTTGCTGGGTCCAGGCTGTTCGGTGAACAACTGGATGAAATTATTAAGGAAGCTACTGGCGGGAAGAGTACTTCCATGCCACAAACTAAAACCAGGAAACCTGTCCAGGGCAGGAACCAGTCGAGGTTTCGTTCCTTTCGTTCCTCCAACTGGTCGTCCTCTAAGCCCTCAGCCTCGTCCACTAACTCAGCCAAGGACCAAAAACCCAACTGGCGCACGAAGCCGCGTCCTCAGAAGACCGCAGGAGCTGCTGCCACTAAGGCAGCCTCCTCTTGACTATCTGGCCGCGCCAGCAACGTCCTTGGTCGGTGGCAGGCTCTCCCACTTTGGCGACGTGTGGTTTCAACACGTCTCCGATCAGTGGGTGTGGGATATCATCTCCCACGGCTACAGGATAGAATTCTCTTCCAGCCCGCCAAACAGATTTTTTCTGTCAACTCCCCCCTGCTCCAAGGCCGCCGCCTTCTCTCAGGCCGTGGCATCCTTGCAGGCCAACGGAGTAATTGTACCGGTTCCCGCCCGGGAACGGTTCAGAGGTTTCTACTCAAATCTCTTCCTAGTCCCCAAAAAGGACGGTTCCTTCCGGCCCATCCTGGATCTCAAGCTTCTCAACAAGCATGTTCAGGTGCGGCATTTTCGCATGGAGTCATTGCGATCAGTCATTGCCTCAATGACCCAAGGAGATTTCCTGGCATCCATCGACATCAGAGATGCCTATCTGCATGTGCCAATTGCAGTTTCACACCAGCGTTGGCTACGTTTTGCAATCGGAGAGGAACATTTCCAATTCGTGGCTCTCCCCTTCGGGTTAGCCACGGCCCCTCGAGTATTCACCAAGGTCATGGCAGCAGTGGTTGCGGTTCTGCACCTCTAGGGGTTGGCAGTGATTCCTTACCTGGACGACCTTCTAGTCAAGGCCTCATCCAGTGCAGACTGTCAGCGGAGTGTCTCGCTCACTCTCGCCACTCTAGTCCAATTCGGGTGGCTTGTCAATCTGCCCAAATCCACTCCGACTCCGACCCAGAAGCTCACGTACCTAGGGATGCAATTCGAGACTCTGCCGGCACTTGTGAAGCTGCCCTTAGTCAAACAGCAGTCCCTCCTTCTGGCGGTGCGCTCTTTGCTGAGGCCCCGCCGTCATTCCAACAGGCACCTAATGCAGGTGCTGGGTCAGATGGTGGCGTCAATGGAAGCGGTTCCCTTTGCCCAGTTCCATCTGCGTCCTCTACAGCTGGACATTCTCCGCTGTTGGGACAATGGGACAAGCAGACTTCCTCCTTGCACAGGTTAGTGGCTCTGTCGCCACAGACCAGGGGCTCCCTTCAGTGGTGGCTTCGGCCCCTCTCTCTGTCTCAGGGACGCTCCTTCCTGGCCCCGTCCTGGGTGATCCTCACCACGGATGCCAGTCTATCCGGCTGGAGAGCGGTATATCTCCACCACAGAGCGCAGGGCACTTGGACTCCGTCCGAATCAGCCCTCTCGATCAATGTGCTGGAAACCAGAGCTTTGCTTCTAGCTCTCTTAGCCTTTCACCACCTGTTGGCGGGCAAGCACATCCGAGTCCAGTCAGACAACGCGACAGCGGTTGCCTACATCAATCACCAAGGCGGGACACGCAGCCGCCTGGCAATGTTGGAGGTTCAACGCATCCTTCAGTGGACGGAGGACTCCAAGTTTACCATATCCGCAGTCCACATCCCAGGCGTGGAAAACTGGGAGGCAGATTATCTCAGCCGGCAAACCGTGGACAGTGGCGAGTAGTCCCTGCATCCGGCAGTGTTTCGGTCAATCTGCCGCAAGTGGGGCACTCCGGAAGTGGATCTAATGGCATCCCGGCACAACAACAAGGTTCCGGTTTACGTGGCTCGCTCCCACGATCCTCAGGCCTTTGCAGCGGACGCTCTGGTTCAGGATTGGTCCCAGTTTCGTCTGTCTTACGTGTTTCCCCCTCTAGCTCTCTTGCCCAGAGTCCTGCGCAAGATCAGAATGGAGGGCCGTCGGGTCATCCTCATTGCTCCGTACTGGCCCAGGCGAGCTTGGTACCCAGACCTGCTCCATCTGTTCGTAGAGGTGCCGTGGCATCTCCCGGACCGTCCAGACCTTCTCTCACAAGGTCCGTTTTTCCGCCAGAATTCTGCGGCTCTCAGATTGACGGCGTGGCTCTTGAGTCCTGGATCTTGACGACTTCTGGTATCCCTCCTGAAGTCATCTCCACTATGACTCGGGCTCGGAAGTCTTCCTCGGCCAAGATCTATCACAGGACCTGGAGAATTTTCCTGTCCTGGTGTCGCTCTTCCGGCCATGCTCCTTGGCCTTTTTCCTTGCCGATCCTCCTGTCCTTTCTACAGTCCGGTCTGCAGCTAGGAGTATCCCTCAATTCTCTCAAGGGACAGGTCTCGGCTCTGTCTGTGTTGTTCCAGCGGCGTGTCGCCCGGCTGGCTCAGGTGCGCACCTTCATGCAGGGCGCGTCTCACATCATTCCGCCTTACCGGCGGCCCTTGGATCCCTGGGACCTCAATCTGGTCCTCACGGCCTTGCAGAAACCCCCCTTTGAGCCTCTTAGGGAGGTTTCTTTGTCTAGTCTTTCACAGAAAGTGGTCTTTCTAGTGGCCATAACTTCCCTCAGGAGAGTCTCTGATTTGGCTGCGCTCTCTTCGGAGTCACCTTTTTTGGTTTTTCATCAAGACAAGGTGGTTCTCCGTCCAACTCCGGACTTTCTCCCTAAGGTGGTTTCTCTTTTCCACCTTAACCAGGACATTTCCCTGCCTTCTTTTTGTCCGGCTCCTGTTCATCGCTTTGAAAAAGCGTTGCATACTCTGGATCTGGTGCGGGCGCTCCGGATCTATGTGTCTCGCACCGCTGTTCTTAGGCGGTGCACTTCTCTTTTTGTGCTAACCACAGGTCGGCGTAAGGGCCTCTCTGCTTCTAAGCCGACCTTAGCTCGTTGGATTAGGTCGGCCATTTCCGATGCCTACCAGTGTACTCAGGTGCCTCCCCCGCCGGGGATCAAGGCACACTCGACCAGAGCTGTCGGTGCCTCTTGGGCTTTCAGGCACCAGGCTACGGCTCAGCAGGTCTGTCAGGCTGCCACTTGGACTAGTCTGCATACCTTTTCAAAGCACTACCAAGTGCATGCTCATGCTTCGGCAGATGCGAGCTTGGGCAGACGCATCCTTCAGGCGGCTGTCGCCCATTTGTGAAGTTAGGTTCCGCCTACTTCCCAGTTTTCTGTTTATTCCCACCCATGGACTGCTTTGAGACGTCCCAATGTCTGGGTCTCCCATAGGAACGATAAAGAAAAAGAGAATTTTGTTTACTTACCGTAAATTCTTTTTCTTATAGTTCCATATTGGGAGACCCAGCACCCTCCCTGTTGCCTGTTGGCAGTTTCTTGTTCCGCGTGTTATCACCGGCTGTTGTTGTAGACAGAGGCTCCGGTTGTTCTGGTTCTTGCTCTATCTCTACTTGTGGGTGGCTATTCTCCTTCAGCTTTTGCACTAAACTGGCTAGATTTGGTTATCCAGGGGGTGTATATGCTCAGAGGGAGGAGCTATACTTTTTAGTGTAGTACTTTGTGTGTCCTCCGGAGGCAGAAGCTATACACCCAATGTCTGGGTCTCCCAATACGGAACTATAAGAAAAAGAATTTACGGTAAGTAAACAAAATTCTCTTTTTCTTCGGCGCTCCATTGGGAGACCCAGACGATTGGGTGTATAGCTACTGCCTCCGGAGGCCACACAAAGTATTACACTAAAAAGTGTAAGGCCCCTCCCCTTCTGCATATACACCCCCCGTGGGATCACGGGCTCTCAGTTTTCATGCTTTGTGCGAAGGAGGTCCGACATCCACGCATAGCTCCACTGTTTTTAGTCAGCAGCAGCTGCTGACTATGTCGGTTGGAAGAAAAGTGGGCCCATATGGGGCCCCCAGCATGCTCCCTTCTCACCCCACTCTTGTCGGGTGTTTGTTAAGGTTGAGGTACCCATTGCGGGCACGGAGGCTGGAGCCCACATGCTGCTTTCCTTCCCCATCCCCCCTCAGGGCTCTGGGTGAAGTGGGATCTTACCGGTCTCCAGGCACTGAGACCGGGCTCCATCCACAGACCCGGAGAACCTGCTGGATATGGAGCTGGGTATCGTCAGGGAAGGGCCCTGCTACATTAAGGTACTCTGTGTCCCCGTACACATCGCGCACACACACACCAGCATTGCTGGGAGTGCTAGTGCGCCGGGGACAACAGCGCGGAGCGCTTGTGCTATTATTCACGGCAGCTTAGCTGAGTGCATTTATGTATTAGGAACTGCCGCGCCGGCCGCTGCTGGGTGTTTTACACTGTGGCGCGGCTGGGACTTGTGGTGCGCCGGGGACTTCCGCGCCGGCCGTGCACATAGGACGGCCGCGCTTATTACTCGAGTCCCCGGCTTTGCGGCCTAGTATTCGTTTCGTTCCCGCCCCCAGCCCTGTCAGTCAGGGGAGGGGCGGGACGCTGTACGGAAAGTCAGCGCCGAGAGCTGGAGTCTGCTTTGCATCCTCCAGCCCCCTTCACTGGACACAGTGGGACGCCAGTTTCCCGCTCTCTTCTGGGGCACGCCCACGGCCCGCCCCTCTTCACAGGACGCCGGCGGCCATTGCCGGCACGCAGTCTGAGCTGGAGAAGAGAGACAAGCTCTGGGCAACCAGTCACAGGATTCTGGCGACCACACACCCGCTTTCTGCGGGCGGTAAGCAGCACCTGAAGTGCTGACCCCACTAATGCCGAAGTGTTCATTTGTACTTTATGCTTGTATGCTATACATTGCACTGTACGGTCGCTATTCTGGCTATCTACACGCCTAGATGGCTAGACAACAGCAGCAAAAAGCAAGGGTGCTAAGGCACAGGTTTTCTATGCTGCCTGTATTGCATGTGCTGAAGTGTTCATTTGTACTTTATGCTTGTATGCTATACATTGCACTGTACGGTCGCTATTCTTGGCTATATACTCCTAGATGGCTGGACAACAGCAGCAAAAAGCAACGGTGCTAAGGCACAGGCTTTCTATGCTGCTTGTATTGCATGTGCTGAAGTGTTTATTTGTACTGTATGCTTGTATGCTATACATTCACTGTACGGTCGCTATTCTTGGCTATATACTCCTAGATGGCTAGACAACAGCAGCGAAAAAGCAAGGGTGCCAAGGCACAGGCTTTCTATGCTGCTGGTACTGCACGTGATACTGTTCCACACGGCAGGTTCCACTGACCCCCATTGTGTGCAATGCTTCCCTGTAGCACTTGGTCAGCCGCGGTCTCTGCTAGAGGTGGCCAAAGGAACCACCTGTGAACCCTGTCCAGGGACAGGGACGGAGTTGCAGTTTCGGCTGATAGATTGTCTGTGACTATGACTAACATCTTAGAGACTTTGCAGTCCAGACAGACCATGGGCACTGTTGATTCAATGCCCCTGGCCACCCTCATTTGGAACAAATCAGTGCTCCGGGGGGGTCCCATGCATCCCAGGGTGCAGGCTCTGACACGGACGACAGTCCCAGACAGCCTAAGCGAGTTCGCTGGCAGCGGCACTCTGCTTCATCACGGGTCAGGGTCCCAGCAGGAGGACTCTCTGTATGTTGAGGCAGACGTAGCTGATCAGGACTCTGATCCTGAGACCGCTCTCAATCCGGATACACCGGATGGTGACGCCATAGTGAATGATCTTATAGCGTCCATCAATAGACTGGTGGATCTGTCTCCCTCAGCTCCTCCAGTGGAGGACTCAGCTTCACAGCAGGAGAAATCCCATTTCAGTATCTCAAGCGTATATTGAGTACTTTTCTGGTCACTCTGACTTCAGAGAAGCAGTCCAGAAACACCACGCTTCTCCAGATAAGCGTTTCTCCAAACGTATTAAGGATACACGTTATCCCTTTCCCCCTGACGTGGTCAAGCGCTGGACCCAGTGTCCAAAGGTGGATCCCCCAATCTCCAGGCTTGCGGCTAGGTCCATAGTTGCAGTGGAAGATGGGACTTCACTTAAAGATGCCATTGACAGACAGATGGACCTTTGGTTGAAATCTGTCTATGAAGCTATCGGCGGGTCGGTTGCTCCGGCATTCGCAGCCGTAGGGGCACTCCAAGCTTTTTCAGCTGGTCTTGCGCAGGTGGACACTGTCACATGTACATCTGTGCCGCAGGTGGCGTCCTTAACCTCGCAATGTCTGCATTGCGACTTACGCTATTAATGCTGTCCTGGACTCTACGAGCCGTACGTCAGTGGCGTCCGCCAACTCCGTGGTTTTACGCAGAGCCTTGTGGTTGAGGGAATGGAAAGCAGATTCTGCTTCCAAAAAAGTGCTTAACCAGGTTGCCATTATCTGGTGACAGACTGTTTGGTGAGCCAAAAGGACTCAAAAGGCTCAGAGGTGCGCAGATTCCTGGCGGGCTCAATCACGCCCAAGGAAGGCAGCCGGAGGAACCACGACCAAGGCGGTTTCCTCATGACTTTCAGCCCTCTCTCTCCGCATCCGCGGTCGGTGGCAGACTCCCCCGCTTTGGCGACATTTAGCTGCCACAGGTCAAAGACCGGTGGGTGAGAGACAGTTTGTCTCACGTGTACAGGATGGAGTTCTGTTCTCGTCCCCCGGCTCGATTCTTCAGAACTTCCTCACCTCCCGACCGAGCCGATGCTCTTCTGCAGGCAGAAGGAGTGGTAATCCCTGTTCCTCCTCAGGAACAAGATACGATTTTTACTCCAATCTGGTTGTGGGGCCAAAAAAAAAAAAAAAAAAAAAAAAAAAAGACGGCTCTTCCGTTCCGTTCTGGACCTGAAACTGCTCAACAAGCATGTGAAAACCAGGCGGTTCCGGATGGAATCCCTCCGCTCCATCATGGCCTCAATGTCTCAAGGAGATTTCCTAGCATCATTTGACATCAGGATGCTTATCTCCACGTGCCGATTGCTCCAAGGCACCGGCGTTTGCTACGATTCGTTATTGAAGACGAGCATCTTCAGTTCGTAGCTCTGCCCTTCGGTCTGGCGACAGCCCCACGGGTTTTCACCAAGTTCATGGCAGCAGTGGGAGCAGTCCCGCACTCTCAGGGTCACTCTGTGATCCCTTACTTGGACGATCTACTCATCAAGGCACCCTCTCAAGAGGCATGTCAACACAGCCGGAACGTGGTGCTGGAGACTCCCCAGAGTTTCGGGTGGATCATCAACTTTTCAAAGTTAAATCTAACACCGACCCAATCGCTGACATATCTTGGCATGGAGCTTCACACTCTCTCAGCGATAGTGAAGCTCCCGCCGGACAAACAGCGTTCACTCCAGACGGGGGTGCAGTCTCTCCTTCAAGGCCAGTCACACCCCTTAAGACGCCTCATGCAGAGGCAGTTCCTTTCGCGCAGTTTCATCTGCGTCCGCTTCAATGGGACATTCTTCGCCAATGAGATGGGAAGTCGACGTCCCTAGACAGGAACGTCCCCCTTTTTTCAGACGGTCAAGGACTCTCTTCAGAGGAGTCCACCCTTCAGATCACTGTTCTGGAAATCTGGGCAGTGTATCGTGCCCTGCAAGCCTTCCAGCAGTGGCTGGAAGGCAAACAGATCCGAATTCAGGTGGACAACTCTACAGCGGTGGCATATATCAACCACCAAGGGGAACACGCAGTCGGCAAGCCTCCCAGGAAGTCCGGCGGATTCGGATGTGGGTGGAAGACAGAGCATAACCCGGACGGGTTTCAAGAAATCTGTAGCCGCTGGGGGGGGCCGGACGTCGACCTAATGGCGTCTCGGCACAACAACAAGGTCCCGATTTTCATGGCGCGGTCTCACGATCAAAGAGCTCTGGCGGCAGGCGCTTTAGTTCAGGATTGGTCGCAGTTCCAGCTACCGATTGCCGCCGCGCCATCCTCGTCGCCCCAGACTGGCCGAGGAGGTCGTGGTACCCGGATCTGTGGCATCGCACGGTCGGCAACCGTGGGCACTACCAGGCCGGCCAGACTTGCGGTCCCAAGGGCCGTTTTTCCATCTGAATTCTACGGCCCTGAACCTGACTGGTGACCATTGAGTCCTGGATCCTAGCGTCTTCAGGATTATCTCAAGGCGTCATTGCCACCATGAGACGGGCTAGCAAGCCGACGTCTGCTAAGATCTACCACAACTCGTGGAACATATTCTTATCTTAGTGTTCTGCTCAGGGAGTGTCTCCCTAGCCATCAGCATTGCCTACTTTTCCTGCAATCTTGTTTGGAAAAAGGTTTGTCGCTCGGCTCCCTTAAAGGACGAGTCCCAGCGCTGTCTGTAGTCTTTCAGAAGCGCCTAGTACGGCTTCCTCAGGTACGCACGTTCCTGCAGGGGGTTGGTCACATTGTCTCTCCGTACAAGAGGCCGTTAGACCCATGGGATCTGAACAGGGTACTATTTGCTCTCCAGAACCCGCCCTTCGAGCCTCTGAGGGATGTTTCACTTTCTCGACTTTCACAGAAAGTGGCCTTCTGGTAGCGGTCATATCTCTTCGGAGAGTGTCCGAGCTAGCAGCGCGGTCCTCCAAAGCTCCCTTCCGGGTGTTTCACCAGGACAAGGTAGTACTGCGCCCGATTCAGGAGTTTATCCCTAAGGTGGTATCCTCCCTTCATCTCAATCAGGATATCTCCTTACCTTCCTTTTGTCATCATCCAGTTCATCGAGATGAAATGGATTTGCATTGGTTGGATCTGGTGAGAGTACTCAGAATCTACATTTCCCGTGCGGCGCCCCTGCGCCGCTCGGAGGCACTCTTTGTACTTGTCGCTGGTCAGCGTAAAGAGTCGCAGGCTTCAAAATCCACCCTGGCTCGATAGATCAATGAACCAATTCTTGAAGCCTACTGTTCTGCTGGGCTTCCGGTTCCATCAGGGCTGAAGGCCCATTCTACCAGAGCCGTGGGTGCGTCCTGGGCATTACGGCACCAGGCTACGGCTCATCAGGTGTGCCAGGCAGCTACCTGGTCGAGTCTGCACACTTTCACCAAGCATTATCAGGTGCATGCCTACGCTTAGGCGGATTCCAGCCTAGGTAGAAGAGTCCTGCAGGCGGCGGTTGCCTCCATGTAGGGAAGGGCTGTTTTACGGCCCTAACTTGAGGTATTAATTTACCCACCCAGGGACTGCTTTTGGACGTCCCAATCGTCTGGGTCTCCCAATGGAGCGCCGAAGCAGAAGGGAATTTTGTTACTTACCGTAAATTCCTTTTCTTCTAGCTCCAATTGGGAGACCCAGCACCCGCCCTGTTTCCTTCGGGATTTTTGGTTGTTTCGGGTACACATGTTGTTCATGTTGAATGGTTTCAGTTCTCAGAGGTTCCTTCGGATTGAATTTGTTTAACCAGTTATTGGCTTTCCTCCTTCTTGCTTTTGCACTAAAACTGAGAGCCCGTGATCCCACGGGGGGTGTATATGCAGAAGGGGAGGGGCCTTACACTTTTTAGTGTAATACTTTGTGTGGCCTCCGGAGGCAGTAGCTATACACCCAATCGTCTGGGTCTCCCAATTGGAGCTAGAAGAAAAGGAATTTACGGTAAGTAACAAAATTCCCTTCTTTTTAGTCACGGTAAATGGGTGATAAAGCAATTCCTTCAATTCAGCCACCTGTGTCCATTAAGCTTCACTTATTGTTACCTGAGGGTTCGCCATATCTATAAGAAACTGTTTTAGTTCAAGCAATCGCTCAATCATTAAAGAAGTGCTGCCCTACCGAGTGGCTTGATCGACAAGCACGTGTCTTCAAGATGGAATCAATTTTAGGGGTTCTGGCGGCAATAACCAACTTCCTCACTTTTCCATTTAGATTTCCAGCATGTCCCTCTTGCAGACTATCTCTTAGGCCTGAAACACACATCCGTTAAAAACCCGCACGTGCCGCGAGATACGTATTTTCCCTGCGTGTTGCGTGAGGTAAGTACATGTCTCTGGAACGTGCGGTCCACGTGTATTCTCCGTGTGCTATCGCAGATAGCACACGGAGAACAGGTAAATTACATACTCATGTGGTCCGCGCTGCTGTCCAGGGTCCTGATCTTCGGCTCCAGCCCCGCCCACTCCCCGCTGACGCTGCTTCCATCCGAGCGAAGGGGAGGAGATCAGCGCCCGGGACAGCATGCTCACCTCCTTTACACGCTCATAACGAGCGGCGGCCGGCAGGAACAGTTTGCAGCGGTAGAATCTGTAGGGCTAGTGGAGGTGAGTATTTGTTTTTTTCTTCAGCGCTCTATTGGGAGACCCAGACGATTGGGGTATAGCTACTGCCCTCTGGAGGCCACACAAAGCACTACACTAAAAGTGCAAGGCCCCTCCCTCTCTGGCTATACCCCCCCGTGGTATCACGGGTACTCCAGTTTTAGCTTTGTGTGCGAAGGAGGTCAGACATTCCATGCATAGCTCCACAGATTTTAGTCAGCAGTAGCTGCTGACTAGTTCGGATGGAAGAAAAGAGGACACATATAGTGTTCCCAGCATGCTCCCTTCTCACCCCTGGATGGTGTTGTAAGGTTGAGGTACCTATTGCTGGTACAGGGCTGGAGCCTGACATGCTGTTTTTCCTTCCACATCCCCTTGGGGGTTCTGTGGAAGTGGGATCCTGCCGGCCTCAAAGCTCTGTCGCCGGGCTCCATCCACAGACCCATCAGAACCTGATGGATACGGAGCAGGAGTACCATCAGGGACCGGGCCCTGCATCATACAGGTACTCTGTGTCCCCGGCAGGCACAGACACACTCCGGGCTGGCTGGGTGTTGTAGTGCGCCGGGGACCGTACACTGAGCTGGTGTTCCTACAGTCATCTGGGGGACTTTGTGTTCTGGGAACGCAGCGCCGACCCTCACTGGACCGGGCGGCGCTGCTGTGACTTGTGGTGCGCCGGGGATACGCCGACCGCGCTTTTACGGCGGCGGCGTTTATAACTCTAGTCCCCGGCTTTTGGGCCTAGGACGCCGGCAGCTCCGATCGTTCCCGCCCCCACCCTGTCAATCAGGGTAGGGGAGAGACGCTGTTTCACGGCAGCGAGGAGGGCTGGAGCCTGATTTACATGCTCCAGCCCTCACACTAGGCACAGAGGGAGCAGGCTTCCCGCTCTTGGCCAGGAACGCCCAGGGCCCGCCCCCCTTCTTCCCTCAGGACGCCGGCAGCCATTACATGCATGGCTGGCTGGAAGAAGGACGCAAGGCTCTGGGAGACCTAGACTGAGGGGCTTTGGAAGACCACACACCCGCTCTTTAGCGGGCGGTAAGCGGCTTTTCAGCTGGCCCCTCTAGTGCCTCAGTGTATGTTAGTGTATTGTGTCACTGGACATAGAGATTTATTGATTTCTTGCACTGTGAGGTCGCTTCCTGGCTGAATACCCCAGATCGCTCTGAGGAAGCAGCAGCATGTCATCCACAAGACGCAAAGCTGCCAAGGCTAGGGCTGTGTGCACTGTGTGTGCTGCTTGTGGGACTGCTCTACCAGCAGGTTCCAAAGACCCCCATTGTGTGCAATGCTCAGATCCGGTGCTGCTTCGCCAGCCGGAGTCAGGAGAGATAGTGACCCAGGCTGAGACGCCTGTAAGTCCTGCCCCGGTGTCAGGGTCAGACTTTGCAGTTTTTGCGGTTAATATGTCGGTGACTATGGCAAAAATCCTGGAAACTTTGCAATCCATGCCTGGGGCTCAGTCTATGGACACGGCGAGGTCTATGTCCTCTAACCCTCCGCAGTTGGATTTAATCCAGACTGCAAGGGGGTCCCCGGCCTCTCAGGATGAGTATGATGACTCAGATGATTGCCCCAGCCACCCCAAGCGGGCTCGCTGGGAAAGACCCTCAACGTCATCACACTGCTCAGGGTCTCAGCGCAATCAGTCTCCCTGTGATGTGTCTGAAGAGAGTGATCAGGAGTCTAATCCTGGAACCCCTCTCAATCTGGATACCCCGGATGGGGACGCCATGGTAAACGATCTTATCTCAGCCATCAATAGGCTGTTAGATATTTCTCCCCCAACCCCTTCAGCAGAAGAGGCTGCGGCAGAGCAGGAGAAATTTCGTTTCCTCTATCCCAAGCGTAAATTAAGTGCTCTGTTGGATCACTCTGACTTCAGAGAATCAATCCAGAAACACGATGCTCATCCAGAAAAGCGTTTCTCTAAACGTTCTAAGGATACACGTTATCCTTTCCCCCCTGAGGTGGTCAAGCGCTGGACCCAGTGTCCAAAGGTGGATCCCCCGATTTCCAAACTTGCAGCTAGATCCATAGTTGCAGTGGAGGATGGCGCTTCACTTAAGGATGCCAATGACAGACAGATGGACCTTTGGTTAAAATCTGTCTATGAAGCTATCGGCGCGTCGTTTGCTCCAGCATTCGCAGCCGTATGGGCGCTACAAGCTATTTCAGCTGGTTTAGCGAAAGTGGATGCTATCTTACATCCAGCGGTGCCGCAAGTGGCGTCCCTTACCTCGCAGATGTCCGCGTTTGCGTCTTACGCTATCAATGCGGTCCTAGAATCTACCAGCCGCACCTCAATGGCGTCTGCCAATTCGGTAGTTTTGCGCAGGGCATTGTGGTTAAAGGACTGGAAAGCAGATGCTGGTTCCAAAAAATGTTTAACCAGCTTGCCTTTGTCTAGAGAAAGACTGTTTGGCGAGCCATTGGCTGACATCATTAAACAGTCCAAGGGTAAAGACTCCTCTTTACCCCAGCCCAGATCAAGCAAACCTCAGCAGAGAAAGTGGCAGCAGAAGTTTCAGTCCTTTCGAGGTTCGGGCAAAACACAATTCTCCTCGTCCAAAGGGACTCAGAGGACGCAAAGAAACTCAGATTCCTGGAGGGCTCATTCACGCCCCAAGAAAGCAAATGGAGGAACCGCTTCCAAAGCGGCTACCTCATGACTTCCAGTCCCCTCCCTCCGCATCTCCGGTCGGGGGCAGGCTCTCCCGCTTTTACGACACTTGGATGTCACAGGTCAAAGTCCGGTGGGTGACGGACATTTTGTCGCGCGGGTACAGAATCGAGTTCAGTTCTCGTCCTCCAGCTCGGTTCTTCAGAACCTCCCCACACCCAGACCGTGTAGATGTCCTGCGGCAGGCGGTGGACTCCCTAAGAGCGGAGGGAGTAGTGGTTCCTGTACCGTTTCAGGAACAAGGGAGAGGGTTTTACTCCAATCTCTTTGTGGTGCCAAAAAAGGACGGCTCATTCCGTCCTGTTCTGGACCTAAAACTGCTCAACAAACATGTGCACGCCAGGAGGTTCCGGATGGAAACCCTCCGTTCTGTCATTGCCTCAATGTCTCAAGGAGACTTCCTTGCCTCAATAGACATCAAGGATGCTTATCTCCACGTGCCAATTGCTACAGAACATCAACGTTTTCTACGTTTTGTGATAGGAGACGACCATTTTCAGTTCGTAGCTCTGCCATTTGGTCTGGCGACAGCCCCACGGGTCTTCACCAAGGTCATGGCGGCGGTGGTAGCAGTCTTGCACTCTCAGGGACACTCGGTGATCCCTTACCTAGACGATCTACTTGTCAAGGCACCCTCTCAAGAGGCATGCCAACTCAGTCTACAGGCTACGCTGGAGACTCTCCAGACTTTTGGATGGATCATCAACTTTCCAAAGTCAAATCTGTCACCGACACAGTCACTAACGTATCTTGGCATGGAGTTTCATACTCGAGCAGCGAGAGTGAAGCTTCCGCTAAACAAGCAGCGGTCCCTACAGACAGGGGTGCAATCGCTCCTTCAGGGCCAGTCGCACCCCTTACGGCGCCTCATGCACTTCCTAGGGAAGATGGTGGCAGCCATGGAAGCAGTTCCCTTTGCGCAGTTTCATCTGCGTCCACTTCAATGGGACATTCTCCGCCAATGGGACGGGAAGACGACTTCCCTAGACAGGAAAGTCTCTCTTTCCCAGACGGCCAAGGACTCTCTGCAATGGTGGCTCCTTCCCACCTCATTGTCTCAGGGAAGATCCTTCCTGCCCCCATCCTGGGCAGTAGTCACGACAGATGCGAGCCTGTCGGGGTGGGGAGCAGTGTTTCTACACCACAGGGCTCAGGGGACGTGGACTCAGCAGGAGTCCACCCTTCAGATCAATGTTCTGGAAATCAGGGCAGTGTATCTTGCCCTACTGGCCTTCCAACAGTGGCTGGAAGGAAAGCAGATCCGAATCCAATCGGACAACTCCACAGCGGTGGCATACATCAACCACCAAGGAGGGACGCGCAGCCGGCAAGCCTTTCAGGAAGTCCGGCGCATTCTGAATTGGGTGGAGGACACAGCATCCACCATATCCGCGGTTCACATCCCGGGCGTAGAAAACTGGGAAGCAGACTTCCTCAGTCGCCAGGGCATGGACGCAGGGGAATGGTCCCTTCACCCGGACGTGTTTCAGGAAATCTGTCGCCGATGGGGAGTGCCGGACGTCGACCTAATGGCGTCTCGGCACAACAACAAGGTCCCGGCATTCATGGCGCGGTCGCGAGATCAAAGAGCGCTGGCGGCAGACGCCTTGGTGCAGGATTGGTCGCACTTCCGCCTCCCATATGTATTCCCGCCTCTGGCACTCTTGCCCAGAGTACTACGCAAGATCAGATCCGATTGCAGCCGCATCATACTCGTCGCCCCAGACTGGCCGAGGAGATCGTGGTATCCGGATCTGTGGCATCTCACGGTCGGCCGACCGTGGTCGCTTCCAGACCGTCCAGACCTGCTGTCTCAAGGGCCGTTTTTCCATCAGAATTCTGCGGCCCTGAACCTGACTGTGTGGCCATTGAGTCCTGGATCCTATCGTCAACAGGATTATCCCAGGGAGTGGTAGCCACAATGAGACAAGCTAGGAAGTCAACTTCTGCTAAGATCTACCACAGAACGTGGAAGATTTTCTTAACCTGGTGCTCTGCTCAGGGAGTGTCTCCCTGGCCATTTGCATTGCCCACTTTTCTATCTTTCCTGCAATCAGGGTTGGAAAAGGGCTTGTCGCTCGGCTCCCTTAAAGGGCAAGTCTCGGCACTATCCGTGTTTTTTCAGAAGCGTCTAGCACGTCTTCCTAAGGTGCGCACGTTCCTGCAGGGGGTCTGTCATATTGTGCCCCCGTACAAGCGGCCGTTGGATCCATGGGATCTGAACAGGGTACTAGTGGCTCTCCAGAAGCCGCCCTTCGAGCCTCTCAAAGAAGTTTCTCTTTCTCGCCTGTCACAGAAAGTGGCGTTTCTTGTTGCGATCACATCGCTTCGGCGAGTGTCTGAGCTGGCTGCTCTGTCATCCAAGGCTCCCTTCTTGGTGTTCCACCAGGACAAGGTTGTGCTGCGCCCCATTCCGGAGTTTCTCCCTAAGGTCGTATCCTCGTTTCATCTTAATCAGGATATATCATTGCCTTCCTTTTATCCTCATCCGGTTCACCGGTATGAAAGGGACTTGCGTTTGCTAGATCTGGTGAGAGCACTCAGGATCTACATTTCCCGCACGGCGCCCATGCGCCGTTCCGATGCACTTTTTGTCCTTGTCGCCGGTCCGCGCAAGGGGTTGCAGGCTTCTAAAGCCACCTTGGCTCGATGGATCAAAGAACCAATTATAGAGGCCTACCGTTCTGCTGGGCTTCTGGTTCCTTCAGGGCTAAAAGCCCACTCAACCAGAGCCGTAGGTGCGTCCTGGGCATTACGGCACCAGGCTTCGGCTCAACAGGTGTGTCAGGCGGCTACCTGGTCGAGTCTGCACACGTTCACCAAGCATTATCAGGTGCATACCTATGCTTCGGCGGATGCCAGCTTAGGTAGAAGAGTCCTGCAGGCGGCAGTGACATCCCCGTAGGGGGGGGCTGTTTTGCAGCTCTAACATGAGGTATTTCTTTACCCACCCAGGGACAGCTTTTGGACGTCCCAATCGTCTGGGTCTCCCAATAGAGCGCTGAAGAAGAAGGGAATTTTGTTACTTACCGTAAATTCCTTTTCTTCTAGCTCTTATTGGGAGACCCAGCACCCGCCCTGTTGTCCTTCGGGATTGTTTTTTGCTGTTTGCGGGTACACATGTTGTTCATGTTGAACGGTTTTTCAGTTCTCCGATGTTACTCGGAGTTAATTTGTTTAAACCAGTTGTTGGCTTCCTCCTTCTTGCTTTGGCACTAAAACTGGAGTACCCGTGATACCACGGGGGGGTATAGCCAGAGAGGGAGGGGCCTTGCACTTTTAGTGTAGTGCTTTGTGTGGCCTCCAGAGGGCAGTAGCTATACCCCAATCGTCTGGGTCTCCCAATAAGAGCTAGAAGAAAAGGAATTTACGGTAAGTAACAAAATTCCCTTCTTTATTTTAAAATTAATGACACGTGTTCTCTGGCGCATGTCACATGGAACCGCAGCCACACTACATCCGTGTGGTACGGGTGCGGGACGTGTGACACCCGTGCTGCCGGAAAGTACGTGGACATGTCAGCGTGCAAAAATCACGGACACACGTTCCGTTCCAAAATACTTACGCGTGTCCATACAATAGTGAAAACATAGGTCCACGTGTCTCCGTGACGCCGGTACGTGAAAAAACTGCCAAACACGTACCGGCGGCACGGATGTGTGTCGGAGGCCTTATTGCCAGCTGTAAAAGGTGTGCACAACACAGCGCATGTGATGAATATGAAAGTGTTTTGAAGCAGCTTCAACAAGATCATCTAATTCTAAAGTATCATTTTGCTGTTCTTCTGTTGTAATATGTTTGTTCCTCATTTACATGAACAGCACTGTGGCTCCACCTCACACATACTGAATCCTAAATTTTCTTCTAGCTGTTGTTCATTACTCTTTCATCAGTTTAATTGTACTTATCATGTTTGAAGCATTGTCCGTTACAATAGCGAGAACCTGTTCTTTTTTTGAGTTAGTAATCTTGCAGAACGTTTTCCACTAAGGCCTGGAGAAACTGGCCGGTGTGATGAGCTTTACTATCTTTTACTGCCAGTGTCTTGGTAATAATTTCTTTCTAGTCACAAACATATCGAACATTGATGGCAAAATAGTTCACTCTGTGATGTGTGCAGGCATCCATTTTAAGAAATATGAAGCGTCTTTTGAGAGTCTTTTTAAGATCTTCCTTTTGTTTAAGGGCTTCTTCAATCACTAATTTTCTGCTACTTTCTCTTTCCAGAGAAACACCAAGTTTGTGGGCCATTTCTCCATTAAGAGCTCTAAAAGCTGATCGTACAAATAATGATAATGGTACACCATCCGTCACAACAAGCTGTATGAGCTGTCTTTTAAACATATCTGCTGTCATTGTTACAGTAACTTTGTCACTTACAAAATATCTTGTTAATGATGTTTGAGATGCTGTTTCCTCCACCTTTTGTCTGTCAGGAAGTGCTGGGCACTGGTTTCTTGCTGCTGCTGTTATCTTTCTCAGTCACAGCTTTGAAAACTTCTGGGTGGAAGCGTTGTAAGGCTATGTGCGCACGTTGCGTATTTACATGCAGTTACGCTGCGATCTGCACCGCAGCGTAACTGCATGCGTCCTGCGTCCCCAGCATAATCTATGAAGATTATGCAGGAGACGTGCGCACGTGGCGTATTAGAGCGCAGCGCTTCGGCTGCTGCTGCCTGAAGCGCGCGTTCTAAGAAGTGATATGTCACTTCTTTTGTGTGTATTGCTTGTAATGTCGGTCTCTCTCTCTGTCTGTCTGTCGGTCTCTGTGTCTCCCTGTCGGTCGGTCTCTCTCTCTCTGTCAGTCTACCCCCTCTATCATACTCACCGATCAGCTGCACGGCTGTCACACTGCTCCGGCGGCTTCTCCTGCTTTTGAAAATGCCGGCCGCCCATTATTCAATCTCGTATTCCCTGCTTCCCCCGCCACCGGAGCCTATGATTGGTTTCAGTCAGACACGCCCCCATGCTGAGTAACAGCTGTCTCACTGCAACCAATTACAGCCGCCGGTGGGCGGCGGGTCTATGTAGTGCAGTAAAATAAATAATTGAAAAAAAACGGCGTGCGGTCCCCCCCAATTTTTTAATACCAGCCAGGGTAAAGCCACACGGCTGAAGGCTGGTATTCTCAGGATGGGGAGCCCCACGTTATGGGGCGCCCCCCAGCATAAAAATATCAGCAGCTGCCCGGAAGTGCCGCATGGATTAGATGCGACAGTCTCAGGACTGTACCCGGCTCGTCCAGAACTGCCCTGGTGTGGCGGCAATCTTGGTAATAAGGAGTTAATGGCAGCAGCCCATAGCTGCCACGAAGTCCTAGTTAATCGTTGCAGGTGTCTGAGACTCCCCCAATGATTAACCTGGTGAAACCCCGAAATACACCCGAAAATTTATTTGAAATAAAAGACAAAAACCACCCTCTTTCACCACTTTATTAAAATCCCCAATCACACCTCCAGGTCCGGCGTAATCCACGAGGTCCCGTGACACATCCAGCTCTGCTACATGAAGCTAACTAAAGAATGTATGTCTGGAACACCAATGGTGTGAACAGGGTGCAAGACTCAAAAATATACAACTAAACAATAGGATAAAGAGTTGCACACCAGTCACAATGTATAGGGGAATAATGAAAGGCATAACTGCTATATGAATACTAGACTGAAAAATACAATGGACTATCTGAAATAAGTGAAAAACATGAAAATGGTATCTGCATAACTGCTATGAAAAATAGAAATGAGAGATATTTAGCCATTGTATTGATCAATGCAAAGGAGCCCCAAAACCAAACGCCAAGGTAATCTCTATTTTTGGGGTCCCTAACCTATGTGTAACCTCACCTGCAGTTAAAAAACTTGCTCTGTATGGGAAGCAAGGGACCAAGCTATAGATGTGTGAAATAAGAGACATGGCTATGGGTGGGGCAGGGTTCTCAGACAAAAAGTGCATACTAACTAAAGAATGTATGTCTGGAACACCAATGGTGTGAACAGGGTGCAAGACTCAAAAATATACAACTAAACAATAGGATAAAGAGTTTTACACCAGTCACAATGTATAGGGGAATAATGAAAGGCATAACTGCTATATGAATACTAGACTGAAAAATACAATGGACTATCTGAAATAAGTGAAAAACATGAAAATGGTATCTGCATAACTGCTATGAAAAATAGAAATGAGAGATATTTAGCCATTGTATTGATCAATGCAAAGGAGCCCCAAAACCAAACGCCAAGGTAGTTGTATATTTTTGAGTCTTGCACCCTGTTCACACCATTGGTGTTCCAGACATACATTCTTTAGTTAGTATGCACTTTTTGTCTGAGAACCCTGCCCCACCCATAGCCATGTCTCTTATTTCACACATCTATAGCTTGGTCCCTTGCTTCCCATACAGAGCAAGTTTTTTAACTGCAGGTGAGGTTACACATAGGTTAGGGACCCCAAAAATAGAGATTACCTTGGCGTTTGGTTTTGGGGCTCCTTTGCATTGATCAATACAATGGCTAAATATCTCTCATTTCTATTTTTCATAGCAGTTATGCAGATACCATTTTCATGTTTTTCACTTATTTCAGATAGTCCATTGTATTTTTCAGTCTAGTATTCATATAGCAGTTATGCCTTTCATTATTCCCCTATACATTGTGACTGGTGTGCAACTCTTTATCCTATTGTTTAGCTGCTACATGAAGCTGACCGGAGCGGCAGTACAACACCGCCGCTCCTGTCCACTCCATGCAGCAACTGAAGTGAGTCGCGCTGTCAGCGGGGACGTCACTGAGGTAATGCCGGTGTGTGTGCGGTGATGATGAGGGCTGTAGTGTTGGAATGTGTGCGGGGATGTTGGAATGTGTGCGGGGATGTCGGGATGTGTGCGGGGATGTCGGGATGTGTGCGGGATGTAGGCGCTAATGTCGGGTTGTGTGCGGGGATGTCGGGTTGTGTGCGGGGATGTCGGGATGTTTGCGGGATGTAGGCGGTAATGTCGGGTTGTGTGCGGGGATGTCTGGTTGTGTGCGGGGATGTCTGGTTGTGTGCGGGGATGTCTGGTTGTGTGCGGGGATGTCTGGTTGTGTGCGGGGATGTCTGGTTGTGTGCGGGGATGTCTGGTTGTGTGCGGGGATGTCGGGTTGTGTGCGGGGATGTGTGCGGGGACGTCTCTCCGGTTACCCGCAGCCACAGGTCTCGGGTGGAGGACTTGAGCTGGCCCGGGGTAACCTGAGTGATGGCACCAGTGATCGCGCGGCTCACTGCAGTCACTCAGATTTGCGATCACAGGTGAGTCCTTCACCTGTGACCGCAAATCAAGCCGCGGCACACTGACAGAGCCGCGCGATCACAATGAAGTCGGGTGAAGTTCATCCGAGTTCATTCTGATCACGCGGCTGTCTCCCGCAGCCAGCCATGTGCTCTTTTTGACATTCTGGTCCCAGTCGGCTCTGCTGCAAGTCTATGGGGATGCAGCAGAGCCAAGTGGGACCAGAATGTCAAAAATGTGCGCTCTGGATGCTTTTCGCATGGCAGAGCAAGCATCCAGAACGCATGAATTCTGCAGGAATGTGCGCACGTTGCGTTCTGCCGAATGCGTCTCAGAATGCAGCTTTTCGGCTGCGTTCTGAGACGCACATGCAGTGACTATTTTACGCTGCGTAATAGAACGCAATGTGCGCACACAGCCTAAATGTCGTTTTAGATTGGAAGCTTTTGAGGAGCATTTTTATCACTGCCTGAGTATGCGCTGGTTTTGGCATCACAGCATTTGTTTTCGTCTGGGTCACTTGACACACATAATATTTTTCTTCTTGAGTCACTGTGAAATGCTCAAATACAGCGAACTTCATAGGGAGCTTCTTAGACATATTGTAATCATATAAATCCACTCTCAAAATAATTTAGTCCTATAAAAAAAATAATGTATGTTATAATTCCAGCAAGAACCGGGAACCATGTACAGTGGGGAAAATAAGTATTTGATACACTGACAATTTTGAAAGTTTTCCCACCTACAAAGAATGAAGAGGTCTGTAATTGTACACTTCACCTCAGAGACAAAATCTAAAAAAACCTATACATATTTGCATTTCTTTGTCGCTCCATTGGGAGACCCAGACAATTAGGTGTATAGGCTATGCCTCCGGAGGCCGCACAAAGTATTACACTAAAAGTGTAAAGCCCCTCCCCTTCTGCCTATACACCCCCCGTGCTCCCACGGGCTCCTCAGTTTTTATGCTTTGTGCGAAGGAGGCAGACATGCACGCACAGCTCCATAGATTGGTCAGCAGAAGCTGCTGACTATGTCGGATGGAAGAAAAGTGGGCCCATATAGGGCCCCCAGCATGCTCCCTTCTCACCCCACTCTTGTCGGCGGTGTTGTTAAGGTTGAGGTATCCATTGCGGGTACGGAGGCTGGAGCCCACATGCTGTTTTCCTTCCCCATCCCCCTTAGGGCTCTGGGTGAAGTGGGATCCTATCGGTCTCCAGGCACTGAGACCGTGCTTCATCCACAACTCCTGGGAGCCTGCTGGATAGGAGCCGGGTATCGTTCAGGGACATGGCCCTGCTACTTGGAGGTACTCTGTATCCCTGTGGGGACCGAGCACAGCAACACTCCAGCATTGCTGGGTGTGCTAGTGCACCGGGGACCGCGGCGCTGACCGGGTTAAATGTGCCATTACACACTCAGCGTCGCTGAGTGTGTTTATGTAGGGGGACTACCGCGCTGACCGCCGCCGCCATGTTTAACACTGAGGCGCGTCTGGGACTTGTAGTGCGCCGGGGACTTCCGCGCGGCCGCGCTTTTACGGCGGCCACGCTTATTACTCGAGTCCCCGGCTTTTGCGGCCTAGTCTTTCTTCCTCCCGCCCACAGCCCTGACAAGCAGGGGAAGGGCGCGACGCTGTACAGACGAGCAGCAATGAGGGCTGGAGAATGCTTTGCATACTCCACCCCCCTCACTGTGCACTGTGGGGCACCAGTTCCCGCACTTTCTGGGTCACGCCCACGGCTCCCTCCTCTCCTCAGGACGCCGGCAGCCATTCCTGTCAGCTCCTCGGACGCTGCAGAGGGGGACAAATTCTGGGAGACCCAGGCAGGGATTCTGGTGGCCTCACAACCGCTTTAAGCGGGTGGTAAGCAGCACCTGTGGTGCTAGCCCCATTGTGCAGAGGTGTAATTATATGTTTATGGTATATACTTTACACTGTATAGTGCACAGTTGTTTTCTGGCTATATACTCTATTGTGTTGCTCAGGGAAGACAATAGCATGGCGCCCACAAAAGGCAGGGGTGCCAAAACACAGGCTTACTATGCTGCCTGCGCCGCATGTACGACGCCGCTACCGTCAGGTTCCACTAACCCTCATTGTGTGCACTGCTCGGCCCCTGCTGCACTTGCTCAGCCGGAGCCTCTGCTAAGAGGGGCCCAGGGGGAGCCACCTGCTGACACTCTCCAGGTGACAGGGACGGAGTTTGCAGTCTTTACAGATAAACTCTCTGAAACTATGGCTAAGATACTAGAAGCCTTGCAGTCCAGACCGGTATCTCAGCACAGGGACTCTGTTGAGTCATTGTTCCCTGGCCCCCCTCAGTTGGACCAACAATGTCCCCCCGGGGTATCTCATAGATCCCAGGCTGGGGGCTCTGACACGGACCCCAGCCCCAGACCGATTAAGCGAGCTCGCTTGGAAATTCCCTCGACATCATCATGTTGTTCAGGGTCTCAGCGAGGGGAATCTCTGGTTGATGACGCGGAGGTAGCTGATCAGGATTCTGATCCTGAGGCCGCTCTCAATCTTGATACTCCGGACGGGGACGCCATAGTGAACGATCTTATTGCGCCAATCAATCGAATGTTGGATATCTCTCCCTCAGCTCCTCCGGTGGAGGAGTCAGCTTCTCAGCAGGAGAAATTCCGTTTCAGGTTTCCCAAGCGTACACAGAGTATGTTTCTGGACCACTCTGATTTCAGAGAGGCAGTCCAGAATCACCATGATTGTCCAGATAAGCGTTTTTCTAAGCGCCTTAAGGATACACGTTATCCCGTTCCCCCTGACGTGGTCAAAGGTTGGACTCAGTGTCCCAAGGTGGATCCTCCAGTCTCCAGACTGGCGGCTAGATCCATACTTGCAGTTGAAGATGGGGCTTCACTCAAAGATGCCACTGACAGGCAGATGGAGCTCTGGTTGAAATCCATCTATGAAGCTATCGGCGCTTCTTTTGCCCCAGCATTCGCAGCCGTATGGGCGCTACAAGCTATATCAGCAGGTCAAGCGCAAATTGACGCAGCCACACGCACTTCCGCGCCGCAGGTGGCGTCCATAACCGCTCAGACGTCAGCAATGGCGTCTTACGCTATTAATGCTGTCCTGGACTCTGCGAGCCGTACGGCGGTTGCATCCGCCAATTCGGTGGTACTCCGCAGGGCCTTGTGGCTACGGGAATGGAAGGCAGATTCTGCTTCCAAAAAGCGCTTAACTAGTTTGCCAATTTCTGGCGACCGATTGTTTGGCGAGCGTTTGGATGAAATCATCAAACAATCCAAGGGAAAGGATACATCCTTACCCCAGCCCAAACCGAACATACCCCAACAGAGGAGGGGGCAGTCGAGGTTTCGGTCCTTTCGGGGCGCGGGCAGGTTCCAATTCCCCTCGTCCAAAAGGCCTCAGAAAGATCAAAGGAACTCTGATTCATGGCGGTCTTAAGTCACGTCCTAAAAAGACCACAGGAGGTGCCGCTACCAAAGCGGCTTCCTCATGACTTTCGGCCTCCGCAATCTGCATCCTCGGTCGGTGGCAGGCTCTCCCGCTTTTGCGACACCTGGCTGCCACGGGTAAAAGACCGCTGGGTGAGAGACATTCTGTCTCACGGTTACAAGATAGAGTTCACCTCTCGTCCCCCGACTCGATTCTTCAGGTCATCCCCGCCTCCCGAGCGAGCCGAGGCTCTTCTGCAGGCGCTGGGCACTCTGAAGGCAGAAGGAGTGGTGGTCCCTGTTCCTCTTCAGCAACAGGGTCACGGTTTTTATTCCAACCTGTTTGTGGTCCCAAAGAAGGACGGGTCTTTCCGTCCTGTCCTGGACCTGAAGCTGCTCAACAAACACGTAAAGACCAGGCGGTTCCGGATGGAATCCCTCCGCTTCGTCATCGCCTCAATGTCCCAGGGAGATTTCCTTGCATCGATCGATATCAAAGATGCTTATCTCCATGTACCGATTGCTCCAGCGCTTCGACATAGGAGACGAACACCTGCAGTTCGTGGCACTGCCGTTCGGCCTGGCAACAGCCCCACGGGTTTTCACCAAGGTTATGGCTACTGTAGTAGCGGTCCTCCACTCTCAGGGTCACTCGGTGATCCCTTACTTGGACGATCTCCTGATCAAGGCACCCTCTCAAGAGGCATGCCAACACAGCCTCGACGCTACTCTGGAGACTCTCCAGAGTTTCGGGTGGATCATCAATTTTCCAAAGTCAAATCTGACACCGGCCCAATCGCTGACATATCTTGGCATGGAGTTTCATACCCTCTCAGCGATAGTGAAGCTTCCGCTGATCAAGCAGCGGTCGCTACAGAAGGGGGTACAATCTCTCCTTCAAGGTCAGGCACACCCCTTGAGGCGCCTCATGCACTTCCTGGGGAAGATGGTGGCAGCAATGGAGGCAGTCCCTTTCGCGCAGTTTCACCTGCGTCCTCTTCAATTGGACATCCTTCGCAAATGGGACAGGAAGCCGACGTCCCTCGACAGGAACGTCTCTCTCTCTCAGGCGACAAAAGCTTCCCTTCGGTGGTGGCTTCTTCCCACTTCATTATCGAAGGGGAAATCCTTCCTACCCCCATCCTGGGAGGTGGTCACGACGGACGCGAGTCTGTCAGGGTGGGGAGCGGTTTTTCTCCACCACAGGGCTCAGGGTACGTGGACCCGGCAAGAGTCCTCACTTCAGATCAATGTTCTGGAAATACGGGCAGTGTATCTTGCCCTGAAAGCGTTCCAGCAGTGGCTGGAAGGCAAGCAGATCCGAATTCAGTCGGACAATTCCACAGCGGTGGCATACATCAACCACCAAGGCGGCACACGCAGTCGGCAAGCCTTCCAGGAAGTCCGGCGGATCTTGATGTGGGTGGAAGCCACGGCCTCCACCATCTCTGCAGTTCACATCCCGGGCGTAGAAAACTGGGAAGCAGATTATCTCAGTCGCCAGGGCATGGACGCAGGGGAATGGTCCCTTCACCCGGACGTGTTTCAGGAGATCTGTTGCCGCTAGGGGGTGCCGGACGTCGACCTCATGGCGTCCCGGCACAACAACAAGGTACCGACATTCATGGCACGGTCTCAAGATCCCAGAGCTATGGCGGCAGACGCCTTAGTTCAGGATTGGTCGCAGTTTCAGCTCCCTTATGTGTTTCCTCCGCTGGCACTGTTGCCCAGAGTGTTACGCAAGATCAGGGCCGACTGCCGCCGCGTCATCCTCGTCGCTCCAGACTGGCCGAGGAGGTCGTGGTACCCGGATCTGTGGCATCTCACGGTCGGCCAACCGTGGGCACTACCAGACCGACCAGACTTGCTGTCTCAAGGGCCGTTTTTCCATCTGAATTCTGCGGCCCTCAACCTGACTGTGTGGCCATTGAGTCCTGGATCCTAGCGTCTTCAGGATTATCTCAAGAGGTCATTGCCACTATGAGACAGGCTAGGAAACCAACGTCCGCCAAGATCTACCACAGGACGTGGAAAATTTTCCTGTCATGGTGCTCTGCTCAGGGTTTTTCTCCCTGGCCTTTTGCCTTGCCCACTTTTCTGTCCTTCCTTCAATCTGGACTTGAAAAGGGTTTGTCGCTCGGCTCCCTTAAGGGACAAGTCTCAGCGCTCTCTGTTTTTTCCAGAAGCGCCTAGCCAGACTTCCACAGGTACGCACGTTCCTGCAGGGGGTTTGTCACATCGTTCCTCCTTACAAGCGGCCGTTAGAACCCTGGGATCTGAACAGGGTGCTGGTGGCTCTTCAGAAACCACCATTCGAGCCAATGAGGGATATTTCTCTCTCACGCCTTTCGCAGAAAGTGGTCTTCCTAGTAGCAGTCACCTCTCTTCGGAGAGTGTCTGAGCTAGCAGCGTTGTCGTGCAAAGCCCCTTTCCTGGTGTTTCACCAGGACAAGGTGGTTCTGCGTCCGGTTCCGGAATTACTCCCCAAGGTGGTATCCCCTTTTCATCTCAATCAGGATATCTCCTTACCCTCTTTTTGTCCTCATCCAGTTCACCAATGTGAAAAGGATTTGCACTTGTTAGATCTGGTGAGAGCACTCAGACTGTACATTTCTCGTACGGCGCCCCTGCGCCGCTCGGATGCACTCTTTGTCCTTGTCGCTGGCCAGCGTAAAGGGTCACAGGCTTCCAAATCAACCCTGGCTCGGTGGATCAAGGAGCCAATTCTCGAAGCTTACCGTTCTGCTGGGCTTCCGGTTCCCGCAGGGCTGAAGGCCCATTCTACCAGAGCCGTGGGCGCGTCCTGGGCTTTGAGGCACCAGGCTACGGCTCAGCAGGTGTGTCAGGCGGCTACCTGGTCGAGCCTGCACACTTTCACGAAACACTATCAGGTGCATACCTATGCTTCGGCGGATGCCAGCCTAGGTAGACGAGTCCTTCAGGCGGCGGTTGCCCACCTGTAGGAAGGGGCCGTTTTACGGCTCCATTACGAGGTATTATTTTACCCACCCAGGGACTGCTTTTGGACGTCCCAATTGTCTGGGTCTCCCAATAGAGCGACAAAGAAGAAGGGAATTTTGTTTACTTACCGTAAATTCCTTTTCTTCTAGCTCCAATTGGGAGACCCAGCACCCGCCCCTGTTTTTTTGTGTACACATGTTGTTCATGTTGAATGGTATTCCTTCGGATTGAATTTACTTTCAACCAGTTCATAATTTTTTTTCCTCCTTCTTGCTTTTGCACCAAAACTGAGGAGCCCGTGGGAGCACGGGGGGTGTATAGGCAGAAGGGGAGGGGCTTTACACTTTTAGTGTAATACTTTGTGCGGCCTCCGGAGGCATAGCCTATACACCCAATTGTCTGGGTCTCCCAATTGGAGCTAGAAGAAAAGGAATTTACGGTAAGTAAACAAAATTCCCTTCTTTATGCATGAAAAAATCCGTATTTGATACAATAGAAAAACAGAACTTAATGTTTGGTACAGAAACCTTTGTTTGCAATTACAGAGGTCAGACGTTTCCTGTAGATTCTGTTTCTCTCAGTTGAAGTGTACATAAGTGTACGTTTCTGCAGACTGACACCCGAACGTAGTCCATCTATGTTCGGGTGTCCGTCTGCAGATACGTATATGTGCAGAAAATGGCACAAAATAGAGCACATTGCTAACGCAGTGCGCTCCATAGCAGTGAATGGCCCTGCCTGGCGCATGCGTCCAGAACACGCTTTGCAGAGTGGGGGAGGGGCGGTTCGGACGGATCCTCCGACGGGACCTGTGAGCGGAAGGTAAAACGCAATGTGAAAGGGGTCTTAAAGTGAACCTGTCGGGTGCAATATGCATCCAGCACCACGAGCAGTTCTGGGTGTATATTGCTAATCCCTGCCTAACCGTCCCTGTATACACTAGCATAGATAAAGAGATCTTTCTTTGTCGCTCCATTGGGAGACCCAGACAATTGGGTGTATAGCTACTGCCTCCGGAGGCCACACAAATTATTACACTTTAAAAAGTGTAACCCCTCCCCTCTGCCTATACACCCTCCCATGCATCACAGGCCCGTCAGTTTTATGCTTTGTGTTGAAGGAGGCACACATTCACTCATAAGCTCCCATTTTAGTCAGCAGCAGCTGCTGATTATATCGGATGGAAGAAAAGAGGGCCCCTAACAGGGCCCCCGGCATGCTCCCTTCTCACCCCACTGAGTCGGCGGTGTTGTTAAGGTTGAGGTACCCATTGCGGGTACAAAGGCAGGAGCCACATGCCGTTTTCCTTCCCCATCCCTTAGGGGCTCTGGGAGAAGTGGGATCCTTACCGGTCGCCATGCACTAGAACCGGGCTCCATCCGCAGCCCCTGGGGGAATCTGACGGACAGGAGACTGGATATCATCAGGGACAGGGCCCTGCATCCATAAGGTACCCTGTGTCCCCTTAGGGAAAGTGCACGCAGCGCCTCTGTTACAGACGCCGCAGCGGCTGCTGTGTGGTTGGTGAGACCGGGACTACCGCGCCGACCGTGCCTGTTTGCCGGCCGCGTTTTTAACTTTAGTCCCCGGCTTTTGCGGCCTAGTACCATATACTCCCGCCCCCGGGCCTGCCAGTCAGGGGTAGGGGCGGGACGGCCGACTGGACGTCGGCAGTGAGGGCTGGAGCATACCTGGTATCCTCCTCCCCCCTCACTGAGCACTGTGGGGCACCAGATTCCCGCACTTTATTAGGCACGCCCACGGCTCCCTCCTCCCCTCAGAACGCTGGCAGTCATTGTTATAATCACTTCTGCCGGTGGAGGATTTCAAAGAGGAGACAAGAACGAGCTCTGCAGCTCTGGGAGAAGTGGATCCTAACCGGTCGCCATTCACTGGGACCGGGCTCCATCCGCAGCCCCTGGGGGAATCTGACGGACAGGAGACTGGATGTCATCAGGGACAGGGCCCTGCATCCATCAGGTACTCTGTGTCCCCTTAGGGACGGTGCATGCAGCGTCTGTGTTACAGACGCCGCAGCGGCTGCTGTGTGGTTGTGAGACCGGGACTACCGCGCCGACCACACCTGTTTGCCGGCCGCGTTTTTAACTTTAGTCCCCGGCTTTTGCGGCCTAGTACCGTATACTCCCGCCCCCGGGCCTGCCAGTCAGGGGTAAGGGCGGGACGGCCGACTGGACGTCGGCAGTGAGGGCTGGAGCATACTTTGGTATCCTCCTCCCCCCTCACTGAGCACTGTGGGGCACCAGATTCTTACAGCTCTGGGAGTCCCAGGCAGGGAATCTGGTGGACACACCATCGCTTTGGGCGGTCGGTAAGCCTCACCAGTTATCAGGTTCTGGCCCCCCTTGGGTGCCGAAGTGTATATTTATATGTATATGTTGTATACATTTTCTCTATTCGGCAGCATTATTTGCTTTTGGCTCTATACCCTCACTGATCACTCTTAAGAGGAGACAACAGCATGTCGTCCGCAAAGAGCAAGGGTGCCAAGGCACAGGCTTATTTCTTTGTCGCTCTATTGGGAGACCCAGACAATTGGGTGTATAGCTACTGCCTCCGGAGGCCACACAAAGTATTACACTAAAAGTGTAAAGCCCCTCCCCTTCTGCCTATACACCCCCCGTGGGATCACGGGTTCCTCAGTTTTCATGCTTTGTGCGAAGGAGGCTAACATCCACGCATAGCTCCACTGTTTAGTCAGCAGCAGCTGCTGACTTTGTCGGATGGAAGAAAAGAGGGCCCATACTAGGGCCCCCAGCATGCTCCCTTCTCACCCCACTTTTGTCGGAGGTGTTTGTTAAGGTTGAGGTACCCATTGCGGGTACGGAGGCTGGAGCCCACATGCTGCTTTCCTTCCCCATCCCCTTAGGGCTCTGGGTGAAGTGGGATCCTATCGGTCTTCAGGCACAGGAGACCGTGCTCCGTCCACAGCCCTGGGGATCTGCTGGACATGGAGCTGAGTATCGTCAGGGACAAGGCCCTGCTACATTTGAAGGTACTCTGTGTCCCCGTACAAATCGCGCACACACACACCAGCATTGCTGGGTGTGTTAGTGCGCCGGGGGCAGCAGCGCAGCGCGCTTGTGCTATACTCACTACAGCTTGCTGAGTGAGTTTATGTGTTAGGAACTACCGCGCCGGCCGCTGATGGCGGTTTTTACAGCAGCGCTGCGGCGCGGCTGGGACTTGTGGTGCGCCGGGGACTTCCGCGCTGGCCGCGCTTATACGGCGGCCGCGCTTATAAATCGAGTCCCCGGCTTTTGCGGCCTAGTTCCGTTTCGTTCCCGCCCCCAGGCCTGCCAGTCAGGGGAAGGGCGGGACGCTGTGCTAAACTTCAGCGCCGAGGGTTGGAGTCTGCTTAGCATACTCCAACCCCCCTCACTGGGCACAGTGGGACGCCAGTTTCCCGCACTTTGTCTGGGGCACGCCCACGGCCCGCCCCTCTTCACAGAACGCTGGCAGCCATTCCTGTTTGCAGTCTCAGTGGAGAAGGGAGACAAGCTCTGGGAGACCCAGACACGGGATTCTGGCGACCACACACCCGCTTGGAGCGGGCGGTAAGCGGCACCTCGGGTGCTGACACCTCTTGTGCCGAAGTGTTCATTTGTATATGATTGTATTCAATACATTGCCCTGTACGGTCGCTATTCTTGGCTATATACCCTCCTAGATTGCTAGACAACATGTCGTCCGCAAAAGGCAAGGGGGCCAAGACACAGGCTTTCTATGCTACCTGTACCGCATGTGCGGCTGTTCTACCGGCTGGTGCCACTGACCCCCATTGTGTGCAATGTTCGGCCCCTGTGGCACTTGCTCAGCCGGGGCCTCGGCTAGAGGTGACCCAAGGAGAACCACCTGTGAACACTGTCCAGGTGACAGGGACGGAATTTGCAGTTTTTGCTGATAGATTGTCTGTGACTATGACTAAAATCCTTGAGACTTTGCAGTCCAGACCGGTACCTCAGACCATGGGCACTGTTGATTCAATGCTCCCTGGCCCCCCTCATTTGGAACAAATCCGTGCTCCGGGGGGGTCCCATGCATCCCGGGGTGATGGCTCTGACACGGACGACAGTCCCAGACAGCCTAAGCGAGCTCGCTACGAGCGACCCTCGACTTCATCTCACTGGTCAGGGTCCCAGCAAGAGGACTCTCTATATGATGAGGCAGAGGTAGCTGATCAGGAGTCTGATCCTGAGACCGCTCTCAATCTGGATACACCTGATGGGGACGCAATAGTGAATGATCTCATAGCGTCCATCAATAAAATGTTGGATATTTCTCCCCTAGCTCCTCCAGTGGAGGAGTCAGCTTCACAGCAGGAGAAATTCCATTTCAGGTATCCCAAGCGTAAATTGAGTACTTTTCTGGACCACTCTGACTTTAGAGAGTCAGTCCAGAAACACCACGCTTATCCGGATAAGCGTTTCTCCAAACGTATTAAGGATACACGTTATCCCTTTCCCCCTGAGGTGGTCAAGAGCTGGACCCAGTGTCCAAAGGTGGATCCCCCAATTTCCAGGCTTGCGGCTAGATCCATAGTGGCAGTGGAAGATGGGGCTTCACTTAAAGATGCCACTGACAGACAGATGGAACTCTGGTTGAAATCCATCTATGAAGCTATCGGCGCGTCGTTTGCTCCAGCATTCGCAGCCGTATGGGCACTCCAAGCTATTTCAGCTGGTCTTGCGCAGGTTGACACTGTCACACGTACATCTGGTCCGCAAGTAGCGTCCTTAACCTCCCAAATGTCTGCATTTGCCTCTCACGCTATTAATGCTGTCCTAGACTCTACGAGCCGTACGGCAGTGGCGTCCGCCAACTCCGTGGTTTTACGCAGAGCCTTGTGGTTAAGGGAATGGAAGGCAGATTCTGCTTCCAAGAAGTGCTTAACCAGTTTGCCATTTTCTGGTGACAGACTGTTTGGTGAAAGATTGGATGAAATCATTAAACAGTCCAAGGGTAAGGACTCATCCTTACCTCAGCCCAGACCAAATAAACCCCAACAGAGAAGGGGACAGTCGAGGTTCCGGTCCTTTCGAGGCTCGGGCAGGTCCCAATTCTCCTCGTCCAAAAGGACTCAAAAGGATCAGAGGAGCTCAGATTCTTGGCGGGCTCAGTCACGCCCAAAGAAAGCAGCCGGAGGAACCGCTACCAAGGCGGCTTCCTCATGACTTTCGGCCTCCTCTCTCCGCATCCTCGGTCGGTGGCAGGCTCTCCCACTTTGGCGACATTTGGCTGCCACATGTCAAAGACCGTTGGGTGAGAGACATTCTGTCTCACGGGTACAGGATAGAGTTCAGTTCTCGTCCTCCAACTCGATTCTTCAGAACTTCTCCGCCTCCCGGCCGAGCCGATGCTCTTCTGCAGGCGGTGTGCTCTTTAAAGGCAGAAGGAGTGGTGATCCCTGTTCCTCTTCAGGAGCAAGGTCACGGTTTTTACTCCAATTTGTTTGTGGTACCAAAAAAGGACGGGTCTTTCCGTCCTGTTCTGGACCTAAAACTGCTCAACAAGCATGTGAAAACCAGGCGGTTCCGGATGGAATCCCTCCGCTCCGTCATCGCCTCAATGTCTCAAGGAGATTTCCTAGCATCAATAGACATCAAAGACGCTTATCTCCACGTGCCGATTGCTCCAGAGCACCAGCGTTTTCTACGCTTCGTTATAGGAGACGAACACCTTCAGTTCGTAGCCCTACCTTTCGGTCTGGCGACAGCCCCAAGGGTCTTCACCAAGGTCATGGCAGCAGTAGTAGCAGTCCTGCACTCTCAGGGTCACTCTGTGATCCCTTACTTGGACGATCTACTTGTCAAGGCACCCTCTCAAGAGGCATGCCAACACAGCCTGAACGTGGCGCTGGAGACTCTCCAGAGTTTCGGGTGGATCATCAACTTTGCAAAGTCAAATCTGACCCCAACCCAATCAATATCATTCCTTGGCATGGAGTTTCATACTCTCTCAGCGATAGTGATGCTTCCGCTGAACAAACAGCGTTCACTACAGACAGGGGTGCAATCTCTCCTTCAGGGCCAGTCGCACCCCTTGAGACGCCTCATGCACTTCTTGGGGAAGATGGTAGCAGCAATGGAGGCAGTCCCTTTCGCGCAGTTTCATCTGCGTCCACTACAATGGGACATTCTCCGCCAATGGGACGGGAAGTCGACGTCCCTAGACAGGAACGTCTCCCTTTCTCAGGCGGCCAAGGATTCTCTTCAGTGGTGGCTTCTTCCCACCTCATTGTCAATAGGAAAGTCTTTCCTACCCCCATCCTGGGCGGTGGTCACAACGGACGCGAGTCTATCAGGGTGGGGAGCAGTTTTTCTCCACCACAGGGCTCAAGGCACGTGGACTCAGCAGGAGTCCACCCTTCAGATCAATGTTCTGGAAATCAGAGCAGTGTATCTTGCCCTACAAGCCTTCCACCAGTGGCTGGAAGGCAAGCAGATCCGAATTCAGTCGGACAACTCCACAGCGGTGGCATACATCAACCACCAAGGAGGGATACGCGGTCGGCAAGCCTTTCAGGAAGTCCGGCGGATTCTAACGTGGGTGGAAGACACGGCATCCACCATATCCGCAGTTCACATCCCGGGCGTAGAAAACTGGGAAGCAGATTTCCTCAGTCGCCAGGGTATGGACGCAGGGGAATGGTCTCTTCACCCGGACGTGTTTCAGGAAATTTGTCGCCGCTGGGGGAGGCCGGACGTCGACCTAATGGCGTCCCGGCACAACAACAAGGTCCCGGCCTTCATGGCACGGTCTCACGATCTCAGAGCTCTGGCGGCGGACGCCTTAGTTCAAGATTGGTCGCAGTTCCGGCTGCCTTATGTGTTCCCACCCCTGGCGCTGTTGCCCAGAGTGCTACGCAAGATCAGGTCCGACTGCCGCCGCGCCATCCTCGTCGCGCCAGACTGGCCAAGGAGGTCGTGGTACCCGGATCTGTGGCATCTCACGGTAGGACAACCGTGGGCACTACCAGACCGGCCAGACTTGCTGTCTCAAGGGCCGTTTTTCCATCTGAATTCTGCGGCCCTCAACCTGACTGTGTGGCCATTGAGTCCTGGATCCTAGCGTCTTCAGGATTATCTCAAGAGGTCATTGCCACCATGAGACAGGCTAGGAAACTAACCTCTGCCAAGATCTACCACAGGACGTGGAAGATATTCTTAGCTTGGTGCTCTGCTCAGGAAGTTTCTCCCTGGCCATTTGCTTTGCCTACTTTTCTTTCCTTCCTGCAATACGGGTTGGAAAAAGGTTTGTCGCTCGGCTCCCTTGAGGGACAAGTCTCTGCGCTATCTGTATTTTTTCAGAAGCGCTTAGCACGACTTCCTCAGGTACGCACGTTCCTGCAGGGGGTTTGTCATATCGTCCCTCCTTACAAGCGGCCGTTAGAGTCCTGGGATCTGAACAAGGTTCTAATTGCTCTTCAGAAGCCGCCTTTCGAGCCTATGAGGGATGTTTCCCTGTCTCGCCTTTCTCAGAAAGTGGCTTTTCTAGTAGCGGTCACGTCTCTTCGGAGAGTGTCCGAGCTAGCAGCGCTGTCATGCAAATCTCCCTTCCTGGTATTTCACCAGGATAAGGTTTTGCTGCGCCCGATTCCGGAGTTTCTCCCTAAGGTGGTATCCCCCTTTCATCTCAATCAGGATATCTCCTTACCTTCTTTGTGTCCTCGTCCAGTTCATCAATGTGAAAAGGATTTGCATATGTTGGATCTGGTGAGAGCACTCAGAATCTACATTTCCCGCACGGCTCCTCTGCGCCGCTCGGATGCACTCTTTGTCCTTGTCGCTGGCCAGCGTAAAGGGTCGCAAGCTTCCAAATCCACCCTGGCTCGGTGGATCAAGGAACCAATTCTTGAAGCCTACCGTTCTGCGGGGCTTCCGGTTCCCTCAGGGCTAAGAGCCCATTCTACCAGAGCCGTGGGTGCCTCCTGGGCATTACGGCACCAGGCTACGGGTCAGCAGGTGTGCCAGGCGGCTACCTGGTCAAGTCTGCACACTTTTACCAAGCATTATCAGGTGCATACCTATGCTTCGGCGGACGCCAGCCTAGGTAGACAAGTCCTTCAGGCGGCGATTGCCCACCTGTAGAAAAGGGTCGTTTTTACGGCCCTATCATGAGGTATTATTTTACCCACCCAGGGATTGCTTTTGGACATCCCAATTGTCTGGGTCTCCCAATAGAGCGACAAAGAAGAAGGGAATTTTGTTTACTTACCGTAAATTCCTTTTCTTCTAGCTCTAATTGGGAGACCCAGCACCCGCCCCTGTTTTTTTGTATACACATGTTGTTCAGGTTGAATGGTTTCAGTTCTCCGATATTCATTCGGATTGAAGTTACTTAAACCAGTTTATTGGCTTTCCTCCTTCTTGCTTTTGCACTAAAACTGAGGAACCCGTGATCCCACGGGGGGTGTATAGGCAGTAGGGGAGGGGCCTTACACTTTTAAGTGTAATACTTTGTGTGGCCTCCGGAGGCAGTAGCTATACACCCAATTGTCTGGGTCTCCCAATTAGAGCTAGAAGAAAAGGAATTTACGGTAAGTAAACAAAATTCCCTTCTTTGCAACCTGTACCTCTTTGCGGCTATGTTACCTGCAGGTTCCACCTACCCTCATTGTGTACAATGCTCGGCCCCTGTGGCACTCACTCAGCCGGAGCCTCCGGCACTGGTGGGACCCTCGGCTCAGGTGGTACCGCAGGTTTCCACTGCACAGATGGCAGGGACAGAGTTTGCAACTTTGACTGAGAAACTCTCTGAGTCGCTTTCATATTCCATGGCTCAGTCTATGGACAGATGGTCTGCTAAGATACTAGAAGCTTTGCAGTCCAGACCGGTAACACAGGGCCAGGGCACTGTGAGTTCATCGCCCCAGGCCCCTCTCGGTCGGTACAGCAAAGGGCTTCTGGGGTGGCACCCAGGTCCCACGGTGAGAACTCCGACACGGACCGCAGCCTCAGACAGGCTAAGCGGGCTCGCTGGGAACCTTCCCCGACTTCATCACGCGGTTCGGGGTCTCAGCATGAGGACTCTCTGGAGGATGAAGCGGAGGTCGCAGCTCAGGGCTCTGATCCTGACGTTGCTCTCAATCTTGATACACCTGAAGGGGACGCCATAGTAAATGACCTTATAACGTCCATCAACCAGGTGCTCCCCGTGCACCAGACCTTCCTCCCCCAACTCCACCTATAGAGGAGTCGGCTTCGCAGCAGGAGAAACACCAGTTTAGGTTTCCCAAACGTACACGGAGTGCTTTTTTCGATCACTCTAGCTTCAGAGACGCTGTCCAGAAGCACAGAGCATTTCCGGACAAGCGCTTTACTAAGCGCCTTAATGACACACGTTACCCTTCCCCCCTGACGTAGTTTAGGGTTGGGCTCAGTGTCCCAAGGTGGATCCTCCAGACTGGCGGCTAGATCCGTATTTTAGTGGCAGTTGGTTCATCACTCAAGGATGCCACTGACAGGCATATAGAGCTCATGATGAAATCCATCTATGAAGCCATAGGCGCATCTTTTGCTCCGACCTTCACAGCCGTGTGGGCACTCCAAGCTATCTCAGCTTGTCTGTCTGAGATTAATGCGGTCGCACGTACCTCTGCCCCGCAGGTTGTGTCTTTGTCTTCTCAGACGTCGGTTTTTCCGTCCTACGCCATGAATGCCGTCCTGGACTCTGCGAGCCGTACAGCGGCAGCATACGCCAATTCGGTGGCAGTCCGCAGGGCCATGTGGCTACGCGAATGGAAGGCAGACTCTGCTTCCAAGAAGTTCTTAACCGGTTTGCCATTTTCTGGCGACCGTTTGTTTGGCGAGCAATTGGATGAAATTATGAAACAATCCAAGGGAAAGGACTCGTCCTTACCCCAGTCCAAACCAAACAAACCTCAGCAACGAAAAATATAATTGAGGTTTCGGTCTTTTCGGTCCTCAGCCAAGTCCCGTTCCTCCACGTCCAACAGGTCAGAGAAGGGCCAGAGGAACTCTTCTGCATGGCGGTCTAAGTCACGTCCTACACAGACCGCCGGAGGAACCGCCTCCAAGGCGGCCTCCTCATGACTTTCGGCCTCACCAAACCGCGTCCTCGGTCGGTGGCAGGCTCTCCCGCCTTTGCGACGCCTGGTGGGCACATGTCCAAAACCGAGGGGTGAGAGACATTCTGTCTCACGGTTACAGGATAGAGCTCAGCTCTCGTCCTCAGACTCGTTTCTTCAGAACATCTCCGCCCCCCGAGCGAGCCGATGCATTTTTTTTTTCAGCCGGTAAACACTCTGAAGGCAGATGGAGTTGTGATACCCGTTCCGCTTTAAGAACGTGGTCGCGGTCTTTACTCCAACTTGTTCGGGGTACCAAAAAAGGACGGATCATTCCGTTCCGTTCTGGGCCTCATTCTGCTCAACAGACACGTGAGAACCAGACGGTTTCGGATGGAATCTCTCCGCTCTGTCATCGTCTTGATGTCCCAAGGAAACTTCCTAGCATCAGTCGACACAGGGATGCTTATCTCCATGTGCCGATTGCACCAGAGCATCAACGCTTCCTGTGTTTCGCCATCCGGGACGAACACTTTCAGCCCGTGGCTCTGCCTTTCGGCCTGGCGACAGCCCCACGGGTCTTCACCAAGGTCATGGCATCAGTGGTGGCGGGCCTACACTCTCAGGGACACTCGGTGATCCCTTACTTAGACGATCTCCTAAGTCAACGCACCCTCCCGGGTGGCATGTCAACACAGCCTGAACATTGCTCTGGAGACTCTACAGAGGTTCGGGTGGATCATCAATTTCCCAAAGTAAAAATTGACACCGACCCAATTACTGACTTACCTCGAGATGGAGTTTCATTCTCTCTCTGAGATAGTGAAGCTTCCGCGGGACAAACAGCGTTCGCTGCAGACAGGGGTGCACTCTCTCCTTCGGGCCCAGTCACACCCCTTGAGGCGCCTCACGCGCTTCCTAGGGAAGATGGTGGCAGCAATGGAGGCAGCTCCCTTTGCGCAGTTTCATATGCGTCCACTCCAATGGCACATTCTCCGCAAATGGGACAGGAGATCGACGTCCCTAGACAGGAACGTCTCTCTTTCACCGGCAACCAAAACCGCTCTTCAGTGGTGGCTTCTTTCCACTTCTTGGTCGAAAGAAAAATCCTTCCTGCTCCCATCCTGGGCTATGGTCACGACGGACGAGAGTCTGTCAGGGTGGACAGCGGTCTTCCTCCTCCACAGGGCTCAGGGAACCTGGACTCCGACAGAGTCCTCCCTTCAGATCACTGTTCTGGAGATAAGGGCAGTGTAACTGGCCCTAAAGGCGTTCCAGCGGTGGCTGGACGGCAGGCAGATCCGGATACAGTCGGACGACGCCAAGGCGGTCGCGTACATCAACCACCAGCACAGAGCGCTGGCGGTGGACGCATCAGTTCAGGACTGGTCGCAATTTCGACTGCCTTATGTATTTCCTCCTCTGGCACTGCTGCCCAGAGTGTTACTCAAGATCGGGTCCGACTGCCGCCGCGCCATCCTCGTCGCTCCAGCCTGGCCGAGGTGGTCGTGATACCTGGATCTGTGGCACCTCACGGTGGGTCGACCGTGGGCACTCCCGGACCGACCAGACTTGCTGTCTCAAGGGCCATTTGCCATCTGAATTCTGCGGCCTTCAACCTGACTGGGTGGCCATTGAGTCCTGGCTCTTAGCGTCCTCAGAGTTATCTCTATCACGCCTTTCGCAGATGGTGGTCTTCCTAGGGGCAGGCACATCACTTCGGAGAGTGTCTGAGCTGGCAGCTCTGTCATGCAAAGCCCCCTTCCTGGTGTTTCGCCACGATGAGATTTTCTGCGTACGGTCCCGGAATTACTACTTAAGGTGGTATCCCCCTTTTCTTCTCAATCAGGATATCTCCTTACCTTCTTTTGGCTCTCATCCAGTTCACCATTGTGAAAAGGATTTGCACTTGTGAGATCTCGTGAGAGCACTCCGGCTCTACATTTCGCACACTGCGCCCCTGCGCCGTTCTGATGCGCTCTTTGTCCTTGTCGCTGACCAGCGTAAGGGGTCGCAGGCTTCCAAGTCATCCTTGGCTCGGTGGATCAAGGAAATGATTCTTGAAGCCTACCGTTCTTCTGGGCTTCCGATTCCTTTAGAACTGAAAGTCCATTCTTCCAGAACCGTAGGTGCATCCTGGGCATTGCGTCACCAGGATACGGCTCAGCAGGTGTGTCAGCACCACCTGGTCGAGTCTGCACATTTTCACGAAACACTATCAGGTTCACGCCTATGCTGCGGCAGATGCCAGCCTAGGTAGGCGAGTCCTTCAGGAGGCGGTTGCTCACCTGTAAGAGAGGGCCGTTTTTTCGGCTCTTTTTTTTATCGAGGTATTCTTTTACCCACCCAGGGACTGCTTTTGGACATCCCAATTGTCTGGGTCTCCCAATGGAGCGACAAAGAAGGGAATTTTGTTTACTTACCGTAAATTCCTTTTCTTCTAGCTCCTATTGGGAGACCCAGCACCCGCCCCTGTTCCCTTCGTGCTGTTGTTCTTTTGTGTACACATGTCGTTCATGTTGAAGGGTTCTTTTGGTTCATGGTTTCAGTTCTCCGAACATCCTTCGGATTGAATTTACCTTAGACCAATTTATAAGTTCCTCCTTCCTGCTTTGGCACCAAAACTGACGGGCCCGTGATGCACGGGAGGGTGTATAGGCAGAGGGGAGGGGTTACACTTTTTAAAGTGTAATACTTTGTGTGGCCTCCGGAGGCAGTAGCTATACACCCAATTGTCTGGGTCTCCCAATAGCAGCTAGAAGAAAAGGAATTTACGGTAAGTAAACAAAATTCCCTTCTTTAAAAAGTATTTCTAAAGATCCTTTATGATATGGTAATGAGGCCACGGACTAGTCACAAGGGCGTTAGTTCCTGCGCTCATTACGCACTCTTAGGCCCTGTGCGCACTTACTGTGGTTTTGCTGCATGTTTCGCTGCAGAAAATGTTCATAACATCTGTGCAGTGATTCACCAGCAAAACCTATGGGAAAAAAAAAAATGTTGTGCGCACTATGCGGAATTTGACAGCTGCATGTTTTGCTGCGGGATTCCCGCAGCAAAAACAATTGCATGTCAATTCTTTTCCGCAGGTAGCTGCGGGATTTCACTCCATTGACTCCAATGTAATCTTGAAATCCCGCAGGGAATGACGCAGGAAGCAAATTCTGAGCGTTTTCCTGCGTTATTCCCTGCGGTATTTTGCGGTTTACCTGCGGTAATGTACATCGCTGCCTGCGGTTTTGCAGGGAAGTGATGTCATTATGACAGGAAGAGGAAGCGGAGCAGAGAGTAAACACACAGAGATCACAGACATATACATATAGAACAAACATAGAAAGCAAACGGAAATATAGAAAACAAAATACATGGGCTCCGCTGTATTTTTACCGTCCAGCCGAGGTAAGCACACAGCGGCGGCCCGGTATTCTCAGGCTGGGGAGGGCGAGGGGTAGGGTTAATGTCCCCCGCCTCCCTCCCACCTCCCGCAGCTGAGAATATCAACCGCAGCTGCCCCGGGACTGTCGCATCCATTATGCGACAGTCCCGGAGTGTCCCCGGCTCTTCCTGCTGCCGTGATGCAGTGGCAGTCAGGGTAATACAAGGAGTTAATGGTGGCGGATCGCCGCCACTAAGTCCAGGCTTGATCATGGCAGCGTCTGAGACAGCTGACATGATCAACCCGTAAGTAAAGTGAAAAAACACACACACCAAAAAAGCCCTTATTTTAAATAAAACACAAATAAGCCTCGTTCACCCTTTTATTAACCCCTCCCGAAACAAAGCTCCGGCGTAATCCACAGCTCCGGCGTAATCCACAGGTCCTGCACTGCTTACATCCAGCCGCGACTGACACACAGCGCTGAATGACTGCAGCCTCGCAGCGAGACAGCAGAGGTAACCACAGGGCATTTCCCACGGCCGGTAATGTGAACTCATTGCCGACCGTGAGAAATGCAGCGATCTGTCCTCTATCTATTCTTCTATCTGTCTATTTATCTATCTATCTACTATCCATCTCAGAAGGAAATGATTTTTTTTTTTCAATGTGCTTTATTGCATTGAATGCAATAAAGCACATGTACCAACCCGCACGCGGCAAAACCGCGGCAATACCGCGAACAATACCACGGTAAAACCGCAGCAAACCGCATGCGGTTTTCGGGTGCGTTTTTTTACCACGGGTGTGGTAATCTTTCAATGCCTGCGGAATTTTGTTGAGAAAATTCCATTTTCCAGTGCGCACATAACCTTAGCATGTTAGCACCCTCACTGGGACGTGCTAGCAGGGCTGTGGAGTCGGTAAACCAAACCGACTCAGACTCCGACTCCTCAATTTCTCTTGCACCGACTCAGACTCCTACATGTATTGCTTATAGTTAGGTGAAAAATTTATTGTAGTACATAAACATGTGTATGTGCACATCAGTCATTTTAATATTTTTTTTGATACAATAATCAAGATATTTAGATAGAACATAAAATATATTTATTGGATGCAACTTTAGAACACAAAAAACTAATAAATTGTAAATATGCAATACACTATGTAATATACAGTAGATTACATATATATCTTGTGTGTGTATATATATGTATGTATGTATGTATGTGTGTGTGTGTGTGTATATATATATGTATATATATATATATATATATATATATATATATATATATATATATATATATATATATATATATATATATATATAATATATCCTCCTCATCCTGAAGATATTAAGGATTCAATATCTGGATTTTAGTCTATCTTATGAATGAATGACCTGATTTACCAGGCTGTTTCAGTCTGTACAATTTATTGTTTTGCTTCAATAAGTTAAGTTCTTTTGTAGAAATCTTGACTAGGATAAAGGGGTTCTAAAGTGGTAAAGTAGGCATGGGCTTAGAAAAGAGGCCAAGTGCACTATGGCCCACTGCCTGGAAGCGGGGGCAGCATGCTTCTGCTATCACTGGCTGTAAGACAATTAGGAGACTGTAAGGAGGAAGATAAAAGGTCCTTGGGATACATTTAGCCCCCATTAGCCATTTGTTTAAATTGTGGCATATATATTTCTTTGTAAAGTCATAAAATTGAAATGCTGCTGGAAGTTGCACAAATATTTTGCGTCTTTTGGGGCTTTGACGCCAGTTTCTGCCTATTACTTAAAAATGGTGGAGCTGGGATATGGTGGGGGCGAGATCCCATGGCCCATCTAATTCATGACCAGCTGTGGTGTTATTTGTAATAAAAACCTTACATCAGTTAGTGGTTTAAGATTTCTGTCTTGATGCACAGAGCCTCTTCATGAATCAGGAGCGACTGACCACCATAACCCCCTCATCAATGCCAGTGCGTATATCACCGGTCTTGATGAATTCAAGCCATAGATTTTGTGTACCAAGTCTACCCTATTATTCCAAAAATAAGACCACCACCAAAAATGAGCCCTAGCAGGAATTTTCAGCATATACCCTACCCCGAAAATAAGCCCTAGTCACGGTTCAATAATGATGTGTCCATGCAGATAGTTAAATAATACTGCAGCATACTTCATTAAAGAAGGCAGATACCCCCAAAAGAAAGACAGAATACCCCACAGTCATACTCCCCAAACGCCAAAGGTTGGATCTGCAGTGGAATGCACACCTATACACATCAAATCGTGCACGTGCATACATATTTTACAGCAAATATAGTCCAGACATTGAGGTTAGAATTAATGATTTTTACTTGAAATAATAATTTTCTCCTTCACACTTTGCTGTTGTCACAGAATGCTCCTTTGCAGCAATTCCAGCTTTGCAGACCTTTGGCATTCTAGCTGTTAATTTGTGGAGGTAATCTGGAGATATTTCACCCCATGCTTTTGCCCATATTAATCTTTTCCTTTTATTTGCCAGTCTCAGATGTGGCTTTTTCTTTGCCACTCTGCCCTGAAGGCCGGCATCCCAGAGTCGCCTCTTCACTGTAGATGTTGACACTGGGGCTTTGCGGGTACTATTTAATAAAGCTGCTAGTTAAGGACCTGTGAGGCGTCGATTTCTCACACTACAGACTCTAAAACATGTCTTGTAGCTCAGTTGTGCAGCGCGGCCTCCCACTTCTCTTTCTACTCTGGTTACAGCTTGTTTGTGCTCTCCTCTGAAGGGAGTAGTACACACCGTTGTAGGGAATCTTCAGTTTCTTGGCAATTTCTCACATGGAATATCCTTCATTTCTAAGAAAAAGAATAGACTGTCGAGTTTCATATGAAAGTTCTCTTTTTCTGGCCATTTTGAGCGTTTAATGGAACCAACAAATGTAATGCTCCAGATTCTCAACTAGCTCAAAGGAAGGTCAGTTTTATAGCTACTCTAATCAGCAAAACTATTTTCAGCTGTGCTAACATACTTGCACAAGGGATTTCTTAACATCCATAAACCTTCTAACACAGTTAGCAAACACAATGTACCAACACTGGAGTGGTGGTTGTTGGAAATGGGCCTCTATACACCTATGTAGATATTGCATTCAAAACCAGACGTTTGTAGCTAGAATAGTCATTTACCACATTAACAATGTATAGAGTGTAATTCTATTTAATTTAATGTTGGCTTCATTGAAATAAAATGTGCTTTTCTTTCAAACATAAAGAAATATCTAAGTGACCCTAAACTTTTGAACTGTAGTGTATATATTTATATAGTATATATATATATATATATATATATATATATATATATATATATATATATATATATGATGTTTGCAACATCATGTCTGCTCTCTGTCTGAAACATAACCTTTCAAAAATTGAACTTCTTCCAATCCCTCCGTCTTCCAACCTTCCTAAACCTGACATCTCCCTCTCTGTGTGGCACAACGATAAGTCCTAGGCAGCAGGCCCGCTGTCTGGGTGTTATACTTGACACTGATCTTTCCTTCACCTCCCACATACAATCTCTTGCCCGCTCCTGCCGCTTGCACCTCAAGAACATCTCTAGAATCCGCCCCTTTCTCCCAATGCAAACGACAAAAACCCTCACCGTGGCCCTGATCCACTCCCGCCTTCACTACTGTAACTCTCTATTAGTTGGTCTCCCTTTAACTAGACTCTCCTCTACAGTCCATACTTAATGCAGCAGCCATTGTCACCTATCTAGCTAACCGCTCCTCGGATGCCTCCTCTCTGTGCCAGTCATTGCACTGGCTGCCCATATATCACAGGATCCAGTTCAAACTGCTTGTTCTCACCCACAAAGCTCTCCACAGTGCGGCACCCCCTACATCTCCGCCCTCCTCTCGGTCTATCACCCCACCCGTTCTCTGCACTCTGCAAATGACTTTCGACTAACATCCACACTAATTCGAACCTCCCACTCCCAGATCCAAGACTTCTCCCGAGCTGCACCAATCCTCTGGAATGCCCTACCCCAAGACGTTAGGACAAATCACAACTTACTCAGCTTCAGACGCTCCCTAAAGACGCAGCTTTTTAGGGCGGCCTATCACACTCCCCAATCTGATTCAATTCACATAGTCCCTCTACAACTTCTCACAACATAACCCCACGTCAAACTCCATGGCACCCAAATGCATCTCAAGGTTCTGGCCAACTGGTCCAGGAAGGCATTATCTATCCCCCATGAGATGGCTGGATTGTCATTGTAAATAAGCACTTGTACCTTGCCCCCCCCCCACTCCTCCCATATCTCATTCTAGATTGTAAGCTCACACGAGCAGGTTTTTTTTTTTTTTTTGGGGGGGGGGTTTCCCTTTCTAAAGATTGTATTTTCTATAACAGTTACTTGTTTGTATATGATCCTTCTGAATTGTAAAGCGCTGCGGAATATGTTGGCGCTATAGAAATAAAGATTATAATTATTATTATTATTGGTGTATGTATGTTATGTATTTTTTTTTTTTCCGTTTTCCTGTAAGCGATATCTTATTGTATTCATTTGTTTTCTTCATCGTTCCTTATGGGAGACCCAGACCATGGGTGTATAGCTTCTGCCTCCGGAGGACACACAAAGTACTACACTCAAACGTGTAGCTCCTCCCTCCGGGCTATATACACCCCCTGGATGACAATCTAACCAGTTCAATGCTTTGTGTTTCAGGAGGTCACACACACACATGCATTCTCTGATTTTTAATTTTTAAGATTTTTGATTTCAAAGATATGGAAGAAAAGCGGGTCCAGTCTGGACTCCCGGCATGTCCCTTCTCACCCCACTGTGTCGGCGGTGCTGTTAAGGTTGACTTTACAAGGCTGGAGCCTTCACATGCCGCGCTCCTTCACCATCCTCTGAGGCTCTGGCTTGAAGTGGGAGCCATCACGGTCCTCTCTGCTTTGCAGGAGACCGGTCTCCATCCGCAGCCCTGTCAGGATCCTGCCGGAAGGAGCGTTTAATCCCCCCCCAGGGACATGGCCCTGCATCTCAAAAGCTAAGTATTGAGACGTTTTTCAGGGGTCCCGGGTACATTTATTAAGGGGAGAAGTGTGTCTTTTGACTTTGCTGTGAATTCCGGCCGGTTCTCTGGGTTTTTCCTGAGAACCGCGCCGAGGGTGCCTGCTCGTCGGCCGCATGTAAAAATCTAGGCCCCGGCTTCAGTTGCGGCCTAGTTTCGTTTTCAGCTTCCCCTGCATGTCATTCATGCAGGGGAACAGTGTGGCGCCGCCCACCGGCCGTTCAGCAGAGGGGAGGACGCTCCTCTCTGAGGAGATGTTTCCCTCCCCTGTATCTCTCCTTGGCCCTCCGGTTTCCCGCTCTTGGGCTAATCCCCGCCCCCCCTCCTCACTCCAGCGCCATTTTATCAGCGTTCTCACACTGATCGGCGCTGGCTGCTGCAGCTGCTGCATCCTGGAAAGCAGACGCTTCACTGGGGGTCCGAGCTGTGGAATCCGGAGGGCACACACGGTCTGGTAAGCCACAACCTCTGGTTGTGGGCTTTATTATACACTCTCAGGGGGTCATTCTACAGGAGTGTATTCTTTACTGCAGAGTCTCCACCTCAGCAGCATGTCTGTCACTAGGAGCAAGTCTGCTAAGCTGTACGCTATATGCACTGCATGTCAGCTCATTCTGCCAGAACCGAGCACATATCCACATTGTGATGCCTGCTCTAACATGGTGGTGCCTCAGCCTGGAGCCTCCTCAGGGGTCCCTCCGGCTGCTCCGGCCCCGGTGGCTGAACCCCCGGCTTGGGTAGCATCTTTTTCCAGTGCTATTTCCCAGTCTTTTGCCGACTCCATGGGACAGCTGTCCCGGACTCTGCTGACCATGCATCAGCCCCCTTCTCAGGGCGCCTCTGCTGCTCCGAGCTCTGCAGAGCTCTGAGAGCATGTTTTTAGGACCCCGTCCTCCTAAACGGAGACGCAGGGACCTTTCTCCTTCCTCGTCCCACGGCTCTGATTCACGAGCTGAGGTGCAGGGCGAGGAGGATACTTTTACTGTGGGCTCAGACGCTACCTCTCTGTACCCCATTGACTTATCTGAGGGTGATGCGGATGTTAGTGACTTGATTGCTTCCATTAACTCCGTACTGAACCTCAATCCACCAGTGTCAGAGGAACAAGCCTCTCTGGTAGAAATACACCAGTTTACCTCTCCTAAGAGAGCTAGGAGTACGTTTTTTTAACCACTCCAGTTTTCAGGCCACTGTTACCAAGCCCAGGGCCTGTCCTGACAAACGCTTTCCAAAGCGTAGTTCTGATGACCGTTTTCCCTTTCCACCAGAGGTGATTAAGGAGTGGGCTCAGTCCCCAAAGGTAGACCCTCCGGTGTCTAGAATCTCAGCCCGGACAGTCGTATCTGTGGCCGATGGCACCTCTCTTAAGGATCCCACTGACCGCCAGGTTGACCTTCTGGCCAAATCTGTATATGAGGCGGCAGGAGCCTCGTTCTCCCCGTCTTTTGCAGCAGTCTGGGCTCTTAAGGCAGTCTCTGCCTCTCTGGCGGAGATGCATTCCCTCGCCAGGGACTCTATACCCGAGATGGTTGCCTTAACTTCCCAGGCTTCGGCTTTTTCATCCTACGCCATGTCTGCCATTCTGGAGGCTTCTCACCGCACGGCGGTGGCTTCCGCTAATTCTCTCGCGATCCGCAGGATCTTGTGGCTTCGAGAGTGGAAAGCAGATGCTTCTTCTAAGAAGTACCTTGCTGGGCTCCCCTTTGCTGGGTCCCGGCTGTTCGGTGAACAACTGGATGAAATTATTAAGGAAGCTACTGGCGGGAAGAGTACTTCCTTGCCACAAACTAAAACCAGGAAACCTGTCCAGGGCAGGAACCAGTCGAGGTTTCGTTCCTTTCGTTCCTCTAACTGGTCATCCTCTAAGCCCTCAGCTTCGTCCACTACCTCAGCCAAGGATCGTAAACCCAACTGGCGCGCGAAGCCGCGTCCTCAGAAGAACGGAGGAGCCGCTGCCACTAAGGCAGCCTCCTCTTGACTATCTGGCTGCGCCAGCAACGTCCTTGGTCGGTGGCAGGCTCTCCCACTTTGGCGACGTGTGGTTTCAACACGTCTCCGATCAGTGGGTGCGGGATATCATCTCCCACGGCTACAGGATAGAATTTTCTTCCAGCCCGCCAAACAGATTTTTTCTGTCCATTCCCCCCTGCTCCAAAGCCGCCGCCTTCTCACAGGCCGTGGCATCCTTGCAGGCCAACGGTGTAATTGTTCCGGTTCCCGCCCGGGAACGGTTCAGAGGTTTCTACTCAAACCTCTTCCTAGTCCCCAAGAAGGACGGTTCTTTCCGGCCCATCCTGGATCTCAAGCTTCTCAACAAGCATGTTCAGGTGCGGCGCTTTCGCATGGAATCTCTGAGATCGGTCATTGCCTCAATGACCCAAGGAGATTTTCTAGCATCCATCGACATCAGAGATGCCTATCTGCATGTGCCTATTGCGGTTTCACACCAGCGTTGGCTACGTTTTGCAATCAGAGAGGAACATTTCCAATTCGTGGCTCTCCCCTTCGGGTTAGCCACGGGCCCTCGTGTTTTCACCAAGGTCATGGCAGCAGTGGTTGCGGTCCTGCATCTCCAGGGGTTGGCAGTAATCCCCTACCTGGACGACCTTCTAGTCAAGGCCTCATCCAGTGCAGACTGCCAGCGGAGTGTCTCGCTCACTCTCGCCACGCTTGTTCAATTCGGGTGGATTGTCAATCTGCCCAAGTCCACTCTGACCCCGACCCAGGAACTTGCGTACCTAGGGATGCAATTCGAGACTCTGCCGGCACTTGTGAAGCTGCCCTTAGTCAAACAGCAGTCCCTTCATCTGGCGGTGCGCTCTCTGTTGAAGCCCCGCCGTCATTCCATCAGGCACCTCATGCAGGTGCTGGGTCAGATGGTGGCGTCAATGGAAGCGGTTCCCTTTGCCCAGTTCCATCTGCGTCCCCTGCAGCTGGACATTCTCCGCTGTTGGGACAAGCGGACCTCTTCCTTGCACAGGCTAGTGGCTCTGTCGCCGCAGACCAGGAGCTCTCTTCAGTGGTGGCTTCGGCCCCTCTCTCTGTCTCAGGGACGCTCCTTCCTGACTCCGTCCTGGGTGATCCTCACCACGGATGCCAGCCTCTCCGGCTGGGGAGCAGTATTTCTCCACCACCGAGCACAGGGCACTTGGACTCCGTCCGAATCTGCCCTCTCGATCAATGTGCTGGAAATCAGGGCTGTTCTTCTAGCTCTCGTAGCCTTTCACCTGTTGGCGGGCAAGCACATTCGAGTCCAGTCGGACAACGCGACAGCGGTTGCCTACATCAATCACCAGGGCGGGACTCGCAGCCGCCTGGCGATGTTGGAGGTGCAACGAATCCTTCAGTGGACGGAGGACTCCAAGTCCACCATATCCGCAGTCCACATCCCAGGCGTAGAAAACTGGGAGGCCGATTATCTCAGCCGTCAAACCGTGGACAGCGGCGAGTGGGCCCTGCATCCGGCAGTGTTCAGGTCAATCTGCCGCAAGTGGGGCACTCCGGAAGTGGATCTAATGGCATCCCGGCACAACAACAAGGTTCCGGTTTACGTGGCTCGCTCCCACGATCCTCAGGCCTTCGCAGCGGACGCGCTGGTTCAAGATTGGTCCCAGTTCCGTCTGGCCTATGTTTCCCCCTCTAGCTCTCTTGCCCAGGGTTCTGCGCAAGATCAGAATGGAGGGCCGTCGGGTCATAATCATTGCTCCGGACTGGCCCAGGCGAGCTTGGTACCCAGATCTGCTCCATCTGTCTGTAGCAATGCCGTGGCATCTCCCGGACCGCCCAGATCTTCTTTCTCAAGGTCCGTTTTTCCGCCAGAATTCTGCGGCTCTCAGATTGACGGCGTGGCTCTTGAGTCCTGGATCCTGACGGCTTCAGACAATCCTTCTGAGGTCATCTCCACTATGACTCAGGCTCGGAAGTCTTCCTCGGCCAAGATTTACCACAGGACTTGGAAGATTTTCCTGTCCTGGTGTCGCTCTTCCGGCCATGCTCCTTGGCCGTTCTCCTTGCCGACCATCCTGTCCTTTCTACAGTCCGGTCTGCAGCTAGGACTGTCCCTCAATTCCCTCAAGGCACAGGTGTCGGCTCTGTCGGTATTATTCCAGCGGTGTATCGCCCGACTGGCTCAGGTGCGCACCTTCATGCAGGGCGCATCTCACATCATTCCTCCTTACCGGCGGCCTTTGGATCCCTGGGATCTTAATCTGGTCCTCACGGCCTTACAGAAACCCCCCTTTGAGCCTCTTAGGGAGGTTCCTTTGTTTAGACTTTCACAGAAAGTGGTTTTGCTAGTAGCCATAACTTCTCTCAGGAGAGTCTCTGATTTGGCTGCGCTCTCTTCGGAGTCACCTTTTTTAGTGTTTCACCAAGACAAGGTGGTTCTCCGTCCGACTCCGGATTTTCTCCCTAAGGTGGTGTCTTCTTTCCACCTTAACCAGGACATTTCATTGCCTTCCCTTTGTCCGGCCCCTGTGCATCGCTTTGAGAAGGTGTTGCATACCTTGGATTTGGTGCGGGCGCTCCGAATCTATGTCACGCACCGCCGCTTTTAGGCGGTGCACCTCACTTTTTGTGCTAACCACGGGTCAGCGCAAGGGTCTCTCGGCTTCTAAACCGACCCTAGCTCGTTGGATTAGGTCGGCCATCTCCGATGCCTACCAGTGTTCTCAGGTGCCCCCACCGCCGGGGATTAAGGCGCACTCGACCAGAGCTGTCGGTGCCTCCTGGGCTTTCAGGCACCAGGCTACGGCTCAGCAGGTTTGTCAGGCTGCCACTTGGTCTAGTCTGCACACCTTTTCGAAGCACTACTAAGTGCATGCTCATGCTTCGGCAGATGCGAGCTTGGGCAGACGCATCCTTCAGGCGGCTGTCGCCCATTTGTGAAGTTAGGTTTCTTCGGCGCTCCATTGGGAGACCCAGACGATTGGGTGTATAGCTACTGCCTCCGGAGGCCACACAAAGTATTACACTAAAAAGTGTAAGGCCCCTCCCCTTCTGCCTATACACCCCCCGTGGGATCACGGGCTGCTCAGTTTTCAAGCTTTGTGCGAAGGAGGTCAGACATCCACGCATAGCTCCACTGTTTTAGTCAGCAGCAGCTGCTGACTATGTCGGATGGAAGAAAAGAGGGCCCATACTAGGGCCCCCAGCATGCTCCCTTCTCACCCCACTCTTGTCGGCGGTGTTTGTTAAGGTTGAGGTACCCATTGCGGGTACGGAGGCTGGAGCCCACATGCTGCTTTCCTTCCCCATCCCCCTGAGGGCTCTGGTGAAGTGGGATCTTACCGGCCTCCAGGCTCTGAGGCCGGGCTCCATCCACAGACCCGGAGATCCTGCTGGAATGGAGCGGAGTATCGTCAGGGACAGGCCCTGCAACGTTAAGGTACTCTGTGTCCCCGTACAGTCTATGCACAGACACACTCCAGCGTTGCTGGGTGTGTTAGTGCGCCGGGGACAGTAGCGCTGCGCGCTTGGGCTTTACTCACTGCAGCTTAGCTGAGTGAGTTTATGTGTCGGGAACTACCGCGCCAGCCGCTGCTGGAGCTGCGGCGCGGCTGAGACTTGTGGTGCGCCGGGGACTTTCGCGCTGCCGCGCTTTTACGACGGCAGCGCTTATAAATCTAGTCCCCGGCTTTTGCGGCCTAGTTACGTTTCGTTCCCGCCCCCAACCCTGCCAGTCAGGGAAGGGGCGAGACGCTGTACAATGATCAGCGCCGAGGGCTGGAGTCTTATTTACATACTCCAGCCCTCTCACTGGGCACAGGGGGACGCCAGTTTCCCGCTCTTGTCTGGGGCACGCCCACGGCCCGCCCCTCTTCACAGGACGCCGGCAGCCATTCCTGCAGGCAATCTAAGCTGGAGAACGGACACAGGCTCTGGGAGACCCAGCAAAGGGATTCTGGCGACCACTTACCCGCTTATGCGGGCGGTAAGCAGCACCTTGGTGCTGACCCCACTATTGCCACAGTGTTTTTTTTTTTTTGTTTTTTTTTTTTTTTTTTGTGTACTTTATCCTTGTACTTATATTTGCAAGACCATACACAGACACACGCCAGCATTGCTGGGCGTGTTAGTGCGCCGAGGATAACAGCGCTGCGCGCTTGGACTATACTCACTGCAGCTTAGCTGAGTGAGTTTATCTGTGGGAAACTGCCGCGCTGGAGGCTGCGGCGCGGCTGAGACTTGTGGCTGTACGGTCGCTTCTTGGCGATATACCCCTAGATAGCTCTGAGGAGACAACAGCATGTCGTCAGCATAGAGCAAGGGGGCCAAGGCACAGGCTTTCTATGCTGTCTGTACCGCACGTGAGGCTGTTTTACCGGCAGGTTCCACTAACCCCTAATGGGTAGAGTCTCTGCTAGTGGTGGCCCAGAGAGGGCCACCTGTGAAACTGTCCAGAGGACAGAGTTTGCAGTTTTTTTGCTGATAAAATGTCTTGGACTATGAACAAAATTCTAGCAACTTTGCAGTCCAGGGCGGTGACTCAGACCATGGGCATTGTTGAATCAAGGCTCCCCGGTCTCCCTCAGTTGGAACTAATCCGTGCTCCAAGGGGGTCCCATACATCCCAGACTGAAGGCTCTGACACGGACGACAGTCCCAGACAGCCTAAGCGAGCTCGCTGGGAGAGACCCTCGACTTCACACACTGGTCAGGGTCTCAGCGAGAGGATTCTCTGTATGATGAGGTAGCTGGTCAGGTTTCTGATCCTGAGACCGCTTTCATTCTGGATGCTCCTAATGGGACGCCATGGTGAATGATCTCATAGCGCCCATCAATACACTGGTGGATATTTCTCCCTCAGCCCCTCCAGTGAAGGAGGCAGCTTCAGCAGGAGAAATTCCATTTCAGGTATCCCAAGCGTAAATTCAGTACTTTTTGGGCCTCTCTGACTCAGAGGAGCAGTCCAGAAACACTACGCTTATCCAGACAAGCTTTTCTCCGCCGCGCCATCCTCCATAGTTGCAGTGGAAGATGGGACTTCATTTAAAGGGAACCTGTCATGAGAAATGTCCCCTAAAACCTCACAGATTCCCCCTCTTTAGCTCCTGGGCTGCATTCTATAAAGGTCCCTGTTATGATTGTGGCCACTTTCTGACCTAAAAAAAGTGTTTATAAAGTTGTACCTTTTTTGCTTCTGATTCTGTAAATACGTCCCGGGGGCGGGCTGCCTGATGGCCGTTAGTCTGCCCCCTGGTCCTGTATGCCGCCCCCCTCGCTGATTACAATAATGCTGGACGCCGCCCCCTGCTACATCCATCGCCGCGCATGCCCAGTGCCCATCTCTCGGGGATGAGCACTGTGCCTAGCGTCACCGCTGGTGACGTGCATGCAGGGTTAAGATTATGGGCGGTGCTGTGATGTTTATCGGCCTGCTTCGTTCTGCGCAAGCGCGCTGCTGGTAATCTGATCTCCGCGTCTCCTCCTGATCGGTGTAGTCACCGCTCCTCCCATCTATTTCCTGCCTCGGGGCAAGATGGGAAGGAGGTGACGTGGGGGTCAGCAGCAGCGCGCTTGCGCAGAACGAAGCAGGCCGAGGGGGCAAGCGCGGCCCCGCGATTATGGGCGGTTGCTTAGGAATAAACATCACAGCACCGCCCTTAATCTTAACCCTGCGTGCACGTCACCAGCGGTGACGCTAGGCACAGTGCTCATCCCCGACAGATGGGCACTGGGCATGCGCGGCGATGGATGTAGCAGGGGGCGGCGTCCAGCATTATTGTAATCAGCGAGGGGGGCGGCATACAGGACCAGGGGGCAGACTAACGGCCATCAGGCAGCCCGCCCCCGGGACGTATTTACAGAATCAGAAGCAAAAAAGGTACAACTTTATAAACACTTTTTTTAGGTCAGAAAGTGGCCACAATCATAACAGGGACCTTTATAGAATGCAGCCCAGGAGCTGCAGAGGGGGAATCTGTGAGGTTTTAGGGGACATTTCTCATGACAGGTTCCCTTTAAAGATGCCATTGACAGACAGATGGACCTCTGGTTGAAATCTGTCTGTGAAGCTATCGGCGTGTCGTTTGCTCCGGCATTCGCAGCCGTATGGGCACTCCAAGCTATTTCAGCTGGTCTTGCGCAGATAGACACTGTCACACGTACATCTGTGCCGCAGGTGGCGTCCTTAACCTCGCATGCATTGCGACTTACGCTATTCATGCTGTCCTGGACTCTACGAGCCGTACGCCGGTGGCGTACGCCAACTCCGTGGTTTTGCGCAGACCCTTGGGGTTAAGGGAATGGAAGGCAGCTCCTGCTTCCAAAAAGGGCTTAACCAGTTTGCCATTATCTGGTGACAGACTGTTGGCTGAGCGATTGGATGAAATCATTAAACAGGCCAAGGGTAAGGATTCTTCCTTACACCAGCCCAGATCAAACAAAACCCAAGGAAGGACAGTCGACGTTTCGGTCCTTTCCAGGCTCGGGCTGGTCCCAATTTTCCTAGTCCAAAAGGACTCAAAAGGCTCAGAGGGGCTCAGACTCCTGGCGGGCTCAATCACGCCCAAAGAAGGCAGCCGGAGGAACCGCTACCAAGGCGGTTTCCTCATGACTTTCAGCCCTCTCTCTCCGCATCCGCGGTCGGTGGCAGACTCTCCCGCTTTGGCGGCATTTAGCTGCCACAGGTCAAAGACCGGTGGGTGAGAGACATTTTGTCTCACGTGTACAGGATAGAGTTTTGTTCTCGTCCTCCGGCTCGATTCTTCAGAACTTCCCCACCTCTCGACCGAGCCGATGCTCTTCTGCAGGCAGAAGGAGTGATAATCCCTGTTCCTCTTCAGGAACAAGGTCACGGTTTTTACTCCAATCTGGTTGTGGTGCCAAAAAAGGACGGCTCTTCCGTTCCGTTCTAGACCTAAAACTGCTCAAAAAGCAGTGTAAACCAGGCGGTTCCGGATGGAATCCCTCCGCTCCGTCATTGCCTCAAGGTCTCAAGGAGATTTCCTAGCATCAAGAGACATCAGGATGCTTATCTCCACGTGCCGATTGCTCCAGAGCACCAGCGTTTGCTGCGATTCGTTATAGAAGACGAGCATCTTCAGTTCGTAGACCTGCCCTTAGGTCTGGCGACAGCCCCACGGGTTTTCACCAAGGTCATGGCAGCAGTGGTAGCAGTCCTGCACTCTCAGGGTCACTCTGTGATCTCTTACTTGGACGATCTACTTGTCAAGGCACCCTCTCAAGAGGCATGCCAACGCAGCCTGAACGTTGCGCTGGAGACTCTCCAGAGTTTCGGGTGGATCATCAACTTTTCAAAGTTAAATCTGACACCGACCCAATCACTGACATATCTTGGCATAGAGTTTTATACTCTCTCAGCGATAGTGAAGCTTCCGCTGGACAAACAGCGTTCACTACAGACGGGGGTACAGTCTCTCCTTCAAGGCCAGTCACACCCCTTAAGACGCCTCATGCACTTCCTAGCGAAGATGGTAGCAGCAATGGAGGCAGTCCCTTTCGCGCAGTTTCATCTGCGTCCACTTCAATGGGACATTCTCCGCCAAAGCGATGGGAAGTCGACGTCCCTAGACAGGAACGTCTCCCTTTCTCAGACGGTCAAGGACTCTCTTCAGTGGTGACTTCTTCCCACCTCATTGTCAAAAGGAAGGTCCTTCCTACCCCCATCCTGGACGGTGGTCACGACAGACGTGAGTCTGTCAGGGTGGAGAATAGTCTTTCTCCACCACAGGGCTCAGGGTACGTGGACTCAGCAGGAGTCCACCCTTCAGATCAATGTTCTGGAAATCTAAGCAGTGGCTGGAATGCAAACAGATCCGAGTTCAGTCGGACAACTCCACAGCGGTAGCATACATCAACCACCAAGGCAGAATACGCAGTCGGCAAGCCTCCCAAGAAGTCCGGCGGACTCTGATGTGGGTGGAAGACAGAGCATCCACCATATCCGCAGTTCACATCCCGGGCGTAGAAAACTGGGAAGCAGACTTCCTCAGTCGCCAGGGTATGGACGCAGGGGAATGGTCTCTGCACCCGGACGTGTTTCAGGAAATCTGGGGCCTTCGGGGGAGGCCGGACGTCGACCTAATGGCGTCTAGGCACAACACCAAGGTCACGAGTTTCATGGTGTGGTCTTACGATCAACGAGCTCTGGCGGCAGGCGCCTTAGTTCAGGATGGGTCGCAGTTCCAGCTACCCTATGTGTTTCCCCCTCTGGCACTGTTGCCCAGAGTGCTACGCAAGATCAGCTCCGATTGCCGCCGCGCCATCCTCGTCGCCCCAGACTGGCAGAGGAGGTCGTGGTACCCGGATCTGTGGCATCTCACGGTCGGCCAGCCGTGGGCACTACCAGACCGGCCAAACTTACTGTCCCAAGGGCCGTTTTCCATCTGAATCCTACGGCCCTGAACCTGACTGGGTGGCCATTGAGTCCTGGATCCTAGCGTCTTCAGGATTATCTCATGACGTCATTGCCACCATGTGACGGGCTAGGAAGCCGACGTCTGCCAAGATCTACCACTGGACGTGGAAGATATTCTTACCTTAGGGCTCTGCTCAGGGAGTGTCTCCCTGGCCATTTGCATTGCCTACTTTTCTTTCCTTCCTGCAATCTGGTTGGGAAACAGGTTTGTTGTTCGGCTCCCTTAAAGGACAAGTTCCAGCGCTGTCTGTATTCTTTCAGAAGCGCCTAGCACGACTTCCTCAGGTACGCACGTTCCTGTAGGGGGTTTGTCACATTGTCCCTCCGTACTGAGGCCGTTAGACCCATGGGATCTGAACAGGGTACTAATTGCTCTCCAGAAGCCGCCCTTCGAGCCTCTGAGGGATGTTTCACTTTCTCGACTTTCACAGAAAGTGGCCTTTCTGGTAGCGGTCACGTCTCTTCGGAGAGTGTCCGAGCTAGCAGCGCGGTCATCCAAAGCTCCCTTCCTGGTGTTTCACCAAGACAAGGTAGTGCTGCGCCCGATTCCGGAGTTTCTCCCTAAGGTGGTATCCCCTTTTCATCACAATCAGGATATCTCCTTACCTTCCTTTTGTCCTTATCCATTTCATCGATATGAAATGGATTTGCATTGTTGGATCTGGTGAAGAGCACTCAGAATCTACATTTCCCGCACGGCGCCCCTGCGCCGATCGGATGCACTCTTTGTCCTTGTCACTGGTCAGCGCAAGGGGTCGCAGGCTGCCAAATCCACCCTGGCTCGATGGATCAAGGAACCAATCCTTGAAGCCTACCGTTCTGCTGGGCTTCCGGTTCCATCAGGGCTGAAGGCCCATTCTACCAGAGCCGTGGGTGCGTCCTGGGCATTACGGCACCAGGCTACGGCTCAGCAGGTGTGCCAGGCGGCTACCTGGGCGAGTCTGCACACCTTCACCAAGCGTTATCAGGTGCATGCCTACGCTTAGGCGGATGCCAGCCTAAGTAGAAGAGTCCTGCAGGCGGCGGTTGCCTCCATGTAGGGAAGGGCTGTTTTTACAGTCCAAACTTGAGGTATTAATTTACCCACCCAGGGACTGCTTTTGGACGTCCCAATCGTCTGGGTCTCCCAATGGAGCGCCGAAGAAGAAGGGAATTTTGTTACTTACCGTAAATTCCTTTTCTTCTAGCTCCAATTGGGAGACCCATCACCCGCCCCTGTTTCCTTCGGGATTTTTGGTTTGTTCGGGTACACATGTTGTTCATGTTGAATGGTTTCAGTTCTCCGATGTTCCTTCGGATTGAATTTGTTTAACCAGTTATTGGCTTTCCTCCTTCTTGCTTTTGCACTAAAACTGAGCAGCCCGTGATCCCACGGGGGGTGTATAGGCAGAAGGGGAGGGGCCCTACACTTTTTAGTGTAATACTTTGTGTGGCCTCCGGAGGCAGTAGCTATACACCCAATCGTCTGGGTCTCCCAATTGGAGCTAGAAGAAAAGGAATTTACGGTAAGTAACAAAATTCCCTTCTTTGCCTACTTCTCAGTTTGGTTTATTTCCCACCCATGGACTGCTTTGAGACGTCCCATGGTCTGGGTCTCCCATAAGGAACGATGAAGAAAAAGAGAATTTTGTTTACTTACCGTAAATTCTTTTTCTTATAGTTCCGACATGGGAGACCCAGCACCCTCCCTGTTGCCTGTTGGCAGTTCTTGTTCCGTGTGTTTCACCGGCTGTTGTTGTAGACAGAGGCTCCGGTTTTTCCGAGTTTTACTCTATCTCTACTTATGGGTGGATGTCCTCCTTCAGCTTTTGCACTGAACTGGTTAGATTGTCATCCAGGGGGTGTATATAGCCCGGAGGGAGGAGCTACACGTTTGAGTGTAGTACTTTGTGTGTCCTCCGGAGGCAGAAGCTATACACCCATGGTCTGGGTCTCCCATGTCGGAACTATAAGAAAAAGAATTTACGGTAAGTAAACAAAATTCTCTTTTTATTGATCTGTGTGTGACGTGCGAAAACAATCTGAGAAGAATATCCCTGCTGCTTTTGAGGGTAAACGGTTTATTTGTTCTTTGTGTTCTATATTTTGCATTTAGACATTGAAAGAAACGATTGCGAGAAAGAAGATGCTGGAAAAGCGTGTATTTAATTCCATTCATGAGGCATTTATCAAACTATGTATTGCTCTTAAAAAAAGGTGGGTATTGTTCAGTCAATTGGATAATAATCAATGAAACCATTAGAGTATGTGTGTACATGATGATGTTATAAAAGAGGACAGCGTTATTTCTAATTAAAATCTGTGTATAAATATATCGGGAACAGAGTCCGCTCTCCTCCTGTACCAATCTGTTCCTTGTATTGTTTAGGATTATTGTACTTGTCTCTTATGTATACCCCTTTTCATATGTAAAGCACCATGGAATTAATGTCACTATAATATTATTAGGGTTATGGGTCTTGTCCCTGTGTACCACAGCAATAGGGTGAATGAAGGTGGTGACTTGCAGCACCAGACACAACTGTATGGACTAGTTCAACTTTGTATCTATGCCGTTACACATTTGTTTACCACTATGTTACTGCATGTGATATCTAAATGAAAATACATATTTGTGAGATGTTTTGATTACAAAGCAAAGCCCACAAGTTGTCATGTTTATATGTATACACATCTTAGGCTGCTTTCACACTTCGTTTTTTTAACATGCGTCCTGAACGTTTTTTTTTTAACGCAAAAACGGATCCAGTGCAAATGCGTTTTCATTTCAATGCATTTGCAATGGACTCGCGTTGACATGTGTTTGCGTGCAGTTTTGTCAGGATCCAGCGACTTGTAGTTTCTTAACTTTTTTTTTCAAAAACGCTTGTAGCGTTTTTGAGCTGCGTCCAAATACTGCAAGTCGCTGGATCCTGACAAAACTGCACGCAAATGCATGTGAACGGTGGTATACTGATAGACAGGATCCTGTTTGGCCAGAAACCAGCCTCACGTGGTCAGTCAGTCTCTCTCCTCTCGCTCTCTCCTCTCGCTCTCTCCTCTCGCTCTCTCCTCTCGCTCTCTCCTCTCGCTCTCTCCTCTCGCTCTCTCCTCTCGCTCTCTCCTCTCGCTCTCTCCTCTCGCTCTCTCCTCTCGCTCTCTCCTCTCGCTCTCTCCTCTCGCTCTCTCCTCTCGCTCTCTCCTCTCGCTCTCTCCTCTCGCTCTCTCCTCTCGCTCTCTCCTCTCGCTCTCTCCTCTCGCTCTCTCCTCGCTCTCTGCTCTCTGCTCTCTCCTCTCTTCGCTCTCTCAGCTCTCTGCTCTCGCTCTCTGCTCTCTCCTCTCTCTGCTCTCGCTCTCTGCTCTCTCCTCTCTCTCTTCGCTCTCTCAGCTCTCTCTTCTCGCTCCCTCTTCTCGCTCCCTCTTCTCGCTCCCTCTTCTCGCTCCCTCTTCTCGCTCCCTCTTCTCGCTCCCTCTTCTCGCTCCCTCTTCTCGCTCCCTCTTCTCGCTCCCTCTTCTCGCTCCCTCTTCTCGCTCCCTCTTCTCGCTCCCTCTTCTCGCTCTCTCTTCTCGCTCTCTCTTCTCGCTCCCTCTTCTCGCTCCCTCTTCTCGCTCCCTCTTCTCGCTCCCTCTTCTCGCTCCCTCTTCTCGCTCCCTCTTCTCGCTCCCTCTTCTCGCTCCCTCTTCTCGCTCCCTCTTCTCGCTCCCTCTTCTCGCTCCCTCTTCTCGCTCCCTCTTCTCGCTCCCTCTTCTCGCTCCCTCTTCTCGCTCCCTCTTCTCGCTCCCTCTTCTCGCTCCCTCTTCTCGCTCCCTCTTCTCGCTCCCTCTTCTCGCTCCCTCTTCTCGCTCCCTCTTCTCGCTCCCTCTTCTCGCTCCCTCTTATCGCTCCCTCTTATCGCTCCCTCTTATCGCTCCCTCTTATCGCTCCCTCTTCTCGCTCCCTCTTCTCGCTCCCTCTTCTCGCTCCCTCTTCTCGCTCCCTCTTCTCGCTCCCTCTTCTCGCTCCCTCTTCTCGCTCCCTCTTCTCGCTCCCTCTTCTCGCTCCCTCTTCTCGCTCCCTCTTCTCGCTCCCTCTTCTCGCTCCCTCTTCTCTCTTTTGTCCCCAGCTGCGTCTGAATTTCCAGTCTCACATTCAGTTCCCCTTACTCCCGAACACATGACTCCAATGACCGCCCATAAACTTCAAGTGACAGGATCCAGTAAAATAACATGCGTTTTTCTTTGAAAAAACAGGATCCACATTTGCAGCAAAAAAACGTTCATGAGGCATGTTAAAAAAACGTAGTGTGAAAGCAGCCTTAGTTAACTGCAAGCACAGAAGAGCTATGTTGTGGAGAATGGTCATCTAATTGGCTCTTCTGTAAAGCTATGTTCACACGTTGCATTTTTGCAGCAGCTTTTTTTTTTTTTTTTTTTTTTTTTTTTTCCCTCACGCATTTTACTCGTGTTAGAAGCTTGTTTATATAATACAATTTATTATACAGCTCTGGCAGAAATTAAGAGACCACTGCAAAATGTTCAGATTTTCTGATTTTTCAATTTTAGTAAAATATAAATTCTTCTTTTAGGCTATGTGCGCACTAGAAATGAGAAGTTTCTCAAGAAAATTTCTTGAGAAACTTCTGGGAGTGAAAGATTTCCGGACCTCCGGAAAAAATCCGCACCAAATCCGCATGCGGATTTGACGCGGATTTGACGCGGAATAGCCGCAGAATTGCCGCGATTTTCCCGCGGGTGGTTCCCTGCGGATTTTTGCAGGCTGTACTGCCGAAATCCGCAGGGTACCTGCGGAAATAATGGACATGTTCATTTTCTCAAGAAAGTTTCTCGAGAAATTCTTCTCAAGGAAATTTCTTGAGAAAAATCCGCACCAGTGCGCACAGCTTTTTTTTTTTACCATAGAATTTGCTGGGAAATGTCTGCACAAAGATTGCAGACATTTCTCAAGAAATTTCCGCGGCAAATCCGCGGGTAAATCCGCGGGAAAAACGCACTAGTGCGCACATAGCCTTAGTCTAGAAAATACTGACAACGTCTCCGAATTTCCAAGCATAAAAAATTATATTTATTCTCTGAAAGTAAGAAATGGTCAAAATAACAAAACAATGCATTGTTTTCAGACCTCAAATAATGCAAAGAAAACAAGTTAATAATCCTTTAGAAACAACAATACTAATAATGTTTTACCTCAGGAAGAGTTGAGAAATCTATATTTTGTGGAATAACCCTGATTTTTAATCCCAGCTTTCATGCGTCTTGGCTGCTTTCCACCAGTCTTCACACTGCTTTTGGGTGCCCTTATGCCCCTCCTGGCCAGTAGAATACAGTATGTACTCTGGTTGGAATTCAGCTGATACTGGAATCAACATGTACACAAGCTGATCTTTATAAAACTGTGCAGTGGTCTCTTAATTTTTGTCAGAGCTGTGTATACACACACACACACACACACACACACACACACACACCATATTTTTCATTTTATAAGACACACCGGATTATAAGATACATCCCAAATTTACAGATTGGGGGGAAAAAAAAGCTAAAAAAAAATTAAAATATGGGGTCAGTTATATAATCCAGTGGTGTTTTACAGGGGAGGTGAGACCGCAGTGGAGGTCACAGTAGGCAGGGTCGGTATAAGGCTGTGTCCGCACTTTGCGTCGTCCTAGTTGCATTTCTAAACGCACGTTTTGGAATGAATTGATTTAGCAAAAGTTGCCTTTTTCTTAAAATTAGCACTAAACACGCATGCTTATTTACCATTTATTTAGATGCGTTTTCAGCGCTTTTTACATGCTTTTTCCCTTGCGTTTTGAACATCAAGACACTGCTAAATAAAGATTAAATAGAATGAAAAGAGAAAAAAAAGCAAAACATATATAATTGTTGAATTAATAAAGAAAATAGTTATATTTCATGAAATTATAGCGGTTTTATAATATTTATTGCTAAAATAGCAATAAAATCATAATTTTCATTAATTTAATTGTCGGACTGTGTGTGTGTAAAGGGACATATTGATCCATTATTTTAAAGTCGGAAAAGCATGCGTTTTTGAATTCAAAAACGCATGTTTTCAGCACCTAAAAAGCAGGTAAAACACTGGAATTTTGATGTTTGTTGCTTTTTGATACTTCTCATTGACTTCAATGTTAGCAAAACGCTGCAGAAATGGCAAAAACAATTGACATGCTGCTTCTTTGAACGCATGGTTTCTGCCACAAATTATGCAAATTAAACCAGCGTTTTAAAACGCAAAGTGCGGACAGGAAATCTACATTTTCCATAGACTATTATGGAAAAGCAAAACGCATGCCTTTTGGCATGAAAACGCTGCAGTTCAAAACGGACCTAAGAAGCAGCTAAAACGCAGGTGGAAACGCAAAGTGCGGACACAGCCTAAGAGTACGGTGGCGTTGCTATCGGCGGTGCAGAGGGGGCCCAGATACTCATTGCGGACTGCACGATGCTGGGGCAGCCGACACTGTATCATGCTGATGCTCGCTGCGGGCGGGGAGGCAGTACCCTTCTGAATATGTCGGCAGTGAGAGCTTCAAAGAAATGGCGGCCGAAGTCGGCGCATGCGCAAATTTGAGCTCGAGCTCCATCTGCACACGCGCCAACCCTGGCTGCCAATTATTTGAAAGCCCTTACCGCCGACATCTTCAGAATGGCCAGTGCCTCGCTGACAAAGCCTTGCAGAGCAGGGTCACAGAGAGCCTCACAGAGCAGCCTCCCACCACTCCCCCCGTAAACTACATTTGGATTTAAAGACTCGCCCCTCATTTTCCTCCCACCAAATTTTATTTCCTCTCAAATCTGAAACATACATACATATACACACTAGTGTTTTTTCACCATTGAAAGCAATGAGTGCAACAATCAACAGTTAAGTTTTTGCTGCATGAAACTGTTAAATATGTACTGTTTACAAATGACACAGGCAAAAATGCAATAAATCTTGCATTTTGGAAGCCGATTTTGAATTGAAAAGTAAAAAGCGGAAAGGGGAGGAGGAGTTTGATACTATTTCATAGTTTGATCTGATTGAATACACCGTAGATAATAGAAGCTTTAAAGGGAACCTGTCATCAGAAATTTTGCACTAAACCTAAAAGATTCCCCCTCTGCAGCTTCTGGGCGGCATTCTAGCAAGGTTCCTGTTGTTTATATGCCCCTTTCTGACCAAAATAAAGACTTTATAAAGTGGTACCTTTTTGTATTCAGATCTTGATAATGGTACACGGGGGTGGGCTCTCTGGTGTCCGTTAGTCGGCCTTCTGTCGCTTTAGGCCGTCCCCCATCGCGCAATTTCAAAGAGGTGACGTGAGGTAAGCTGGCCAGCGCTTGCGCAGAACGGTGGAGGCGGCGGTGAAAGCGCGACCACGAGATTATGGGCGGGTACTTGCTGATGAAAGTCACAGCGCCGCCCATAATCTCGCGCATGCGCAACACGTCACCAGCGGTCACACTGTGCACATTGCATAGTCCTGCGAGAGTGGCACGGCGCATGCGCAAGATTTTGGGCAGCCATAATCTCGCGCATGCGCCGTGCCACTCTCGTAGGACTGCAATGTGCAGTGTGACCGCTGGTGACGTGTTGCGCATGCGCGAGATTATGGGCGGCCATAATCTCGCGCATGCGCCGTGCCACTCTCGCGGGACTGCAATGTGCAGTGTGACCGCTGGTGACGTGTTGCGCATGCGCGAGATTATGGGCGGCCATAATCTCGCGCATGCGCCGTGCCACTCTCGCGGGACTGCAATGTGCAGTGTGACCGCTGGTGACGTGTTGCGAGATTATGGGCGGCCCTGTGATTTTCATCAGCAAGTACCCGCCCATAATCTCGTGCTCGCGCCTCCACCGCCGCCTCCACCGTTCTGCGCAAGCGCTGGCCAGCTTACCTCACATCACCTTTTTTGAAATTGCGCGATGGGGGGCGGCCTAAAGCGACAGGAGGCCGACTAACGGACACCAGAGAGCCCACCCCCGTGTACCATTATCAAGATCTGAATACAAAAAAGTACCACTTTATAAAGTCTTTATTTTGGTCAGAAAGGGGGCACATAAACAACAGGAACATTGCTAGAATGCCGCCCAGGAGCTGCAGAGGGGGAATCTTTTAGGTTTAGTGCAAAATTTCTGATGACAGGTTCCCTTTAAGATATAGAAGTCTTTTGTTAAGGGTTAGGTGTAAGATAGGGGTGGGAAGGATGTAGGGAAGGTTGGGCTACGGAAAGTCGTGTAATTTAATTGGGGACAGGAGGTAGGAAAAATTAGGGTAGAGGGTAAGGGAGAACAAGGCTTAATCAATCATTAAATAGAACTAAAACATATACAAATTACATACGATCAAATAAATTATCTCATCTGTGATGACAAATTAATTGACCATATTATTTCATGAGTTGTAAGAAGATACCCCTACGTGATGTATATAATGAGGCACAAATATTTGTTCACGTGATCCCTTCTCGAAATTTGTTCCATGGATTCCATCATTTGTAATAGCATATCGTTTTTCATATTTTTCATGAAGGGTGAGCGTTTTAATAATTTGTGATTTTGTGGACGTCTATTTTCTTCCAATTGGCTGCAATTAGTTTTTAGCAGTGATGAAAATATGGATAATAATGGGTCTGTATATGGGATCTTCTAGTTCTAAGGAGAGGAGGGCTTTTTGAGGGGTGAGAACAATGTTTAACCCCTTCAGCCCCCGAGCACTTTGTTTTTGCGTTTTTGTGTTTTGCTCCCCTTCCGAGAGCCGTAACTTTTTTATTTTTCTGTCAATCTTGCCATATGAGGGCTTGTTTTTTTGCAGGACAAGTTGTACTTTTAAATGAAACCATACATTTTCCCATATGGTGTACTGGAAAACTGCAAAAAAAAGTGATGGCACAATAGTTTTTGGGATGTTTTATTCACTGTTCACTATATGGTAACACTGATTAGTGGGTGTGATGCCTGAGGTTGGTGCAAGTTTGTAGACCCCAAACATGTATAGGGTTACTTGTATCTAAGGGGTTCAAAAAAATTCACAACCTTGTGCAATAAAAGTGGCGTACGTTTTGCGCCATTTTCCGAATCCCATAGCTTTCTCATCTTTTGGGATCTATGGCTCAGTGACTGCTTATTTTTTGTGTCTCGAGCTGTCGTTTCTAATGGTACCATTTTTGCGCAGATGCTACGTTTTGATCGCCTGTTATTGTTACATAGTTACTTAGGTTGAAAAAAGACCTAGGTCCATCTAGTTCAACCTTCCTCCACCAGTTCTACATTTAGTCACTAAGTCATTTATAACCAACAATGTTTTGTGTACTGAGGAAATCATCCAGCCCTTTTTTAAAAGCTGTTATAGTATCTGCCATTACAACCTCTTGTGGTAGGGCATTCCACAGTCTGACTGCTCTAACTGTAAAGAACCCTTTCCTATTTAGCTGTCGGAATCGCTTTCCTTCCACTCGCAGTGAGTGCCCCCTGGTCCTTAGTATTGTTTTTGGAAGAAATAAGTCATGTGCCAGTCCTTTATATTGACCACACATGTATTTATACATATAAATGAGATCTCCTCTGAGACGTCTTTTTTCTAAGCTAAACATATCTAACTTTTTCAACCTGCCATCATATGTGAGGCCTTCCATTCCTTGTAATAGTCTAGTTGCCCGCCTTTGAACTGACTCTAACTTCTGAATGTCCTTTTTAAAATGTGGAGCCCAAAACTGGATCCCGTATTCCAGATGTGGCCTTACAAGTGATTTATAGAGGGATAACAATAAGTTGGGATCACGGGATCTAATCTCTCTTTTTATACACCCTAAAATCTTGTTTGCTTTAGCAGCTGCTGCTTGACATTGAGTGCTGCTGCTCAGCTTATTTGTAATGAGAATACCCAAGTCCTTCTCCTGTTCTGTAGTCCCGAGTTTACTTCCATTTAATGTATACGCAGCTATAGGATTACTCCGTCCTAGGTGCATTACTTTACATTTATCAACATTAAATCTCATTTGCCAAGTATCTGCCCATTCTGACATCTTATCCAGATCTTTTTGTAATATTGTACTATCCAGGTCAGTTTTTAATATCCTACATAGTTTGGTGTCATCGGCAAAGACTGACACTGTACTATCAATCCCATCCACAAGGTCATTAATAAAGAGAGTAAAAAGAATTGGTCCAAGCGCAGATCCCTGCGGCACCCCACTGCTGACTATAGCCCATTTAGAGAATGTACCATTTATGACTACTCTTTGTTTCCTATCTTTTAGCCAATTCCTTACCCAGTTGCATATTGTGTCCCCTAGTCCTTGCTTCTGGAGCTTTAGTATAAGGCTATTATGTGGTACAGTATCAAATGCCTTTGCAAAGTCCAAATAAATCACATCAGCTGCATTACCAATATCCAGGTTTGAACTTACCCCCTCATAGAACCCCAACAGGTTGGTTAGACACGACTTATCTTTCATGAATCCATGCTGTTTGTCAGTTATCATATTATTTTCTGCAATATATTTTTGCATGTCATCCCTTAAAATGCCCTCAAAAACTTTGCATACTACTGATGTCAGGCTTACTGGACGGTAGTTGCCTGGATCTACCCTCTTACCTTTCTTAAATATCGGTACCACATCAGCAATCCTCCAATCCTGAGGCACCAACCCCGTTACAAGTGAGTCTAAAAAGATGAGATACAGCGGTCTGTCGATTACGGAGCTCAATTCCCTCAATATTCGTGGATGAATGCCATCTGGCCCTGGGGATTTGTCAATGTTTAATTTACTCAGACGTAGGCGTACTTCATCTTGTGTTAAATTAATTATATCGGGTGGTGGACTTTGATTTTTCACTTGTTGAATGATCCCTGGTACAGTCAGTTCCTTGGTGAATACAGATGAGAAATGCCTATTTAATATCTCAGTCTTTTGTTTGTCCTCTATAACTAACTTGTTATTATATTTTAGGGGGCCGATACTATCCTTTGTTTTCCTTTTGGCATTAATATATTTATAAAAGATTTTGGGATTTATTTTAATGTCATTGGCGATTTTTGTTTCAGTAGCTAGTTTTGCTTGTTTGATTTCTTTTTTGCATTGCCTATTGATATCTTTATACTCCTGCAATGCTATTTCTGTATTCTCAGCCTTTAAGATTTTAAACACCCTTTGTTTTTGTTTTATTATACTTTGTACAGTCTTATTTATCCATAGTGGTTTCTTTTTATTCCTGGACATTTTATTACCAGAGGGTATACGTTTTTTACAGGACTCTAGTAGTATATCCTTAAACTTACCCCATTTATGTTCAGTATCCCCAGTTACCATGACTCTGTCCCAATCTACACATTTAAGCTCTTCCCTTAATTTGTTGAAATCAGCTTTCCTAAAATTCCAGGTTTTAGCATTCCCCCTTTGAAATGTTCTATTGAATATTATGTCGAAGCTTACCATATTATGATCGCTGGTGCCCAAGTGCTCCCGGACCTGTAGATCTGAAATTGTATCCGGTCTATTTGACAGGACCAGATCTAGCAAATTATCTCCCCTGGTCGGTTCACCTACCATCTGAGAGAGGAAATGGTCTTGAATGGTAGATAAGAACTTACAGCTTTTAGCAGAACCAGAAGATTCTATGTCCCACTGTATGTCTGGATAGTTGAAATCCCCCATAATAAGAACCCGATTATTATTATTAGCTGCCTTTTCAATTTGTTCCAGCATTTCACCCTCTATTTGTTCAGGTATGTTAGGAGGCTTATAGCAAACTCCAATTAGCATTTTTCCATTATTCCCCTCCCCATGTACATTTACCCATACTGACTCTACATTGTTGCTGTTCCCCTCAATGTCATCATACAACACAGGTTTTAGGTTAGATTTGATAAATATACACACCCCACCACCTTTTTGGCCTTTCCTGTCCTTCCTAAATGTACTATAACCCTGTATGTTTGTCACCCAGTCATGGCTTTCATCCAGCCAGGTTTCCGTAATGCCCACCACATCATAATCCATGGTTGACATAAGAGTCTCCAATTCATTCATTTTGTTTGCAAGACTTCTTGCATTTGCCAGTAGACATTTAATCCTATTAACACCTTTATTACTCCTAGCCTCCCTACGTTCCTTGTATGTCCCATCCCCCCCTAATCCTTCATTGACCCCTACCGTTTCCCTGTCTCTATCTGCTCTATCTATCCCCTTATTTGCTCCACTACCCTCCCTCCCCCCCGATCCTAGTTTAAAAGCTCCTCCATCCGTCTGACCATTTTCTCCCCCAGCACAGCTGCACCTTCCCCATTGAGGTGCAGCCCGTCCCTACCGTAGAGCCTGTAGCCGACTGAGAAGTCGGCCCAGTTCTCCATGAACCCGAACCCTTCCTTCCTGCACCAATTTCTAAGCCACATATTTATCTCCCTAAGCTCCCGCTGTCTTTCTAGTGACGCTCGTGGCACCGGTAGTATTTCTGAAAACACCACCTTGGAGGTCCTGGACTTCAGCTTCTCTCCTAGTTCCCTGTAATCATTTTTAAGGACCTTCCACCTGCCTCTAACTTTGTCATTAGTACCAATGTGCACCATGACCACTGGGTTTTCCCCAGCCCCACCCAGCAATCTGTCTATCCGATCCACAATATGCCGAACCCGAGCACCCGGCAGACAACACACTGTTCGGCATTCACGGTCTCGGCGACAGATGACCCTGTCTGTCCGCCTAATTATAGAGTCCCCTACCACCAACATCTGTCTGGGCTTTGCTGCACTCCTATTTCCCTCCTTCCTACAGCAGTTTTCCTGGTTGCTAGGAGCAACATCCTGCTGTAGTGACCCTAGTCCAGGCCCTTCATTCCTAATATCAGCCAAACAGGCATATTTACTAGGTTGTGCCAGGTCAGGACTAGGCTCCCTGACACTTTTCCCCCTACCTCTTCTTCTAACTGTTACCCAGCTACCTACCTCTGGGTCCTGATCTTCCCCACTTCCACCCTCCTCCATATCACTGGCCCCAGCCAGAGAAAGCTCAGTGAGCGCTAAACTCCTCTCCAGGTTTGCAATGCCCCTGAGTGTTGCAAGCTGCTTATTTAGATCAGTTACCTTGGCTTCCAAATACGCAACATGCTCGCATCTAGTGCAGACATATTCACCCTCGAACGGCTGCTCAAGGCATGCATACATCTGACAAGATACACACCTGGTAGCATTGTCCATGGAGCACCTATCAAATGGGGATCAACAGTAAAGTAGAAAAACAAAGAGAAAAAACTAAAGAAACCCAATGGGAAACGTATAAGGATAAATTCAAACTATGTTCTTGTGTCAAACTATGTAATTGTGTTGAAACTATGCACTTATCTTAAATTCAGCACCTCGCTTGCTCAGCTCCTCGCTAGTACTGGCTGGTTTATATAGATGTACAATGACTATCAGAAGCTGCTGGAAGCTTCTAGAAACAGGTGTGACTAATCCTACTAATTAAATCACAAGACTAACTTTTTTTTTTTTTTTTTTTCCCCCTTTTCACAGAATCACAAACAGACACACAATTCCCTAATGAAATTCAACAATTACAGTTATCACCACTATGTAATTGTGTTGAAACTATGCACTTATCTTAAATTCAGCACTTTACTTCAATTCAGCACCTCGCTTGCTCCATTGTATTACTGTATTTTGCATAAAACTTGCGGCGACCAAAAAACACAATTTGGCGTTTGGAATTTTTTTGCCACTACGCCGTCTACCAATCAGATTAATTGATTTTATATCTTGATAGATCGGGCATTTATGAACACGGTGATACCAAATATGTGCATATATATATATAATATTTTATTTATTTATTTATATATTTTCTTTGTCGCTCCATTGGGAGACCCAGACAATTGGGTGTATAGCTTCTGCCTCTGGAGGCCACGCAAAGTGTTACACTTTAAAAAAGTGTAACCCCTCCCCTCTGCCTATACAGCCTCCCGTGGACCACGGGCTCCTCAGTTTTATGCTTTGTGTGGAAGGAGGCACACATCCACTCATGCATTCTCATACATAGTTATGTCGGATGGAAGAAAAGAGGACCCCGATGGGGCCCCCGACATGTTCCCTTCTCACCCCACTATGTCGGCGGTGCTGTTAAGGTTGAGGTACCCATTGCGGGTACGGAGGCTGGAGCCACATGCCGTCTCCTTCACCATCCCTTATGCGGCTCTGGGAGAAGTGGGCTCCTGAGCGGTCATCCATTTGCTGGGACCGTGCTCCATCCGCAGCCCCTGGTGGAACCTGCCGGACCGGAGCCTCTTCACCCCCAGGGACCGGGCCCTGCAACTTGAAGGTACTCTGTGTCCCCATGGGGGGACTGTACAGGGAGGGTCGCACCTTCTCCCCGGAAGCCGCGGTAGTTCAGTCCGGTGTCTTTTCGGCGGACTTCCGCGCCGACCGTGCCTGCTTGTCGGGCGCGGCCTCAAATTTAGTCCCCGGCTTCGCCGCGGCCTAGTCGCGAAAAATCCCGCCCCCGAGCCTGCCTGTCAGGGGTAAGGGCGGGATTACCGACATGACGTCGGCTGTGGAGCATCCTGCATGCCTCCCTCCCCCCTCATTGACCACTGTGGGGACTCCAGATTCCCGCTCTTTGCTAGCGCCGCCCTCAGCCCCACTCCTCCCCTGAGAGCTCCGGCGGCCATTTTTGGCATTCTGCCGGTGGATGCTTCTCAGTGACAAAGCTCTGCAGCTCCGGGGGATCCACGACAGGGAATCTGGAGGACACACTCCGCTCGTTAGCGGTCGGTAAGCCACACCGGTCACCCGGTGCTGGTCCCCCTAGGGTGCCGGAATAGATATATGTGTATATATAATAGATATATATATATCTGTTCGGACAGGCTGTATACCCTTTTCCCATATACCCTCAGTGGTCACTCTCCTAAGAGACAACAGCATGTCGTCCACAAGGAGCAAAGCTACTAAGGCACAGATTTTTTTCGCGGCCTGTACCTCTTGTGGGGCTATGTTGCCTGCGGGATCCACCTACCCTCACTGTGATCAATGCTCGACTCCTGCCACGCTTGCTCAGCCGGAGCCTAGGGCACTTGTGGGCCCCTCGGCTCATGTAGATCCCCCTGCTCCCCCTGAGCAGGCTGCAGGGAGAGAGTCACCGGCGTTGGCCTCTTTCGCTGAGAAACTCTGTCACTTTCTCAATCCATTGCACAGTCTATGGACAAATGGTCATCTAAGCTGCTTGAGGCGTTGCAGTCCAGACCGGGCTCTTCACAGGCCCCGGTCCCTGTTATTTTGTCTCCTCCAGGCCCTTCTCGGTCCGCGCCGCAGCGCGCTCCCAGGATAGCCCCTAGGTCCCAGGCGGAGGACTCCTGTCCGGATCGCAGCCCCAGACCTGCTAAGCGGCCTCGCTGGGACTCTTCCCCGGCCTCCTCACGCTGCTCTGGATCCCAGTTTGAGGACTCTCAGGAAGACGAGGCGGACGTGGGAGCTCAGGGCTCTGACCCTGACTTCGCCCTTAACCTTGATACCCCTGAGGGGGGACGCCTTAGTAAATGATCTTATCTCGTCCATCAACCAGGTGTTGGATCTCTCACCACCACCTCCTCCTGTAGAGGAGTCGACTTCTCAGCAGGAGAAACACCAATTCCGTTTCCCCAAACGTACGCGCAATACGTTTTTTGATCACTCTAACTTCAGGGACGCTGTCCAGAAGTCCAGAGCGGTCCCGGACAAGCGCTTTGCTAAACGGCACACTGACACGCGTTATCCCTTTCCACCTGAAGTCGTTAAGGGCTGGGCACACTCTCCCAAGGTGGATCCTCCAGTCTCTAGATTGGCTGCTAGGTCCGTTGTGTCTGTTGCCGATGGCTCATCCCTGAAGGATGCCACTGACAGATAGAGCTCTTGGTGAAGTCTATTTATGATTCCACGGGCGCGTCTTTTGCCCCGGCCTTTGCGGCTGTGTGGGCTCTCCAAGCAATCTCGGCATGTCTGACTGAGATTAATGCTGTCACGCGGAATTCTGCTCCGCATGTGTCTTCCTTGACCTCTCAGGCATCAGCATTTTCGTCCTACGCCATGAACGCCGTCCTGGACTCCGCTAGCCGTACGGCTGTAGCATCCGCTAACTCCGTGGCAGTCCGCAGGGCCATGTGGCTGCGCGAATGGAAAGCAGACTCTGCTTCCAAAAGGTTCTTAACTGGTTTGCCTTTTTCTGGCGAACGTTTGTTTGGCGAACGGTTGGATGAGATTATTAAGGAATCCTCGGGAAAGGACTCCTCCTTACCCCAGTCCAAACCTAAGAGACCTCAGCAGAGAAAAATCCAATCGAGGTTTCGGTCCTTTCGTCCCTCCGCCAAGCCCCAATCCTCTTCGTCCAACCGGCCGGAGAAAGGCCAGAGGAACTCCTATGCGTGGCGGTCCAAGTCACGCCCCCAAAAGGCCGCAGGAGGCACTGCCTCCAAGACGACCTCCTCATGACTCTCGGCCTCATCTAGCCACATCCTCGGTCGGTGGCAGGCTCTCCCGCTTTGGCGACGCCTGGTGGCCACACGTTCAAGACCGATGGGTGAGAGACATTCTGTCTCATGGTTACAGGATAGAGTTCCGCTCTCGACCTACGGCTTGTTTTTTCAGAACCTCCCCACCCCCCGCACAGGCCGACGCACTTTTTCAGGCAGTGGACGCTCTGAAGATAGGAGTTGTGATTCCCGTTCCCCTTCAGGAACGTGGTCGCGGATTTTACTCCAACTTGTTCGTGGTGCCAAAAAAGGACGGGTCATTCCGTCCCGTTCTGGACCTCAAGCTGCTCAACAGACATGTGAGAACCAGACGGTTTCGGATGGAATCTCTCCGCTCGGTCATCGCCTCGATGTCACAAGGAGACTTCCTAGCATCGATCGACATCAAGGATGCTTATCTCCATGTGCCGATCGCACCCGAACATCAACGTTTCCTGCGTTTCGCCATCGGGGACGAACACCTCCAGTTCGTCGCATTGCCCTTCGGCCTGGCGACAGCCCCACAGGTTTTCACCAAAGTCATGGCATCCGTTGTGGCGGTCCTGCACTCTCAATGCCTCTCGGTGATCCCCTACTTGGACGATCTCCTAGTCAGGGCTCCTTCTCGGGTGGCGTGTCAACAAAGTCTTACCGTCACTCTGGCGACTCTCCAGCAGTTCGGGTGGATCATCAATTTCCCGAAATCCAAGTTGACGCCGACCCAATCACTGACGTACCTTGGGATGGAGTTTCATACCCAGCCAGCGTTAGTCAAGCTACCGCGGGACAAACAGCTTTCTCTGCAGGCGGGGGTGCAGTCACTTCTTCGGAGTCAGTCACACCCCTTAAGGCGCCTCATGCACTTCCTGGGGAAGATGGTTGCAGCTATGGAGGCAGTGCCGTTCGCGCAATTCCATCTACGGCCACTCCAATGGGACATTCTTCGCAAATGGGACAAGAGTTCGGCTTCCCTCGACAATAACATCTCCCTTTCACTTGCAACCAAAACATCACTTCAGTGGTGGCTCCTACCCACATCTCTGTCTCGGGGAGAATCCTTCCTCCCCCCAACCTGGGCCGTGGTCACCACGGACGCGAGCCTGTCAGGTTGGGGAGTGGTTTTTCTCCACCCCAGGGCTCAAGGAACCTGGACTCCAATAGAATCGTCCCTTCAGATCAATATCCTGGAGATAAGGGCAGTATATCTAGCCCTATTGGCTTTCCATCGGTGGCTGGAGGGCAGGCAGATCCGAATCCAGTCGGACAACGCCACTGCCGTCGCCTACATCAACCACCAAGGCGGCACTCGCAGTCGTCAAGCCTTCCAGGAAGTCGGGCGGATTCTGCAGTGGGTGGAAGTCACAGGCTCCACCATATCCACAGTTCACATCCCGGGCGTGGAAAACTGGGAAGCAGATTTTCTCAGTCGTCAGGGCATGGACGCGGGGGAATGGTCTCTTCACCCAGACGTGTTTCGAGAGATCGGTCGCCGCTGGGGAACGCCGGACGTCGATCTCATGGCGTCACGACACAACAACAAGGTCCCGGCCTTCATGGCACGGTCTCAGGATCACAGAGCTCTGGCAGCGGACGCTCTGGTCCAGGATTGGTCGCAGTTTCGACTGCCATATGTGTTTCCCCCTCTGGCGATGCTGCCCAGAGTACTACGCAAGATCCGGTCCGACTGCCGTCGCGCCATTCTCGTGGCTCCAGACTGGCCGAGGCGGTCGTGGTATCCGGATCTGTGGCATCTCACGGTGGGTCAATCGTGGGCACTTCCAGACCCCCCAGACTTGCTGTCACAAGGGCCGTTTTTCCATCTGAATTCTGTGGCCCTCAACCTGACTGTGTGGCCATTGAATCCTGGCTCCTAGCGTCTTCAGGGCTATCTCAGGATGTCATTGCCACCATGAGACAAGCCAGGAAGCCAACGTCCGCCAAGATCTATTACAGGTCTTGGCAAATCTTCTTATCCTGGTGCTCTGATAACGGTTTTCCTCCATGGCCGTTTGCTTTACCCACATTTCTTTCATTCCTACAATCTGGAATGGACAAGGGTTTGTCCCTCGGCTCTCTCAAGGGCCAAGTGTCGGCGCTCTCCGTGTTTTTTCAAAAGCGTCTAGCCAGGCTTCCGCAGGTCCGCACGTTCCTGCAGGGGGTTTGCCACATGGTCCCACCTTACAAACGTCCGTTGGAACCTTTGGGATCTTAACAGGGTTCTGACGGCTCTTCAAAAGCCGCCTTTTGAGTCGCTGCGGGATGTCTCTCTCTCCCGTCTTTCTCAGAAGGTGGCCTTCCTGGTGGCAGTCACATCACTTCGGAGAGTGTCTGAGCTTGCAGCGCTGTCATGCAAAGCCCCCTTCCTGGTTTTCCACCAGGATAAGGTGGTTCTGCGTCCTGTCCCGGAATTTCTCCCTTAGGTGGTATCCCCTTTTCATCTAAATCAGGATATCTCCTTGCCTTCCTTTTGCCCTAATCCAATTCACCAGTGTGAAAAGGATTTGCACTCTTTGGATCTAGTGAGAGCACTCCGGTTCTACGTGTCTCGCGCGGCGCCCCTGCGCCGTTCTGACGCGCTCTTTGTCCTTGTCGCTGGCCAGCGTAATGGCTCTCAGGCCTCCAAGTCAACCTTGGCTCGGTGGATCAAGGAACCGATTCTCGAGGCCTACCGTACTTCTGGGCTTCCGCTCCCTTCAGGGCTGAAAGCCCATTCTACCAGAGCCGTAGGTGCGTCCTGGGCATTGCGGCACCGGGCGACGGCTCAGCAGGTGTGTCAGGCAGCTATGTGGTCTAGTCTGCACACTTTCACGAAGCACTATCAAGTGCATACCTATGCTTCGGCAGACGCCAGTCTAGGTAGGCGAGTCCTCCAGGCGGCGGTTGCCCACCTGTAAGAGCGGGCCGTTTTCGGCTCTTTTTATTGAGGTATTCTTTTACCCACCCAGGGACTGCTCTTGGACGTCCCAATTGTCTGGGTCTCCCAATGGAGCGACAAAGAAAAAGGGAATTTTGTTTACTTACCGTAAATTCCTTTTCTTCTAGCTCCTATTGGGAGACCCAGCACCCGCCGCTGTTCCCTTCGGGCTGGTTGTTCTTTTGTGTACACATGTTGTTCATGTTCAATTGTTCTTGGTTCATGGTTCAGTTCTCCGAACATCCTTCGGATTGAATTTACCCTAGACCAATTTATAAGTTTCCTCCTTCCTGCTTTTGCACCAAAACTGAGGCGCCCGTGATCCACGGGAGGGTGTATAGGCAGAGGGGAGGGGTTACACTTTTTAAAGTGTAATACTTTGTGTGGCCTCCAGAGGCAGAAGCTATACACCCAATTGTCTGGGTCTACGGTAAGTAAAACAAAATTCCTTTTTTTTTTTTTTTTTTTTTAACCCTTTTAATTTTCAATGGGTTGAAAGGGGGGTGATTTGAACTTTTTTTTTTTGTTTTTTTTTTATTTTACTAGGCCCCTAGGGGGCTATAGCTATCAGCAATCCGATCGCTCTGCCCTATATGCTGATCGCAGATATACAGCTGTAAACAGCAGATACGGTCACTTCCTGCTTCACTGGCCTCCGGGCCGAGTGAAAACGAAAGTGACTCGTCATAGCTGCAGGCGTCATCACATGACCCTGTGCTACCATGACAACCACGTGACTTCCGGTGGGGGCGGCGGTAAGTGAAAATCATGACCGCGCGTATATACATCTCGCTGCCAGTCTTTGGCAGCGAGATGTAAGGGGTTAATGTTACGGGTGGAAAGCGATTCCACTCGTAACATGCAGGTACACATGTCAGCTGTTGAAAACAGCTGATATGTGCGTGGATCGCCGCATCTTGCCCGCTGCAGGGGGCGGGGCTTAACGTCACATGCTCCATGACGGATATATCCCTCAAAGGTCGTGAAGGGGTTAAACGACTGATGTTATTGATTAATTTCGATACTTCCGACCAGAGTTCCTTTAATGTTGGACACCTCCAAAAGATATGCATTAAGTCTCCAATCCTACCACAATTTCTCCAGCAAGCCAGGGTGACATCTTTGTTAAATTGGTGAATTCTTGATGGAGTAAAGTACCACCGCATTAGTATTTTTGTATGTGGCACTAGAGCTAGAAGAGTTTGTTGCTTTTAAGCTTTCTTGCCACATTTCTTCTGAGATCTGTTGCTTAAGTTCCTTCTACCAAGCAAGAATATAGTTGTTTTTTTTCCAATTTGGTATCTTTTATTATATGATGATATAGCATAGCTCTACTCCAGACTGCACTGTTGGTTGGGTTACAGAATCTGGGGTCTATAAGTTCCGGTAAAGGGTTCTTAAGTAGACGACGCAGGGTTCACCCTCTAATAGATAATAAAATTTTAAAATCAGTGTTGGGAATTTTTATACTTAATTTTTAAATCGAGAAAGGGGACAAAATCACAACCATCATGGATGTCGCTTATTTTATTTAGTTTTAAAGTGTGCCATGTGGTCGAGAGTTCTAAATTTGAAAGGGTAGCTAGGAATTTAATGGAAATTTTTTTAATTTGGGTGTATTTATTTTGGGTGATCTTATTTGTTAAATATTTCCAGGTTTGTATTGTTGCTGTTAGGGTGGGAGGATCAGGGAAAGTTAAAGAAGGGTTGGATATATGTGAGATAATAAGATTTTTAAGGGGACGATAATTATTATATGAAAGTTTCAAGTCCATCCAGGGAAATTAATATGCTTCTTTAATCCAATATTTACTTTGTTTTTTGGAAGCTGATTTTTCTCACTGCCATGAGAGCAGGTTTTGGCTGCATAAAAAAACGGCAAAATACGCTACGTGTCAGTCTGTGACAGCAGTATGTAATGCATGCCTGCAGGGGGCGCCGCTCTAATCCTTCATTGGCACTCCCACGATGTGATTGCAGGACGCTGGTGTGTCGCTATGGCGGCCAGGGGTCTGCTGAAGACCCCTGTAGGTGTGATCAGATTACTTTTGTTTATAACCAGCACATGACTGGCATTCATAGGAGACTGTGATTTTTGCTCTATGCAACAATGCTGTGGCATCGCTGTATATAGGACGAACGATTGGATGAGCGCAGGTTTCGAGTCTTCTAACAGGACGAACAAATACAGTACAAAGTTAAAATAAATGTAAATATGAAAAAAGAAAATGTTTATATTGCCCCCAATTTATACCACTGGAAAAATTAAGAAATAAAAAAAGTTTAAAACAAAAAATGCATATTTGGTATCGCTGCATTCATAAAAGTCCGATCTGTCAAAATATAAAATATAATAATCCTATTGGTAAACAGTGTAATTAGAAATTACAATAAAATGCCAGCTTTGCAGTTTTTCTTGCCCTCGCACAGCTCCATATCCGGGAAATTAAAAATTTTACAGATCTCAGAAAATGGAGACACAAGCAATAGTTTTCAGAGAAAAACCTGCCAAAAACGCTAGGTGTGAACATAGCCTAAGCAATTGCAGGGAGGTTAGCAATGGTTTTATATAAAATCGTTGCACAATTAAAGAACTGTTTCTGAAAACCCCTTCAATTTCTCTTTTGTTTCATTGGGGGACACAGGAAACCATGGGTATAGGCTGCTGCCACTAGGAGGCGACACTAGACAAAAATAAAAGTTTAACGCCTCCTCCGCAGTATATACCCACCTACCGGCAGGAAGTTAGTCAGCTTTTGCTTAGTGTCCGCAGGAGGATAGACACTGGGCTTTTTTCTCCAGCTCCTTTTTTTTTCACTTTTTTCCACAAGTGTAATGGGTCACTCTGCTTTCCCACACAGACACCGAGGGCAACAGAGTGTAATAGGTCACTCTGCTTTCAGACACAGACACTGAGGGGGAACAGACTTAGTCTTGGGGTCCACCTCTGTGTCTCTTGCGGCTGCTCCCTGTGTGTTGCTGTCTACAGCGCTGACGTCACTTTAAGGCCCTGTGCGCACTTGCCGGGTTTTGCCACGGATATCCTGCGGATTTGTTGCATGTTTCGCTGCAGAAAATGTTCATCACATCTCTGCAGTGATTCACCAGCAAATCCTATAGGAAAGAAAAGTGCTGTGCGCACTATGCGGATTTTGACAGCTGAATGTTTTGCTGCAGGATTCCCGCAGCAAAAACAATTGCATGTCACTTCTTTTAAGAATAATAACTTCTTTTCCGCAGGTCCCTGTGGTTTCGAGGGCTGACAGATCAATCACCCGCTGACTCTGGGTCGGCGGAGAATTCATCCCCGGTATCTGGCCAGATGCTGCTACCCATATAAAGTTTATGGGGAACAGAATCTGGCCCAAAGGGAAAGGAGCAAGCTCTTCATACTCGCCGATGACTGGGCGGCTCTTTCATCTTCCAGAGGCGGCTCATTATTTCATCTCGTATTCACTCCTTCCCTGCTCACCTGTGGCTGTGATTGGTTGCAGGCAGACACAGCCCCACGCTGAGTGACAGCTGTCTCAGTGCAACCAATCACAGCCGCTGGTGGGCAGGTCTATAGCATACAGTAAAATTAAATAAAAAAATTTTAAAAAATGGCATGCGGTCCCCCCCAATTTTGATAACCAGCCAGGATAAAGCCTCACTGCTGGGGGCTGGTATTCTCAGGCTGGGAAGCCCCACGTTATGGGGAGCCCCCCAGCCTAAAAATATCAGCCAACAGCTGCCCGAAATTGCCGCATCCATTAGATGCGACAGTCCCGGACTTTTCCCGGCGCTTCCTGTTGCCGTGATGCAGTAGCAATCGGGGTAATGAAGGAGTTAATGGCAACAGCCCAGAGATGCCACTAAGTCCTAGTTTAGTGATGGCAGGCGTCTGACACCCCCTCATCACTAAACTGTAAGTGAATGTAAATAAGCACAAACACCTCAAAAATCCTTCATTTGAAATAAAAGACAAAAAAGCCCCCTCTGTCACCAGTCCTAATAACAGCCCTCCAGGTCCGACGTAATCCACAAGATGTCCCACGACGCTTGGAGCCTGCTACACCTGGCACTCACAGCAAGCGCCATAGATCATGACTGCTCACTGTGCGGGTCAGGACGCAAGTGAAGTGAACTGCGCGGGATCAGCGGTGACTTCACTGATGTGCTTTGCAGTGACAGGTGGAGGACTCCAGCGGTCACTGCACATCAGCTGACTGAAGTCACCGCTGATCTTATACTCACCTTCTCCTGCGATGCTGCCTCCGGACACTGCTCTCCTGCTTCCAGACCGGCTCATGCATATGCAGTGCACAGCTGACTTCAGCACCATGGACAGCAGGAGCGGGGAGAACTGTGAAATCCTGCAGGGAACAACCTGCAGCAAATCCGCAACAATACGCAACATACTGCATGCGGATTTCTATGCCTTTTTTTTTTGCGCTTTTTTCCCGCAGGTGCGGAAATCTTTAAGAGCCTGCGGAATTTTCTTAAGAAAATTCCATTTTCTAGTGCACACAGGGTCTAAAAGCTCTGCAGCTAATAAGCGCTCAGCAGTTCATGGTGGTTGTCGTCAACTCTGGCAGAGCCGCTGAGCTCAGTCATTGGCTGCAGTGCCGCCAACATGTCAATGCTGCTTTCACTATCAGACACCTGGAGTAGTGTTGGAGAGACGGTAGTATATATATGGAGAGACGGTAGTGTGTGTATATATATATATATATATATATATATAATATATTTTATATCTCTCTCTCGCATCAGTGGCATCACACTTGGCTAACACTCCAGCAGAGTGTCATGCGATTGACTCGCATTAATGGCCATGTGTCCCCAGCCTTAGTGTTAGCTGGATGATGTGAACTCTCATAACCCGTAGGAGAGGGTGAGCAGCACAAATTAGAGACGATGATGGAGAGGAGCTGAACTTGCCAGGGGCATGTGGATCAATGAAGGCCGGTACAGCAAGTTATGCAGGATGGGCAAACAAATTTGAAAGCCCTAGATGCAACAGAACCAGATGTGCACATGTTGCTGGCCCAGCGTAGATGTAAATTCAATCTGCTATCTTGGAGCAGGGGAGTGTGATTACACACCTGTTCAGCAAAGTTGTAAGTATAAGCAGCACCAAGATCATTTAGATGAGTTGACTATCAGGCAGGCAGTTTGACCCAGAAGAGATAAATGTGCAATTGCACCAAGTAAGCTGATGCCATAAGACAATTTGACAGCAGAGATGAAGATATGGCCAGCATCAAGAATAGTTAAGAGAACATGATTGGGTCTATCAAAATGCTAGATAAGTTCATTATAAGGTGCCTTGGTAGCAGAGACTAAGGGTACCGTCTCACTAAACGACGTACCAGCGATTCCGACCACAATATGACCTGGTCAGGATCGCTGGTGCATCGCTAGATGGTCGCTGGTGAGCTGTCAATCAGGCAGATCTCACCAGTGACCAGCCCCCAGCGACGCGTGGAAGTAATGCTGCGCTTGGTAACTAAGGTAAATATCGGGTAACCAAGCAAAGCCCTTCGCTTGGATACCCGATATTTACCTTGGTTACCAGCGTCCGCAGCTGTCAAAAGCCAGTTCCCTGCAACAAAGCGATGTGTGCTTCACAGCGGGAGAGCAACGTCCAAAAAATGAACCAGCACTGTGTGTAACGAGCAGCGATTTCACAGCAGGGGCCAGATCGCTGCTCAGTGTCACACACAGCGAGATCGCTATGAAGTCACTGGTGCGTCACAAAAACCGTGACTCAGCAGCGATCTCGCTAGCGATTCCGCTATGAGAAGTACCCCTAAGGTGTGTATACACCAAGATGAGTTGTTAGGAGTTGGTTATCTGGAAGGTTGATTCAACAAAGTTGTAGGTGTAGGCAACACCTAGATTTAAAGGGAAGGTGTCGTCCAAATAAAAAAAAAAAAATCAAGAACTGAAAAAATGTAAAATTTTAATGTTTTGTTTTAAATATTATTTGTTTTAAATGAGCAAAATATAAAAAAATTAAAAAGTTTGATATTTTCCACTTTTAAACACTAGGGGGAGCAGCTGCTGAAATCCTACTGTAGAAATAGCCTGGATTACAGCTGCAGTAAAGTGGGCGGAGTCTGCTCTCCTGTGTGTGATGTCACCTTCCCCTCCCAACCTGGGTGTTTCCAAAGGATAACCGAGAATGAAATGTAGGGACACAGTGCGGACCCATTTTGTTGGTGACCAGAAATGTCAAAAGTGTCACCAAGGACAGCTGGAGTATCACACAGGATAGGATTAGATGCACAGCTCAGCAGACGGTATCACACAGGATAGGATTAGATACACAGCTCAGCAGAGAGTATCACACAGGATAGGATTAGATACACAGCTCAGCAGACAGTATCACACAGGATAGAATTACATACACAGCTCAGCAGACAGTATCACACAGGATAGGATTAGATACACAGCTCAGCAGACAGTATCACACAGGATAGGATTAGATACACAGCTCAGCAGACAGTATCACACAGGATAGGATTAGATACACAGCTCAGCAGACAGTATCACACAGGATAGAATTAGATAAACAGCTCAGCAGACAGTATCACACAGGATAGGATTAGATACACAGCTCAGCAGACAGTATCACACAGGATAGGATTAGATACACAGCTCAGCAGACAGTATCACACAGGATAGGATTAGATACACAGCTCAGCAGACAGTATCACACAGGATAGGATTATATACACAGCTCTGCAGACAGTATCACACAGGACAGGATTAGATACACAGTTCAGCAGACATTATTACCAGTACACACACAGGCCGATAGGTGGCAGGCGGAAGGGAGGGAGGTGAGCGGGGGGTGTTTTTGCAGACGGTAGCAGAGACGGTGGTGGGGGGAGGGGTGCCGGTACCCACATGCAGAGGCCCACAAACAAACACACAGCAGTGACGGGTGCTGGGTAGAGCAGAGGGAGGGGGTGTCATTGGAGACTGTAACGGCGGGAGGAGGGGAGGTGCCCCGTACTCACATATCCTGGCGGTTGACAGGGGTAAAATGGAGCAAACTGCATATGCTGTGAGCTCCACAATGATGGCGCTGATCTCCTCCCTCTGCTGTGATCTGGACAGCCCAGGGGGCGCATCCAGGTCACAGCAGACACCTTCTCTGACGTTACTAAATGGGGTCGGATCCTGACCACTGTTCTCTATGCACAGGGGGCTGCCATAAAGGAGTGAGTTACTGTTGTTACAGCAAATCCAGCATGGCAGCCCCCAGTGCTTCAGTACAATTAGAATGAAATAAAAACTAAATAAGCAGCGATTTTAATTTTGTATTAAAAATACTTGATTTCATAATCACTATTTTTAATACAAAAATAAAAAACCGCGACACCCTTCCTTTAACTAGGCTGTGCTTGGTAGTGAACACTGGTAGCTCAATAGAAGACCGTGATAGAGGAGATAATTAAACACCTGGCTGGAGCTATTAAAACAGAAGGTGAATCTCGGCTTGTTACAAATACATGGTAGCTGAGTACAATACTACCTGAATACTCAGGCAGCTGCCTGAAACTGTCTTAAATGGAAGATGGCACAATATATATTCTTTTTGTATTAAAAATTTGATTTATATTTTTAATACAAAATTTAAATGTACGTATTTTAATTGTTTCTATTTACAAAATTCGCTGATATCATTAGTGGATGCCATGTCGAGTTTGGAGAGCCGCTGTTGTGCCTCTACAGTGGAGCTGCCCCACAAGTGACCTCATTTTGGAAACTATACCACTTAAGTAATTTTATTTAGATAGTTGGTGAGCACCTGGACCCCAGCCCCGTTGGCTTGACAGAATTTTATAACTGACCTGTGAAGATGGAAAAATACATTTTTTTTTTTTTTTTATTTTTTTTTTTTTTTTTTTTAGCCTCCAAATTGTTGAATTAACTCCAAATTTTTCCAGTTTGCTAGAGTAACTAGAGTAACCATAGATCATGAACCATATAATTTATTGTGCAATTTTTCCGGAGTACACCAATACCACATATGTGGTGAAAAATACTTTTGCGGCACAGTACAAAGTGAAAAAGGGAAGACGTGCCATATTGGAATGCAGATTTAGTTGGAATGGTTTTGCTGATGCCCTGTCACTTTGGCAGAGGTCTTCGGGTGCCAATAGCACAAACCCCCACAAGTTACCAATTTTACAAACTGCACCCTCAATGATTTCATCCAGGGGTGCAGTAAGCATATTGACACTACAGGTGTGTCAAAAAATGTTCTACTATTGGGCGGTGAACAAAAAATTATATTTTTACAACTAAAATGTTGTTTTAACTCCAGATATACAATTTTCACAAGGGGAATAGGTAAAATTAAAAGGCCCCATAATGTGTTACACAATTTCTCCTGAACGTGTCAATACCCCAAATGTGCTTGTGCTGTACTGTAAGGCTATGTGTCCACGGGACCTTGCATCTGTGGATATATCCACAGGTACATCCGCAGGTTTCCCGCAGCAGCTCCCCGGAATCTGCAGCTATACATAGCTGCGGGATTCCAGCAAAATATCTGCGGAAAACCTGTGGACATTCATGCGACTTACCTGCGGAAGTCCTGGCCTCTATCTCCATAGTGGGGGGCCGGGAATTCCGCAGGTAAATCTGCAGGAATAATTGACATGCAGTTAAGTACGGCTGCAGGACATCCGCAGCATATTACGCAGCTGCACATACTGCAGCATTGACACACACTCCCCAAATCCCATAGGATAACATGGGGAGTGTCTGTACATGCTGAAACCTGCGGATTTATCTGGAAAATCCAGATAAATCTGCAGGTTTTCCTCGGCAAAATGTGCGGGTACATAGTCTTAAGCGGGCTTTACTCGCTATGACATCGCTAGCAATTGCTAGTGATATTGAGCGTGTAAGCACCCGCCCCCGTCGTGGATGCGATATCGTGTGTTCGCGGCCGCAGGAGCGACGAATCACATCGATAATCAACCATTACCGATTTTTGGTTTTGGGACGACCTCTCCATGGTGAACGATTTTCACCAGTTTTGAGGTCGCTTAAGGTCGTTGGTAAGTATCACATGCTGCGATATCGTTAATGACGCCGGATGTGCGTCACTAACAACGTGACCCCGACGATAAAACATTAACAATATCGTAGCGTGTAAAGCACCCTTTAGGCTGCACCACAGGGCTCGGGGGGGGGGAAGGTGCTCCGTTTGATTTTGCTAGAATAGTTAGCGGACCCCATTTCCAGAGGCCCTAAGTGCCTCTGGGAATTCATCTGAGTGTAGTGACGATTTAGTCTTTGGAAAACACCTATGGTGTCAAACATAGTGAATGTTGCAGGATTAAAAATTCAAAAGTAGTCCTTGTTGTGCCCAGTACACTGTAGTGCCCGTATATTGTGCCCAGCTCGTGCTTCTGTAAACCTGCACTTCGTACATTTTAAGTGAGCGCTTCTCACTACAATAATCCCAAACATGTGGATGCTAACTGTGTGTTAAGCACATTGTGGGGCTCAAAAGAGAGGGGGGCATTTGCATTTGGGAGCGCAGAGTTTGCTGGATTTCTTTTTTTGAGGGAGGAAGCCATAGTTTGTGCTACCAGTAATGTGGAAGCCTCCCATATTTCCGTGGGGACTTGTGTTTTTCTAGACTTTGAGTGCTATTTCGGACGATTTTGGTATAGAACATTTTGGATCAGTTCACATTTATCGTTTGTCTATACTGAGCGCTTACAGCCAATACCCTGTAGTGCCCTTTCACTTCAAAGTTTTAGCATTCATTTCACATGTCTGATCCTAAGATATATAATCCATACTGGAGAGAAAAATAAAAAGGACCAAAGTCGAACAGCCAGAGAAGAAGCCAAAAGGGCACTCCTGGCGTCTTTCTGGTGAATGTAGGTCTATGGATACATTAGATGGATATGTAAGGCGAGGCTGTAGCGTCAAGTGCACAAGCTATTCGCTCCAACAGTGGTCTTACTTAAGTTGTATTTTGTTCTATTTTTTTTTTTTTTCTTTTCAGGAAATTGGATTTAATTACGGGTTTAAAAGCAGTAAGTGAAATAAATGTTGTTGGGCTGCAGAACGCTGTTAAGGACATGGAAAAGCAGAAAGAGTGTTTGCAGTCAAGAATTACATTTGTTGAAAGCGCACAGCCATCCCCATTAGTGGCCGTGTACTGTGAACGAAGTTCAGTAAGTATACTTCATTAAAGATTAACATGGCAGTTTTATTGTACTTTTATATTTTCCATTTAACATGTACAAAAATTACTGGATTCCAAGTCACATACTTTTTTGCTGTGAATTGAAATTGAATCAGCCAGATGACAGACTGGTCCACTTTCCCTGGTCTATGGTTGTACTTTGTATAATAGTCAGGACAGCTGGTGATCATCACTTGAGCAGCACCAAATGAGGTTGTATTTGTTAGTTTCTGACCACCTAGCCCAGTCTTTATTTCCTTCCAGTCATTATATCTATTTAGCTCCTTAGATCGAAAAAAAAAATATATACAGTGTGTCCCCCAAATCCTGTCCACCGCCATTAACTTGAGAATGGCGGCAGCTATAGACATAGAAGTGGTGTCTAGGTATAGTAAAGTAGCCATGCGCTACGCAATGAAACCACTTATTGCGCCACCCATGCTACTGAGCATGCGCTGTGGAAAAAACCGCATCCGGCGTACATAGGCATGCATTGAAAAATGCGCTGCAGCAGCCGGATGCGGCGCAAAGCGTTTTTTTTGCCGGACAAAAAAACGTTGCAAGCTACGTTGCCTCCGGCCGCTGCTTTAACTAATTTTGCCGCATCCGGAAAAACAACGAATGCAACGCAAAGCCATCAGGTACAATCCGGTAACTATGCAAATCTATGGGGATAAAACGGATGAGGTACTGGATCCGTTTTACCCGTTTTTTCCGGATTGTACCTGATGGAAAAAAACTGATGTGTGAAAGTAGCCTTAGAGTCAATGGAGCTGGAAGCCACAGGTTATTATTAGCAGCTCTGATTGGTTGCTATAGGAACGAAAGACATTCCTAGTATAAGAAGCTTATGTGTGACGTGATATGGTATCGGTGGAGAAGGATAGAGCAAGACAGAGGTAGACAAACACAGACCGGGAAAGAGGCAGGCACAGACAGACAGGGAAAGAGGCAGGCACAGACAGACAGGGAAAGAGACGGGCAGACTGGGAAAGGGACAGACATACACACACAGACAGAGATTGATACAGAGACATAGACACGCAGTTACTATCCTGGGCAAAGCCCGAGTACTACAGCTAGTTATATATAATATAATATATATATATATATATATATATATATATATATATATATAATAAAAAAATTATATTATGCCCTTTACCTTGTGGTATGACTGTTTTTCAGCTTGTTCGGGACCTTAAAACAAAGATTGTATATGAAGGTGCACTTGACTCTCTAAAAGATTCTCCTGATATAAGGTACATTTTTTATTAAAGTTTAAAATTTTAAGATTCACACTTTTATGCTTATTTTGTAGTAAAAATTTGAAGTAAACGAGAAATCCCAGTGGTCAGTACAAAGGGAAATCCTGTTTATACTGATGGACAGTTAATAGATGATATATACAGTTAGGGCTAAAAATATTTGGACAGTGACAGGACTTGGAGGGTTCCTCTAGCTGACCAGGGCTTTACTTCAACCCTCTGACCTAGTTACCAGGTAAAAAGGACCAGATCCGCACACTGCTGCTCGTATTTCTTCTTCTCTGCCCCGTTGATCTTTTCCCCACTCATGATGGCAGGTTCCAAATGACCTTTTTCTTAGAAACCCCAATATTTGAGTGAAATTTCTGATTTTGATTTGGCCATTATTATAGTGGATACATCTTTTTGGAGCAGACACACTTTCTTCACTAAGATTCCAGAGTCTTGCTCTAGTCAGAAGACTGATAAATATCCATTTTTCTTCGGCGCTCCATTGGGAGACCCAGACGATTGGGTGTATAGCACTGCCTCCGGAGGCCACACAAAGCAATTACACTAAAAAGTGTAAGGCCCCTCCCCTTCTGGCTATACACCCCCAGTGGGATCACTGGCTCACCAGTTTTCTGCTTTGTGCGAAGGAGGTCAGACATCCACGCATAGCTCCACTGTTTAGTCAGCAGTAGCTGCTGACTCTATCGGATGGAAGAAAAGAGGGCCCATATAGGGCCCCCAGCATGCTCCCTTCTCACCCCACTTGCGGTTTGTAAGGTTGAGGTACCCATTGCGGGTACGGAGGCTGGAGCCCACATGCTGCTTTCCTTCCCCATCCCCCTGAGGGGCTCTGTGGAAGTGGGATCTTACCGGCCCCCAAACCCTGAGGCCGAGCTCCATCCACAGACCCAGAGACCCTGCTGGAGGAGCTGAGTACAGTCAGGGACAAGGCCCTGCAACGTTCAGGTACTCTGTGTCCCCGCACAGACAGGCCACGCACACTCCAGGCTTGCTGGGTGTGCTAGTGCGCCGGGGGCACTAGCGCTGCGCGCTCGGGTTAGAGTCACTGCAGCTTAGCTGAGTGATTTTATGTCTTGGGAACTACCGCGCCGGCCGCTCCGGGAGCGGCGGCGCCGCTGGGACTTGTAGTGCGCCGGGGACTCGCGCTGCCCGCGCTTTTACGGCGGCAGCGCTCATAAATCTAGTCCCCGGCTTTTGCGGCCTAGCTCTGCTTCGTTCCCGCCCCCACCCTGTCAATCAGGGAAAGGGAGAGACGCTGTTCTATAGCCAGCGCCGAGGGCTGGAGTCTTATTTACATACTCCAGCCCTCTCACTGGGCACAGTGGGGACGCAAGTTTCCCGCTCTTGGTCTCAACACGCCCAGGGCCCGCCCCTCTCCACAGGACGCCGGCAGCCATTCCTGCATGCAGTCTGGCTGGAGAACGGACACAGGCTCTGGGGGACTCAGACAAGGGACTCTGGCGACCACACACCCGCGTTTATGCGGGCGGTAAGCTGCACATAAGTGCTGGCCCCACTAGTGCCACAGTGTTATTTGGTGCATTTTTTCCCTGTACCATATATATTTATATTGCACTGTTCAGTCGCTTCTTGGCTTATACCCTCATTGCTCTGAGGAGACAACAACATGTCATCCGCAAAACGCAAGGGTGCCAAGGCACAGGCGGTATGCACTGCTTGTGCCGCATGTGGGGCTAATCTACCGGCAGGTTCCAATGACCCCCATTGTGTGCAATGTTCGGTCCCTGTGCCACTACGTCAGCCAGAGTCTATGGTAGTAGTGGCCCAGGCAGAGACGCCTGTGAACCCTGCCCCGGTGACGGGGACAGAATTTGCAGTTTTTGCTGATAAGATGTCTGTGACTATGACAAAAATCCTGGAAACCTTGCAGTCCAGGCCAGTTTCTCAGACCATGGACACTGCTGTGTCTATGCTCCCCGGTCCCCCTCAGTTGGAACTAATCCGTACTTCAAGGGGGTCCCAGGCATCACAGGCTGAAGACTCTGACTTGGATGACAGTCCCAGGCAGCCTAAGCGGGCTCGCTGGGAAAGACCCTCGCCATCATCACACTGGTCAGGGTCTCAGCGAGACGAGGCTCTGTTTGAGGAGACAGAGGTGGGTGATCAGGAATCTAATCCTGACACCGCTCTCAATCTAGATACCCCTGATGGTGACGCTATGGTAAATGACCTTATAGCGGCCATCAATAGACTGTTGGATATTTCTCCCCCAGCACCTTCAGCAGAGGAGGCAGCTGCACAGCAGGAGAAGTTCCATTTCCGGTATCCTAAGCGTAAATTGAGTACTTTTCTGGACCACTCTGACTTCAGAGAATCAGTCCAGAAACATCATGCTTATCCAGATAAGCGTTTCTCCAAACGTCTTAAGGATACACGTTATCCCTTTCCCCCTGACGTGGTCAAACGCTGGACCCAGTGTCCAAAGGTGGACCCCCCAATCTCCAGGCTTGCGGCTAGATCCATAGTTGCAGTGGAAGATGGGGCTTCACTTAAAGATGCCAATGACAGACAGATGGACCTTTGGTTAAAGTCTGTCTATGAAGCTATCGGCGCGTCGTTTGCTCCAGCATTCGCGGCCGTGTGGGCACTCCAAGCTATTTCAGCTGGCCTGGCACAGGTGGACTCTATCATACGTCCAGCAGTGCCGCGAGTAGCGTCCCTAACCTCGCAAATGTCTGCGTTTGCGACTTACGCTATCAACGCTGTCCTGGACTCTACGAGCCGTACCTCAATGGCGTCTGCCAACTCTGTGGTTTTGCGCAGAGCCTTGTGGTTAAAGGAATGGAAAGCAGATTCTGCTTCCAAGAAATGTTTAACCAGCTTGCCACTATCTGGAGACAGACTGTTTGGTGAGCAATTGGCTGAGATCATTAAACAGTCCAAGGGTAAGGACTCCTCCTTACCCCAGCCCAGATCGAGCAAACCTCAACAGAGGAAGTGGCAGTCGAGGTTTCGGTCCTTTCGAGGCTCCAGCAAGACCCAATTCTCCTCGTCCAAAGGGACTCAGAAGGAGCAAAGGAGCTCAGATTCCTGGCGGGCTCATTCACGCCCCAAGAAAACAACCGGAGGAACCGCTTCCAAGGCGGCTGCCTCATGACTTTCGGCCTCATCCCTCCGCATCCTCGGTCGGTGGCAGGCTCTCCCGCTTTTGCGACATTTGGCTGCCACAGGTCAAAGACCGGTGGGTAGCAGACATTTTGTCTCACGGGTACAGGATAGAATTCAGTTCTCATCCTCCGCCTCGATTCTTCAGAACCTCCCCACATCCCGACCGAGCAAATGCCCTTCTGCAGGCGGTGTGCTCACTAAGAGCAGAAGGAGTGGTGATCCCTGTTCCTCTGCAGGAACAAGGGCAAGGTTTTTACTCCAATCTCTTCGTGGTTCCAAAAAAGGACGACTCGTTCCGTCCTGTTCTGGACCTAAAGCTGCTCAACAAGCATGTGAACGCCAGGCGGTTCCGGATGGAATCCCTCCGCTCTGTCATTGCCTCAATGTCTCAAGGAGATTTCCTTGCATCAATAGACATCAAAGATGCTTATCTCCACGTGCCGATTGCTACAGAGCACCAACGTTTTCTACGTTTCGTGATAGGAGACGACCATCTCCAGTTCGTAGCTCTGCCATTTGGTCTGGCGACAGCCCCACGGGTTTTCACCAAGGTCATGGCGGCAGTGGTAGCAGTCTTGCATTCTCAGGGACACTCGGTGATCCCTTACTTGGACGATCTACTTGTCAAAGCACCCTCTCAAGAGGCATGCCAACACAGCCTGAATGTTGCGCTGGAGACTCTCCAGACTTTCGGGTGGATCATCAACTTTTCAAAGTCAAACCTGGCACCGACTCAATCACTAACGTATCTTGGCATGGAGTTTCATACTCTCTCAGCGATAGTGAAGCTTCCGCTGGACAAGCAGCGGTCTCTACAGACAGGGGTGCAGTCTCTCCTTCAGGGTCAGTCGCACCCCTTAAGGCGCCTCATGCACTTCCTAGGGAAGATGGTGGCAGCAATGGAGGCAGTCCCGTTCGCGCAGTTTCATCTGCGTCCACTTCAATGGGACATTCTCCGCCAATGGGACGGGAAGACAACTTCCCTAGACAGGAAAGTCTCCCTTTCTCAGACGGCCAAGGATTCTCTGCTTTGGTGGCTTCTTCCCACCTCATTATCGCAGGGAAGATCATTCCTGCCCCCATCCTGGGCAGTGGTCACGACAGACGCGAGTCTGTCAGGGTGGGGAGCAGTTTTTCTCCACCACAGGGCTCAAGGGACGTGGACTCAGCAGGAGTCCACCCTTCAGATCAATGTTCTGGAGATCAGGGCAGTGTATCTTGCCCTATTAGCCTTCCAGCAGTGGCTGGAAGGAAAACAGATCCGAATTCAGTCGGACAACTCCACAGCGGTGGCATACATCAACCACCAAGGAGGGACACGCAGTCGGCAAGCCTTCCAGGAAGTCAGGCGGATTCTGATGTGGGTAGAGGAAAGAGCATCCACCATATCAGCAGTTCACATCCCGGGCGTAGAAAACTGGGAAGCAGACTTCCTCAGTCGCCAGGGCATGGACGCAGGGGAATGGTCCCTTCACCCGGACGTGTTTCAGGAAATCTGCCGCCGCTGGGGGGTGCCGGACGTCGACCTAATGGCGTCTCGGCACAACAACAAGGTCCCGACCTTCATAGCGCGGTCTCGCGATCAAAGAGCTCTGGCGGCAGACGCCTTAGTGCAAGATTGTTCGCAGTTCCGGCTCCCTTATGTGTTTCAACCTCTGGCACTCTTGCCCAGAGTGTTACGCAAGATCAGATCCGATTGCGGCCGCGTCATACTCGTCGCCCCAGACTGGCCGAGGAGGTCGTGGTACCCGGATCTGTGGCATCTCACGGTCAGCCAACCGTGGGCACTACCAGACCGTCCAGACTTACTGTCCCAAGGGCCGTTTTTCCATCGGAATTCTGCGGCCCTGAACCTGACTGTGTGGCCATTGAGTCCTGGATCCTAGCGTCTTCAGAATTATCCCAAGGGGTCGTGGCCACCATGAGACAGGCTAGGAAGTCCACTTCTGCTAAGATCTACCACAGAACGTGGAAGATTTTCTTATCCTGGTGCTCTGCACAAGGAGTATCTCCCTGGCCATTCGCGTTACCTGTCTTTCTTTCCTTCCTGCAATCTGGGTTGGAAAAGGGCTTGTCGCTCGGCTCCCTTAAAGGGCAAGTCTCGGCACTATCCGTGTTTTTTCAGAAGCGTCTAGCACGACTTTCTCAGGTGCGCACGTTCCTGCAGGGGGTTTGTCATATCGTACCTCCGTACAGGCGGCCGTTAGATCCGTGGGATCTAAACAAGGTCCTTGTTGCTCTCCAGAAGCCGCCCTTCGAGCCTCTGAGGGATGTGTCACTTTCTCGACTCTCACAGAAAGTGGCCTTTCTGGTAGCGGTCACGTCTCTTCGGAGAGTGTCCGAACTAGCAGCGCTGTCATCCAAGGCTCCTTTCCTGGTGTTCCACCAGGACAAGGTAGTGCTGCGCCCCATTCAGGAGTTTCTCCCTAAGGTGGTATCCTCTTTTCATCTTAATCAGGATATCTCCTTGCCTTCCTTTTATCCGCATGCAGTTCATCGGTATGAAAAGGATTTACATTTGTTGGATCTGGTGAGAGCACTCAGAATCTACATTTCCCGCACGGCGCCCCTGCGCCGCTCGGATTCACTCTTTGTCCTTGTCGCTGGTAAGCGCAAAGGGTCGCAGGCTTCCAAAGCCACCCTGGCTCGATGGATCAAAGAACCAATTCTTGAAGCCTACCGTTCTGCTGGGCTTCCGGTTCCATCAGGGCTGAAGGCCCATTCTACCAGAGCCGTGGGTGCGTCCTGGGCATTACGACACCAGGCTACGGCTCAACAGGTGTGCCAGGCAGCTACCTGGTCGAGTCTGCACACTTTCACCAAACATTATCAGGTGCATACCTATGCTTCGGCGGACGCCAGCCTAGGTAGAAGAGTCCTGCAGGCGGCAGTTGCCTCCCCGTAGGGGAGGGCTGTCTTTGCAGCTCTAACATGAGGTATTTCTTTACCCACCCAGGGACAGCTTTTGGACGTCCCAATCGTCTGGGTCTCCCAATGGAGCGCCGAAGAAGAAGGGAATTTTGTTACTTACCGTAAATTCCTTTTCTTCTAGCTCCTATTGGGAGACCCAGCACCCGCCCTGTTGTCCTTCGGGATTTTTGGTTGTTTTTCGGGTACACATGTTGTTCATGTTGAATGGTTTTCAGTTCTCCGACGTTACTTCGGAATGAATTTGTTTAAACCAGTTATTGGCTTTCCTCCTTCTTGCTTTTGCACTAAAACTGGTGAGCCAGTGATCCCACTGGGGGTGTATAGCCAGAAGGGGAGGGGCCTTACACTTTTTAGTGTAATTGCTTTGTGTGGCCTCCGGAGGCAGTGCTATACACCCAATCGTCTGGGTCTCCCAATAGGAGCTAGAAGAAAAGGAATTTACGGTAAGTAACAAAATTCCCTTCTTTTTTTTGTATTGCATTATCTGCAAAGTATGAAGATGCGGCCTCAAAATAAATCCAGACAAAAAAAGCATACAGAGAGATAGTGCGCTCATACTTCATATAGCTTTTCCCAGAATAGAATACACTTTCTTAACCCCGATAAGTCCAAGGTCATCCCACTCCTTTTTAATGCGAGCTCGTGCTGCAGGCTGTCATCTTTCCCTGCACATCTCGGCGAATCTGATCAATCAACATGTGCAGCTAACACACAGTTGGATCAGAGATCTACCCGTGTGTGTGTTAACAATCTCGGACAGTGTAGTTTAGTATGCGCCAGCTGTTAGTGCGTCATTTCTCCTCCCACTGGTGGCCCTGGGACGTGATCACTGGGAGCAGATGGGCTACCATGATAGCAGGGTATCAGCTAATGACACCTGTCATGACTTAGTTCCTGTGAGTGCCGGTGTTCATAGGAACACAGCATATGTGCTCTACTGAGCGATGCTGAAGCACCACTCTGCACAGCACAAGCAATCAGGGTATCAAAGCATCAGGTTCCCTAAGGAGACTAGTTAAAAACAAAAAAAAAAAAATTAAGAAACATATAATTTCTTCATCATTCCTTATGGGAGACCCAGACCATGGGATGTATAGCTTCTGCCTCCGGAGGACACACAAAGTACTACACTAAAAAGTGTAGCTCCTCCCTCCTAGCCTATACACCCCCTGGATAACCAAATATAGCCAGTTCAATGCTTTGTGTTCAGGAGGCACACATCCACACATGCATTCTCATCTGATTTTGATTTTTGGAAAGAGTTTGAAGAAAAGCGGGTCCAAGCCTGGACTCCCGGCATGTCCCTTCTCACCGCACTGTGTCGGCGGTGTTGTTAAGGTTGATTTCAGGGCTGGAACCCCTCATGCCGCGCTCCTTCACCATCCCCTCGGGCTCTGGCTTGAAGTGGGAGCCAGCACGGTTCTTCCTGCCTTGCAGGAGACCGGTCTCCATCCGCAGCCCCTTTTGGATCCTGCCGGATGGAGCACTCATCCCTCAGGGACCTGGCCCTGCGTCTCACAAGCTAAGTATCTGAGACGGGGTTATTGGGGGGTCCCTTGTACTTTATTGTTGGGGAGAGTGTGCTGTGTAACTATGCTGACTTTTCCGGCCGGTTCTCTGGTTTTCACCGGAGAACCGCGCCGATGGTGCCTGCGCGCCGGCCGCATTGTTAAATTTAGGCCCCGGCTTCGCCTGAGGCCTACTTTCGTTTTCACTGCCCCTGCATGCCAATCATGCAGAGGGACAGTGTGGCTCCGCCCAGCGGCTATTCGGCACAGGGAAGGGACACTCCTCTCTGAGGAACGATTCCCTCCCCTGTATACCTCCTTGGCCCTCCGGATCCCGCTCTGAGTAGGCCCCGCCCCCTCTCCTCGCCCCGGTGCCATTTTATCAGCGTTCTCACACTGATCGGAGCTGGCTGCAGCATCTCTCTGGGGGTCCGGCCTGTAGGATCTGGAGGGCACACAAACGGTCTGGTAAGCCACAACCTCCGGTTGTGGACCTGCTTATATACTCTCTGGGGGCCATTCTGCTCAGAACCCCCACTTCAGCAGCATGTCTCACACAAGGAGCAAGGCTGCAAGGCTGTACTCAATATGCACTGCATGTAAGCTCGTACTGACTGAACCGAGCACATATCCACATTGTGATGCCTGCTCTAACATGGTGCCTCAGCCTGGAGTCTCACTCCCAGTGGTCCCTCCGGCGGCTCCGGTGGCTGAACCCCCGGCTTGGGTAGAATCCTTCTCTAAGTCTATCTCCCAGTCCTTTGCAGACTCCATGGGACAGTTGTCCCGGACTCTGCTGAGCATGCATCAGCCCCCTTCTCAGGGCGCCTCTGCTGCTACGGCTCGCTCAGCAGAGCTCACAGAGTTCAGACACCGTCCTCCTAAACGGAGACACAGGGGCTCCTCTCCTTCCTCGTCCCGCGGCTCTGATTCACGAGATGAATCGCAGGACGAGGAGGATGCCTTTATTGTGGGCTCGGACGCTACCTCCATGTGCCCCATTGATCTGACCGAAGGTGATGCAGATGTTAGTGATTTGATTGCGTCTATTAATTCTGTACTGGACCTCAATCCACCAGTATCAGAGGAACAACCCTCTCTGGTAGAAAAGCACCAGTTTACCTCACCTAAGAGAGCAAGGAGTGTGTTCTTAAACCACTCCAGTTTTCAGGCCACTGTGACCAAGCCCAGGGCCTGTCCTGACAAACGCTTCCCAAAGTGTAGTTCTGATGACCGTTTTCCCTTTCCACCAGAGGTGGTCAAGGAGTGGGCTCATTCACCAAAGGTAGACCCTCCGGTGTCTAGAATCTCAGCCCGGACAGTTGTATCGGTGGCTGATGGCACCTCACTTAAGGATTCCACTGACCGCCAGGTTGACCTTCTGGCCAAATCTGTATATGAATCTCTGATTTGGCTGCGCTCTCTTCGGAGTCACCTTTTTTGGTTTTTCATCAAGACAAGGTGGTTCTCCGTCCGACTCCGGACTTTCTTCCTAAGGTGGTCTCTCCTTTCCACCTTAACCAGGACATTTCCTTGCCTTCCTTTTGTCCGGCTCCTGTTCATCGCTTTGAAAAAGCGTTGCATACTCTGGATCTGGTGCGGGCGCTCCGGATCTATGTGTCTCGCACCGCTGTTCTTAGGCGGTGTGTCAAGGTCAGAATGACGATGATGATGAGACTCAAAGGATCTCTCGATATCCGGCTGCTGCTTCTAATTAAAAATGTCATGTGTGCACACGAGAATAAATAACTGCACAGCAAGTCAGTTATATCTATCTCCATGACTGGCTCTTAACCAAGTGTGTTTTTTATTGTTTGAAAGAAACTCTAGACCGAGCAGTAAGGGGGTGTAAACAAAAGTTTTAGTCCAATCAGGTATCGTAGGTCAGGGCTTCATGACGTAGAGAGATCTGCATATTCTCCGTGGATTGGTCAGTCCAGGCTCCAGGAATTTCTTTGTCCATCTGTCTTGGGTGTAGAACAGGAAATAGCAGCCATCTTTACAATTACATGTGGTGGTATATACTGTGTCTAAGGAAAATACACTGAATATGCAATATACATATATACATGTTAGTAAGAAACAAAAGCATTCACAAATATGTGTGTTAGTTCACATCTACTGAACTATATAACTGAGTCTATGAAATGGCTGAATTAAGTATTTTTGGATACTCAATTCTTTATCCTCAACAGTCCCCCCTAAAGACTTACTTCTGCCATTTCTAAATTCTAAGGGTACTGTGTTCCCTTAGGAAGAGAGGTAGAAAGACTTATCGGAAAACCTGCCTAACTGAACATTGAGGCATGGGCGGAAAGGGGAAAGGGGTTTTCTTCACCGGTTTGAGACCAAGGACTCCTAGGCGAGTCCTCACCCTTTGTAGTTGGACTTTCCCATGTCTCAAGGCTCTCTACGTCCTTTCTTCTAACTGTTCTGGCAATGCTGGTCTAAGACTGTACAGGGTTTTCTGAAAAGGATAAGTATGAGCAGAACGCTCAGTGCAGCTCTGGTTGATTAACCCTTCTGCAATGCGAGGTGTGGATCCATAGATGTTTCTGTGGTTGGATCGGCTCATCTAGTGTTGACTCATAGCTCTTTCTCGCTTGTCCTTTAGGATCAATCAGTCTCCTGACTGGAGACCATATGCTAATAGCTCTAATTTAAGATCTGGAATTGGAGAATACACCTGATTATCACACTATTCAGTCAATTATATAAAAATATACATGTCTATGCTAAACCAAAAACATCTTACATAAAAACCTGTTTATTACAAAAAGAAAACAAAACATATACATTTTGTACACGATTTGCCAGTTTCCACTTTTCTATAAAATATACACTTTTTGTAAACATATTTTTCTTACATACCACCTTCATGTGCTTCTCAACAATAATATCGTTTTCTGCACTGGAATGCCTCTGACCAAACCTGGAGAGAGATTTACACAACACGCACAGACTTGCATACAACATGCTCATGATATACATCTATAATCAGTTTGCAGTCTCTAAGAATGGGTAGAGCAGGTGCAGGGTGTTTCTACGGACTCTTTACAGTTTTTTTCTCACTTCGTTCTAGGCACTTGTCTCACAAGACTGGGTGAGTCTGCCCACCTGGGTACTGAACCCTGGTGTCACCAAAGCACACACTGACAATTGTCTTTCACAGATGTTACCTGGGCCATCATTAAGAAGAGCTCTCATGGCAGAGAAAGCTTACCACCCTTTGTCCACAGACCTTCCTCAGTCAGCTGGCTCCCTGCATGTCACACTCCATTCCTTGTTGCTTTGCTTGTTCCTGTAGGGATTTAAGAACACAAGGAGTGACAGTCACTGACGTGACCAATGTCACCAAGGCATGATCGGTATTGGTGAAAGACTCTCAACTCTAGGCCCGTTCACTGCTTCTTGGTCAGCTGCACCTGTGCGAGGATCTCCATCCGAATCCATCAGCTCAGATCTAGACTTTCTTTTCGGCATACCTAATTCATTTGACAACAGGAAAAATCTACAACCTACATACACCTCTAAAGACTCTTACCCACTCCTGTTCTACCCATCAAGAGAGGCATTAATGCATCACTGTCTCCTGTATCAATAGGATTGGAGGGAGTGGTCGAATTTAGACTACCTCATGTGGTGTAAACAGCAGCATATCCAGTGCAGAATCGACCACCATCTGGTTTCATCTATAAAAACAAAAACTAAAAAATATACATTAGATCATTCTTATAACTTCATCTCTGATCATAATACAGTTAGTGGTCATCTATACTTCACATGACTGAGAATACTTAATAAATAAACAAACAAATAAATAAACAAATAAACATATAAGACAAGACTTTCCTATTTCAGTTAACAGATATACCTCATAGTAATCTAATAAACATACCGTATTTTTCGGACCATAAGACGCACTTTTTTCCCCCCAAATGTTGGGGGAAAGTTGGGGGTGCGTCTTATGATCTGACTATAGGGCTGCGGCTGGGAATGAGGGTGCTGCAGGTCATCGGGGGCACGAGCAGGCAGCAGCAGCGCCTGCCGTGACCACGTGGGCCCGCTCATTACATATGCACGCCCATCCTCCCGCCCATCTCTCAGCGCTGAAGTCGGCACTGACAGGTGGGCGGGAGGACGAGCGGGGACGCGCGCATAGCAAAGAGCCGGCCGCATGATCACCCCTGGCAATTACAGCCTGGAGTGATCATGTGCGGCTGTATTCACTGCTCCCCGCGCGTCATTACCAGCGCGGGGTGCAGTGAATCAGTACACTCACCCGTCCCCGTGTGTGGAGCCGCCCCCCTGCTGCACGCGATGTCTTCCTGTCTGTGCCGGTCAGCTGATCTGTGCCGGTCAGCTGATCTGTGCCGGTCAGCTGATCGGCACAGACAGGAAGACATCGCGATGCAGCAGGGGAACGGCTCCACACACACAGATCAGCGTGCCAGAGAGGAAGATGTGATCGGTGCTGCAGGGAGTGAGGAAAAGGTGAGTATAAACGTTTATTTTTTTCTCTGTGCTATAGGATACAAGCCATATACCAGGATGGTATATGAGCACGATGGGGGCATATAGCAGGATGGGAGTATATGAGCAGGAGGGATGGGGGGGGGTATGTGAACAGGCTGGATGGGGGGGGTATGTGAACAGGCTGGATGGGGGGGGTATGTGAACAGGCTGGATGGGGGGGGTATGTGAACAGGCTGGATGGGGGGGGGTATGTGAACAGGCTGGATGGGGGGGGGGGGGTATGTGAACAGGCTGGATGGGGGGGGTATGTGAACAGGCTGGATGGGGGGGGGTATGTGAACAGGCTGGATGGGGGGGGTATGTGAACAGGCTGGTTGGGGGGGGGGGGTATGTGAACAGGATGGATGGGGGGGGGGTATGTGAACAGGCTGGATGGGGGGGTATGTGAACAGGCTGGATGGGGGGGTATGTGAACAGGCTGGGTGGGGGGGTATGTGAACAGGCTGGGTGGGGGGGTATGTGAACAGGCTGGATGGGGGGGTATGTGAACAGGCTGGATGGGGGGGGTATGTGAACAGGCTGGATGGGGGGGGTATGTGAACAGGCTGGATGGGGGGGGGTATGTGAACAGGCTGGATGGGGGGGTATGTGAACAGGCTGGATGGGGGGGGTATGTGAACAGGCTAGATGGGGGGGGGGGGGTATGTGAACAGGCTGGATGGGGGGGGGTATGTGAACAGGCTGGATGGGGGGGGGTATGTGAACAGGCTGGATGGGGGGGTATGTGAACAGGCTGGATGGGGGGGTATGTGAACAGGCTGGATGGGGGGGGGGGGTATGTGAACAGGCTGGATGGGGGTTTATAGCAGGATCATATACAAGGCAGGAGGATCATTACCAGGATGGGGTACCTTAGTAGAGAATTTGGGGACATTACCCCCATAACAGTGTCAGCAGCAGATCCTCGCCCCATAACAGTGTGTCATGACCACATTTTTTGCTTAAAGTTTTATTTTCCCATTTTCCTCCTCTAAAACCAGGGTGCGTCTTATAGTCCGGTGCGTCTTATAGTCCGAAAAATACGGTAACTTATGGGAAAAAGGTCAGCTTCAAAACCTATCTAATATGCCTGCTGCGCCCTCCAAGAAACTGGAGAATATAATTAATACCTTATTCCCCCCTTGTTTAATTGTTTATTTACCAAAATGGCAAAATTCAGCGTTTTTATACTGGTATTCCCTAAAAGAAAAAAATAAAACAGCAGGTAATAAATTAGCCACATACTAAAACCTAAAATGAACAAACACTGAAAATAACGTACATCTCACAACAATATACATTACTGGGAAATTTTAAAACCTTACAATAAACACTGTATCCATAAAGAAAAGAAAAACCTTTCATAGTAGAAACAACTGAGACATTAAATGACAGCTGTGACTAGGCGACTAACCTGCAAAAATATATAAATGGTTTAGAAATAATCGTAAAAACAGAAAAGGTGATAGTCACAAAATAAAAATATATTGTTCAAATAAATCGCCATTAAAAACAAAACAACACAAATTATATCGCACATCCCATGAAATCTAATATTCCCTATTCCGGTATAAGCAGCAAACTAAAAATGGGAAATCCTGAACTCTAAGGGTTAAACCAAACTTACGTCACTATTGGGGAAAGACACATTCCATTCCTATCTCTGACTTTATCAATTCTGTAAAAGTTTCACTTACTTATCTTTGACTTGCATGTATGGGATAGCTGAGTAAACAAATATACTATTCATACTTATTCAAATGTGTTAGTCATTTATACCAGAGAACACCTCCCACCAGGGATGGGTGGAGAGCTTTGAAAAAAGAGCCATTGCGAGGGGTGTGGCTTATGAGGTGTACTGCCATCAGTGGGTGTAGCAAGACGGCTGCCACAGGAAGTTCCAGGCACCTGACTTCCGGGCGCAGCATCCATGTTGTGACTCCCTGGGTGTACTGGGAGTGGCTGGAACTACGTAGTAAACCAGGGATACTTTTAGTGCTTGTAAATTTGCATTTCAGCATACAAAAGAGAGATTTGATTAGCACCAGATATGATGACTTCTAGAGAAGAACAATGAGGCACAGCTAGAGAAAAACATTTAGTGATTCTACAAACAGCAACAGACAGTGAATGGGGTCTTTGTTCTTCATTATAAACTCACTGGAGATTAATCTGAACTTCAATACATGGATTGCAGCCTGCCATCTAGTGGTAGTCCAACGATATTACACTTTTTGCAATCTTTTATATTTTTTTCCGTTTTTTTTGTAACTAGGGCGACAGCGTTCTCAGCTTCTACTAAAAACAATCTCTTCTTGAACAGAGTATACAGTGCTCTAGCTGGAATGGTCACATCCAACTGAACCCTCTTCCCACTTCCCTACTATGCAATAAGGACATACTGCGACGTCCAACGTACGAATACAATACCGTTCCTCGTACGTTCCTATTTTTCCGGCTTCTCACATAGCAGTGCATGAGTTAATACTCAGGGGAATACGCTGGTTCAAAACACTTTTCTCCACCACCGGAATCCCTCCCCCTCTTTCCCGTGTAAGAGGACGCACTTTTTCAGCGTCCAACACGTGGATACTAATACCGTTCTCCACGTGTTCCTATTTCCGGCTATAAACACAGAAATCGATGTGTTATATATAAAATAAAACACTGGGGGACACGCCAATTCCCTTATCTCTCTGTTCCAAAAACAAACCAACGATTACAAAATGCTGAAAAACGCATAAACTAGTTAATTTCTCTCAAATCCAAACCAAAATAACACTTGTTTTTCTTTCAAATCATTACAACTCTGTTTGCTTTACGATACAAAGGCTGCAGCCATCTCCTGTATATTACCCAACTGACCCCTCCTTTCTCTTCACTGCAAAAAGCTGCGCTGTTTTGACCACTGGTGTCTGCCTCTTCACTCTTCCACCCCCCTTGTTTCTCAGCTAAAAGACAGCAGAGACCGAGCTGTGTAATTTGATCTCCGCTCTGTCTCAAGCAGCTGGTGGACATATGGCCCCCACCTTTTTGCTTCCTCTGAGTGTAAGGATGTAGCTGCTTCTGTGGGCTTCTGCTCCCCCCTCTCGCATTCTTTGTTCTCAATAGAAAGACTGTTATAGATATCCCTGGGCTCCACCAGACCCCCCTTCTCTCTAACACAGCGAAGAAATGCAGGGGGGTAGGCTGCGTCTGTGGACTTCTACACTCTCCTTGCTTCCTTTGTTTAAAAGACTGCAAGCACGCTGGGCTTCTCTCCACTATTTCTATAGCTGTCTGCTCAGACAATTAACTCTCCGAGAACCAAACAGAGAAATCACAAGCTTGATTAACCATACACTTATATACAAATCAAACAGACAGCCGGATACTTTAAAACCTACACCTAGCCCATTTGGAAGCTGGGTCTTTCTAGCTCACCGGCGGGTGACAGTCACACCGTTAGGTCTCCGTTGTACTACCATTCTCCAGACTAGTGACCACCCCCTTTCGCCAGGTGTCTCTCGAACCACAGGTAAAACAGCACACACAATGTATATGATGTTCTTACCGTGAAACGGAGGGTGATCAAGTCCTCGATATCGAGCAACACCTGGATACTTGTGGAGTAGCCCCAGACGTCCGGAAAATGGAAGCTCTGACTCACCCTTCTCGGTGGCCCCACGTTGGGCGCCAATTGTCAAGGTCAGAATGACGATGATGATGAGACTCAAAGGATCTCTCGATATCCGGCTGCTGCTTCTAATTAAAAATGTCATGTGTGCACACGAGAATAAATAACTGCACAGCAAGTCAGTTATATCTATCTCCATGACTGGCTCTTAACCAAGTGTGTTTTTATTGTTTGAAAGAAACTCTAGACCGAGCAGTAAGGGGGTGTAAACAAAAGTTTTAGTCCAATCAGGTATCGTAGGTCAGGGCTTCATGACGTAGAGAGATCTGCATATTCTCCGTGGATTGGTCAGTCCAGGCTCCAGGAATTTCTTTGTCCATCTGTCTTGGGTGTAGAACAGGAAATAGCAGCCATCTTTACAATTACATGTGGTGGTATATACTGTGTCTAAGGAAAATACACTGAATATGCAATATACATATATACATTCACAAATATGTGTGTTAGTTCACATCTACTGAACTATATAACTGAGTCTATGAAATGGCTGAATTAAGTATTTTTGGATACTCAATTCTTTATCCTCAACAGGTGCACCTCTCTTTTTGTACTGACCACAGGTCGGCGTAAGGGCCTCTCGGCTTCTAAGCCGACCCTAGCTCGTTGGATTAGGTCGGCCATTTCCGATGCCTACCAGTGTACTCAGGTGCCTCCCCCGCCGGGGATCAAGGCACACTCGACCAGAGCTGTCGGTGCCTCTTGGGCTTTCAGGCACCAGGCTACGGCTCAGCAGGTCTGTCAGGCTGCCACTTGGACTAGTCTGCATACCTTTTCGAAGCACTACCAGGTGCATGCTCATGCTTCGGCAGATGCGAGCTTGGGCAGACTCATCCTTCAGGCGGCTGTTGCCCATTTGTGAAGTTAGGTTTCGCCTACTTCTCAGTTTTTCTGTTTATTTCCCACCCATGGACTTCTTTGAGACGTCCCATGGTCTGGGTCTCCCATAGGAACGATGAAGAAAAAGAGAATTTTGTTTACTTACCGTAAATTCTTTTTCTTATAGTTCCGTAATGGGAGACCCAGCACCCTCCCTGTTGCCTGTTGGCAGTTTCTTGTTCCGCGTGTTATCACCGGCTGTTGTTGTAGACAGAGGTGCCGGTTGTTCCGGTTCTTGCTCTATCTCTACTTGTGGGTGGCTCCTTTTCTTCAGCTTTTGCACTAAACTGGCTATATTTGGTTATCCATGGGGTGTATATGCTCGGAGGGAGGGGCTACACTTTTTAGTGTAGTACTTTGTGTGTCCTCCGGAGGCAGAAGCTATACACCCATGGTCTGGGTCTCACATTACGGAACTATAAGAAAAAGAATTTACGGTAAGTAAACAAAATTCTCTTTTTTATGCGATCGTGAGATGATAAAACTCAACAAATAGTCATCTTGTGCTCATGGCTAAGAGTGATTTTAGTTGACGGTACCATGTACCACTGTCGATTGACCACAGCATCTAAAGGGTTAAACGGCTATCTCCTATCCTGAGTGTTGGAGAGAAGTATCAGTTGTTATAGTCTTTATATTGCCTTCCATATTCCATCTAGCTTGTAGACATTAATGGTGTTTGATTGCAAAACTCGAGTCATTTTTTTTTTTTGTCATTCACTTTTTACTTTCCAGTTTCGATATAGACATTGACGCGATGCTGAAAACCTTTGAGAGTCTAGGAAAGGTTTCCAGTGCTGAGTAAGTACAATTTATGCATTCATGTACAGTATATCAAAGTGAGTACACCCCTAACATTTTTGTAAATATTTTATATCTTTTCATGGGACACTACAGAAGATCTAACACTACATACAATGTACAGTAGTCAGTGTACAGCTTGTATAAGGCCCTGTGCGCACTTACCGTTTTTTCCCGTGGATTTCCTGCGGTTTTGTTGCATGTTTCGCTGCAGAAAATGTTCATAACATCTCTGCAGTGATTCACCAGCAAAACCCATGGGAAAAAAAATGATGTGCGCACTATGCAGAATTTGACAGCTGCATGTTTTGCTGCGGGATTTCTTCTTTTCCGCAGGTCCCTGCGGGATTTCACTCTATTGACTGCAATGTAATCGTGAAATGCCGCAGGGAAGTGATGTCATTACAGGAAGAGTAAGCGGAACAGAGAGTAAACACACACAGATTCGCCGCCATTAACTCCAGGCTTGATCATGGCAGCGTCTATGTGACAGCTGACATGATCAACCCGTAAGTAAAGTGAAAAACACACCCCGAAAAATCCTTTATTTTAAATATAACACAAATAAGCCTCCTCGTTCACCCTTTTATTAACCCTCCCGAAACACACAGCTCCGGCGTAATCCACGTCCTGCGATGCTTGCATCCAGCCGCGACTGACACACAGCGCTGAATGCAGCCTCGCAACGAGACAGCAGAGGTAACCACAGGGCATTTCCCACGGCCGGTAATGTGAACACACATTACCGCTCGGGAGAAATGCAGCGATCTGTCCTCTGTCTGTCTATCCCTCTATCTATTCTATCTATTTGTCTATTTATTTATCTATCTATCTATCTACTATCTATCTATCTCAGAAGGAAATTATTATTTATTTATTTATTTTTTTTCAATGTGCTTTATTGCATTGGATGCAATAAAACACATGTACCAACCCGCACGCGGCAATACCGCGGTAAAACCGCAGGAAACCGCATGCTGTTTTCGGGTGCGGTTTTTACTGCGGGTGCGATAATCTTTCAGACCCTGCGGAATTTTCTTAAGAAAATTCCGTTTTCCAGTGCGCACAGGGCCTAACAGTGTAAATTTGGTGCCCTCTAAATAACTCAACACAGTCATTAATTCTTGAAATGCTCTTCCTACTTTACTATGTTGAATATTAACCAGGTTAGCCTTACTTGTAACAATTCTTGACAGATTTTTTGAGAAGTTTTTTTCAAAATGTTTTCTGCTTTTGTATAGTCCCTTACCATGTCAACTTTTGTGCTACTTAATTGTCATTTTTATTTTTCATCCTTAGTGGTTTTAATTGCATTTGTGTCGTCATCTGTCCATTAACCACTTCAGCCCCTGGCAGTTTTGCGTTTTTCCTTTTTTTTGTTTTTTTTTTTTTTTTTTTTTTTCTTTTGCTCCCCTTCTTCTGAGAGCTGTAACTTTTTTTTTTTTTTTTTTTTTAACGTCAATCTTGCCGTATAAAGGCTTGTTTTTTGCAAGGCAAGTTGTTCTTTTAAATGAAACCATAAGCTTTACCATATAGTGTACTGGAAAACTGCAAAACAGAAATTCCAAGTGTTGAAAAACTGCAAAAAAAAGTGTCATCGTGCAATAGTTTTGGGATATTTTACTCACAATGTTCACTTAAAGATAATGCTAATGTGTTGTTGTGATGCCTGAGGTTGGTGCGAGTTTGTAGACGCCAAACATGAATAAGTTTGTATCTAAGGGGTTAAAAAAAATTCAAGTTTGTCCATAAAAAGCGGTGCACGTTTTGCGCCATTTTCCGAAACCCGTAGCGTTTTCATTTTTCGGGATCTATGGCTCAGTGACTGCTTATTTTTTGCGTCTTGAGCTGACGTTTCTAATGGTACAATTTTTGCGCTGATGCTACATTTTGATCGCCTGTTATTGCATTTTCCGCAAAACTTGCAGGCGACCAAAAAAAACGTAATTTTGGTGTTTATATATTTTTTTTGCCGTTACGCCGTTTACCGATCAGATGAATTGATTTTATATTTTGATTGGGCATTTGTGAACGCGGCGATACCAAATATGTGTATTTATTTTTTTTAAAACTTTTTTTCAAGTTTTTTTTTGTTTAATTTTACTAGCCCCCTTAGGGGACTATATGGATCAACAATCCGATCGCTCTTCCATATCTTCAGATCTCAGCTACAGAGCCAAGATCTGCAGGTATGCTGCTTTACGCTCAGTGCTGGCACAATGCCGACACTGAGAGAAAGTGACTCATGTTAGCTACAGGCGTCATTACATGACCCTGTGCTACCATGGCAACCACCGGAAGTCACGTGACCATGCACGTGACTTCCGGTAGGGGCGGGGTTAATTAAAAGCAATGGCCGCGCGCTTATACATCTGGCTGCCAGATTTTGGCAGCCAGATGTAAGGGGTTGAAAGTCGCGGGTGGAAAGCGATTCCACTCGTAATTTGCAGGCACATGTGTCAGCTGTTGAAATCAGCTGATATGTGCGCGGATCGTCGTAGGCTGCGGTGATGACAGTGACACGATCCATGACGTACCCAGTACGTCATGGGTCGTTAAGGGGTTAAAGTGCATTATTTACTATACAGTGGTAACTCGCTTAACGAGTGACCCACTTAACGAGAATTTTGCTTAACAAGCAAAGCTTTCTGTAAAATTGTAACCCGCTTTACAAGAAAGCTTTGCTGTACGAGCGAAATCCTCACCTCACATACTTCCGGTTTCGTACATCCACCGCGCTCTGACCCGCACTTGCAGTCCACACAAACACATGTACGCACAAACACACACGTACGCACACACAGTATTATGCTCACCTTACCTTCCGTTCCACCGCCGGCCTCATGGTTCTTGTAGTTCCCGGGTACATCGCGGCCAACTACAAGTACCATGTGGCCGGCAGTGGAACGGAAGGTAAGGTGAGCATATAATATGTGTACCTTCCGTTTCATCGCCGGTCTCCTGGGTCCTGTAGTGCGCCACTCCAGGCACAGGCACAGGCATCCAGGCATCAGCATCCATAGCGACGAAGCAGAAACTTCCTGGTTCCTGTCACCGCTACTCAAAGGCAGCGCGCTGGCCAATCAGAGGCAAGTGGCTCTGCCTTTGACGTCAGCGCTTTGGCAGGAAGTTCCGCCCTCGTTGTTATGGTTACCTGATACACAGCCCGCATCGGAGCACAGCAAGTCCCAGGAGACCGGCGATGGAACGGAAGGTAAGGTGAGCATAATGTGTGTGTGTGTGTGTGTGTGTTTGTGTGTGTGTGGAATGACAGAATAGGGAACCAGGATGGGACATTTAACACATTGTGGAACAAATTGTCAGCATTGCAATGATTTCCTATGGGAAATATTGCTCTGCTGAACGAGTAACTTGATTAACAAGCACAGTCCCAGAACGCATTGTTCTCGTTAAGCAAGGTTCCACTGTAATATATATTTGGTTTTGCCTTTTATCGAGATCTTGTGCTTTCCCACCTATTTGTGTACCTGTAGTTATTTTTTTGAGGGTTGCAGAACTTCTGGGTGTGTTTTTAATGTTTGTTGTGCCCTTCTCTTTAAATAAGATGGGTTTCTAGAAGCAGCCGGTGTGGGATTATCTTTTGCGCTTTACCTGTGACTTTGTAAAGCCCTCTATTGTTGTGTATATAACAGTATGATTTTTCTCCATTAGATGCCAAACCAAACCCAGCGCGAATGAAGCAGTCAAGAAATATCCTTGTTTAGATGTCACAGCAGAAGACAGAAACACCAGGGGGCAACTTCAAGATTGCGCTAAAGGTTTTTCTCCTCTTCCGTGTGAGTTTGATTTTGGATATATGAAAATGGATGAACACAAAATGGACACAAGCAAATGGCTTGCACCCAAAAAGTACTTTCCCAAAGATCCATTAGAAGAATCAAGTCCAATTTTACTAAAGAATAATTCTTTACCACAAACTCTGAGTAGCCCTGATGTCATCATAGAAGAAATAATCGAGGAAGACCAACCTTGTAAGTACGATGTCTCTCTTCTGCTTCTTTTCTAAAGTTTGGAGGGATTTGGACTTTTCATTGAGATCTTACTTTGTAGAGTTGCTTGGCTAAATCTTGTCATAAAGTGCTGTAAAATGTCCTATCCAAAGAAATAACCAATTCTTGCGTTATAACGTGGTGTCCAATGCTCTATAAGCATTAACTACTAAATGTAACTGATACTATTCATGTCGTTGTAGGTATGCCTGCACCTCAGAATCATAAAGCACTTAGCTATATTAAAGGAAAAGCTTTGAAGATCGGTAAGGAATTAAGATTTTGTACCTTTCTATAGATATGTTTAATGTTAAATCCAGTAAACCGGTACTGTTCCTATGGAATATACCCTCCTTAGCTGCTGGCTGTTTAGGGATATCTCTCATTGGATTTTGGGGGTGGGTGCGATGCTGGAGGACTCCTGTGGTGGGATTTTGTAGGTAGACAATGGGTGGGGTGAGGAAATTTTTTTGGGATTTTTGGTTGCATGCAATTCTGAGCAGGTGCCTGTGTTGTGATTTGGGTGGTGTCTATAATTCTGGGAAAGAAGCGCCTGTGCAGCCCTACAACACAGGGACAGCGCCTGTACAGAGTGCGCTCACTCTTCCACCCAGTTGGGACCCCTGTAATGTTACCAAAAGGGCCCTATGGAAGTCATGGCAACACAAGGTTGTCATGATGACCTTGGTTCAGCTAGCTACGGCAAAGCCTCTTAGGCCGGTTTCACACTTCCGGCTTTTCGCCGGATGCGGCGCACCCCAGTGTATACAGTACAATGGCAGCGCGACAAGAGTCGGTTACATGTGACCCGGAAGTTGCGGTGCTGCCATTATACTGCATACACTGTACTGGTGTGCGCCGCATTCGGTGAAAAGCTGGATTCTCAGTATAATATTGACAGGTGTAATGTATTGCAATTGATGTGCATTGCAATACATTATACATGTGATCAGACTAATAAAAGTTAGAGAAACAACGTATAAGCTATAGCTGTCAGAATATGGCATACATAATGTGTTTTTTTTTGTTTTCTTTTTTTGTTTTTCTTTTTAAAGTTGTCCTAATCGTGTAAAAGTGGATAAAGATATCAATCTCGTATCACTGTAATCGTATTTGGCTAAAGAATAAAGCCGCATAATATATATATATATATATATATATATATATATATATATATATATATATATATATATATATAATGTGTGTGTGTGTGTGTGTGTGTGTGTGTGTATATATCTATATATATATATATATATATATATATATATATATATATATATATATAATGTGTATATATATATGAATATGTATATATGTATGAGTCCAACAATGTAGACCAGCTCACTCCAGTGAATCACCTGGATCCTCAGCTCACCTGGTTAACTCCGTTGTGCCCGGATCAGGACATAGGAGTCCATCCATACAAATGTGAACAACAACAAGGCAAAATCCAGCAATAACGTGAGCAATCCAGGATGCTGTTAAAAAAATGTTCTTTCTTTTTTATTCATTAATTCATTAAAAATATAATGGTCCAAGCAATTCAGAACAGCATTATCGCAGGAAAATAGCGCAGATAGGACTACGCGTTTCAGCGGTAAAATCCGCCTTCTTCACGGTCCAGAATCTGATCTGCTTTCCAAACATAGAACCTTATATACATCTCACTCCCATCAGGGTAATTACAAACATGTGTGAGAGATTTAAAAACAAGCTAGAAAAGCAAATCAAACATATAAGCTATCCGCATATTGATCAATAACCAGCAAGTTCATTATAATGAGGATAATATTCATGTGTATAATGATTTATCATCTACCAGTGTATCATTGGATAATAATTGTATTAATTTTAGTCAACAGGTAGCGGTCTCCAATCTAAGACAACTAGAGGGGGAGACAGAGCTGGAGCATAGGGTGAATTTAAATGATAGATTTCAGACTCGTAATCCTATATTTTACCCAGTAAAATCGAGACCTCCTTTCCTTGATTTTTTTCAAGAAACAATTGAAAGTGAGTTGGTGTCTCTTTACAACCAGGTGGAACATCAAGAGGTTAAATTCAATCTGAGTACTTCTGAACATAGGGCAATTAATGAGCTGAGAGCAAACAGCGATCTCCTTATTGTCCAGGCGGACACGGGGGGCGCTGTTGTATCTCTCAATGCTGGTTTATACAGGAAGGTGAACTTGTTGGATCTGGAAAATAGTAGCACCTATGTTGAATTGCCATCATATCCAACTGATTCATTTAATTCTGAATTATTACATCTGTTACAGGAGGGGATCAGTATGGGTGCTATTTCAGATAGAATTAAGAAGTTTATCTTTTGTGAAACACCAATTGTCCCAATATACCACTCACTCCCCAAAGTTCATAAAGAGGTTTTTCCTCCCCCTCCCAGACCTATTGTGTCTGGGATAGGGTCAATTAGTGAGAAACTAGGGGAGTGGGTGGATTTTTATCTTCAACCCCTAGTGCCATTAACACCTAGTCACCTTAAAGATTCCAAAAGTATGATACAGATTATGGAAAAATTTCACTGGCAATCTGACTATATGTGGCTATCTTGCGATGTGGTGGGGTTATATCCCTCTATCCCCCATCACATCGCGATACGATGTATCACATATTATTTGTCCAGATACAGTAATTACGAGGATTCCATCCAGAAGTTTATTGTCTCTTCAATTCAGTTTCTTTTGGGTCACAATTATTTTTCGTTTGATGAGAGATACTTCCTCCAGACACAAGGCGTGAGTATGGGCGCTAAGTTTTCACCTTCCCTAGCTAACCTGGTTATGTCCGTGTGGGAGGAAAATTATATTTTTAACATTGATAACCCGTACAAGGATAATATTGTTTGGCTGGGTAGATTTATTGATGATCTGATATTTGTCTGGAGGGGTAGTCTCTCGTCTGCGAAAAGTTTTTTTTCTTATTTGGATTTGAATGATTTCAACCTAAAATTTACGAGTAGTAGTCATGAGGTATCAACAAACTTCTTGGACCTAAATTTGACCGCGGATTTGGATAGCAACAAGGTTTTGATATCTCCCTATAAAAAACCTACTGCATGCAATAGTATTTTAATGGCTTCCTCTAATCATCCCAAACATCTCATTCAGAATATCCCTGTGGGGGAGCTTATTAGACTAAAAAGGAATACCACATCTACTGATAGATTGGAGGAAGAAATTGAAATAACTTGTAACAATTTAAAAAAAGGGGGTATCCCAATTGGTCCTTGGAGAGAGCCAAGAAAAAAATAGCAGGCATTGATAGGATTGAGCTGTTGGATTCTACTAAGAAAAAAAGACAGTTTGACTCCAAAAAATCTGGGGTAGTTTTCAGCACCAACTATAGTCCCCAGTTTAATTCTATTGTCAAAATTATCAGAAAATATCTTCCGTTATTATCTCAGAATGACATTTTGAAAAACATTGTGGAAAATAATGATATTGCTTTTGTGGCAAAAAGAGCCCCAACTTTAGCTACATTATTATCACCTAGCATGTTCAAAGATCCAGATAAAATCTCCCCTAGCAACTGGTTAAAAACAATAGGATTTTTTAAATGCGGTGCTAATATTTGTAAGTGCTGCGGTTTTGCTAATAAGTCTAAAATATTTACATCTATTTCCAATGAAAAACAGTTTAATGTTCGTTCTTTTATAAACTGTAATACGGAGAATGTAGTTTATTTAATTAATTGCAATATATGCCGCATGCAATATGTAGGCTGCACGATGAACCCCCTCAAAACCAGAATTCGCAAACACCTATCAGATGCTAGCAATTTGCCAATGGTTGGTGCATCAGTAGTATCCCGACATTTTTCAAAAAACACAATGGGGATTTACGCGGTTTTTCTTTTATGGGCATAGAGCATGTAAAAAAAACCATTGAGAGGGGGAGATTTTCATAAAAAAGTGCTTGCAAGAGAGAGTAGGTGGATATTTGAGCTGGGGACCCGCATGCCACAGGGCTTTAACAATGGTATGGATAACATTATGCACTATTGATACATTGTTGCATTATATGTTGCTGGCTATTATTACTGTGTTAGGCTTTTTGCATCACTTTAAAAATAGTTTTATGGTCAGGTTATTGGATTATCTGATTGTATTTCTTTGTCGCTCCATTGGGAGACCCAGACAATTGGGTGTATAGCTTCTGCCTCCGGAGGCCACACAAAGTATTACACTTAAAAGTGTAAAGCCCCTCCCCTTCTGCCTATACACCCCCCGTGCATCACGGGCTCCTCAGTTTTTATGCTTTGTGCGAAGGAGGCTGACATCCACGCATAGCTCCACATCTTATTCAGCAGCAGCTGCTGACTATGTCGGATGGAAGAAAAGAGGGCCCATAACAGGGCCCCCAGCATGCTCCCTTCTCACCCCACTCTGGTCGGCGGTGCTGTTAAGGTTGAGGTACCCATTGCGGGTACATAGGCAGGAGCCACATGCTGTTTTCCTTCCCCATCCCTTAATGGGCTCTGGGTGAAGTGGGATCCTAATCGGTCTCCAGGCACTGGGACCGTGCTCCCTCCGCAGCCCCTGGGGAATCTGCTGGACAGGAGCCGGGTATCGTCAGGGACAAGGCCCTGCTACTGTGAGGTACTCTGTGTCCCCGTGGGGACCGCGCATGGAGCGCTTGTGCCATATACACTGCAGCACTGCTGGGTGTGTTAGTGCGCCGGGGACTACCGCGCCGGCCGCGCTTATATGCCGGCCGCGCTTATAACTTTAGTCCCCGGCTTTTGCGGCCTAGTATCGCATATTCCCGCCCCCAGACCTGCCAGTCAGGGGAAGGGCGGGACGCTGCACAGGACGTCAGCGCTGAGGGCTGGAGCATACTTTGTATCCTCCTCCCCCCTCATTCAGCACAGTGGGGCTCCAGATTACCGCACTTTCTAGGGCACGCCCACGGCCCCCTCCTCCCCACAGAACGCCGGCAGCCATTCCTGTCAGCACTTCTGACGCTGGAGAGGAGAGACAACAGGCTCTGGGAGGCCCAGGCAGGGAATCTGGTGATCACACAACCGCTTTGAGCGGTCGGTAAGCAGCACCTGATGTGCTGGCCCCACTGAGTGCCGAAGTGTACATATATATATATATGCTTATATGCTATACATTTACACTGTACGGTCGCACTGTTGATTTTTGGCTATATACCCTCCTGGATTGTACTCAGAGGAGACAACAGCATGTCGTCCGCAAAAAGCAAGGGTACCAAAGCACAGGCTTACTTTGCAACCTGTACCTCATGTGCGGCTATACTACCGGCAGGTTCCACTGACCCTCATTGTGTGCAATGCTCGGCCCCTGTGGCACTTACTCAGCCGGAGCCTCTGCTACTGGTGGCCCAGGTGGAACCACCTGCTACCACTGTCCAGGTGACAGGGACGGAGTTTGCAGTATTTGCTGACAAACTGTCTGAGAGTATGGATAAATGGTCTGCTAGGATACTAGAAGCCTTACAGTCCAGACCGGTGACTCGGGCCCCGGGCACTGTTCAATCATTGACCCCAGGCCCCCCTCAATTGGAGCAGCAAAGTGCTCCTGGGGTGACCCATAGGTCCCAGGGTGAGGTCTCTGACACGGACCGCAGTCCCAGGCCGCCTAAGCGGGCTCGCTGGGAAATTCCCTCGACTTCATCACACTGTTCGGGGTCTCAGCAGGAGGACTCTCTGGAAGATGAAGCGGAGGTAGCAGATCAGGATTCTGATCCTGAGACCGCTCTCAACCTGGATACACCTGATGGTGACGCCATAGTGAATGACCTTATAGCGACCATCAATCAGGTGTTGGATATTTCTCCACCAGCTCCTACAATTGAGGAGTCAGCTTCTCAGCAGGAGAAATTCCGTTTCAGGTCTCCCAAGCGTACATTGAGTATGTTTCTGGATCACTCTGACTTCAGAGAGGCAGTCCAGAAACACCGAGCTTGTCCAGATAAGCGTTTTTCCAAGCGCCTTAAGGATACACGTTATCCCTTTCCCCCTGACGTTGTCAAGGGCTGGGCTCAGTGTCCTAAGGTGGATCCTCCTGTCTCCAGACTGGCGGCTAGATCCATAGTTGCAGTGGAAGATGGGGCCTCACTCAAAGATGCCACTGACAGACAGATGGAACTATGGTTGAAATCCATCTATGAAGCTATCTGCGCGTCTTTTGCTCCAGCATTCGCAGCCGTATGGGCACTCCAAGCTATCTCAGCTTGTCATGCGCAGATTAATGCAGTCACACGTACATTGGCTCCACAAGTGGTGTCCTTAACCTCTCAGGCGTCGGCGTTTGCGTCCTACGCCATTAATGCTGTCCTGGACTCTACGAGCCGTACGGCGGTAGCATCCGCCAATTCGGTGGTAGTCCGCAGGGCCATGTGGCTACGTGAATGGAAGGCAGACTCCGCTTCCAAAAAGTTCTTAACCGGTTTGCCATTTTCTGGCGACCGCCTGTTTGGTGAGCGATTGGATGAAATCATTAAACAATCCAAGGGAAAGGACTCATCCTTACCCCAGTCCAAACCAAACAGACCTCAACCACGGAAGGTACAATCTGGGTTTCGGTCCTTTCGGCCCGCGGGCAGGTCTCAGTTCTCCTCGTCCAAAAGGCCTCAAAAGGATCAGAGGAACTCCGATTCATGGCGGTCTAAGTCACGTCCTAAAAAGACCGCCGGAGGAACCGCTCCCAAAGCGGCCTCCTCATGACTTTCGGCCTCCTCACACCGCATTCTCGGTCGGTGGCAGGCTTTCCCGCTTTTGCGACGCCTGGCTGCCACAGGTAAAAGACCGATGGGTGAGAGACATTCTATCCCACGGTTACAGGATAGAATTCAGCTCTCGTCCTCCGACTCGATTTTTCAGAACATCTCCGCCCCCCGAGAGAGCCGATGCTCTTCTTCAGGCGGTGTGCACTCTGAAGGCGGAAGGAGTGGTGATCCCTGTTCCTCTTCAGCAACAGGGTCACGGTTTTTACTCCAACTTGTTTGTGGTGCCGAAAAAGGACGGATCCTTCCGTCCTGTTCTGGACCTAAAACTGCTCAACAGACACGTAAAAACCAGGCGGTTCCGGATGGAATCGCTCCGCTCCGTCATCGCCTCAATGTCCCAAGGAGACTTCCTGGCATCAATCGACATCAAAGATGCTTATCTCCACGTACCGATTGCACCAGAGCATCAGCGCTTCCTGCGTTTCGCCATAGGGGACGAACACCTTCAGTTCGTGGCACTGCCTTTCGGCCTGGCGACAGCCCCACGGGTCTTCACCAAGGTCATGGCAGCAGTGGTAGCAGTCCTACACTCTCAGGGACACTCGGTGATCCCTTACTTAGATGATCTGCTTGTCAAGGCACCCTCTCAAGTGGCATGCCAACACAGCCTGAACATTGCTCTGGAGACTCTGCAGAGTTTCGGGTGGATCATCAATTTTCCAAAGTCAAATCTGACACCGGCCCAATCACTGACATATCTTGGCATGGAGTTTCATACTCTCTCAGCGATAGTGAAGCTTCCGCTGGACAAACAGCGTTCACTACAGACAGGGGTGCAATCTCTCCTTCAAGGCCAGTCACACCCCCTGAGGCGCCTCATGCACTTCCTAGGGAAGATGGTAGCAGCAATGGAGGCAGTTCCTTTTGCGCAGTTTCATCTGCGTCCACTTCAATGGGACATTCTCCGCAAATGGGACAGGAAGTCGACGTCCCTCGACAGGAACGTCTCCCTTTCACGGGCAGCCAAGGCTTCCCTTCAGTGGTGGCTTCTCCCCACTTCTCTGTCGAAGGGGAAATCTTTCCTTCCCCCATCATGGGCTGTGGTCACGACGGACGCGAGCCTGTCAGGGTGGGGAGCGGTCTTTCTCCACCACAGGGCTCAGGGAACCTGGACTCCGACAGAGTCCTCCCTTCAGATCAATGTTCTGGAGATAAGGGCAGTGTATCTTGCCCTAAAGGCGTTCCAGCCGTGGCTGGAAGGCAAGCAGATCCGAATTCAGTCAGACAACTCCATAGCGGTGGCATACATCAACCACCAAGGGGGAACACGCAGTCGGCAAGCCTTCCAGGAAGTCCGGCGGATTCTGATGTGGGTGGAAGCCACGGCCTCCACCATATCCGAAGTTCACATCCCGGGCGTAGAAAACTGGGAAGCAGACTTTCTCAGTCGCCAGGGCATGGACGCAGGGGAATGGTCCCTTCACCCGGACGTGTTTCAGGAGATCTGTTGCCGCTGGGGGATGCCGGACGTCGACCTAATGGCGTCACGGCACAACAACAAGGTCCCAACATTCATGGCACGGTCTCAAGATCACAGAGCTCTGGCGGCAGACGCCTTAGTTCAGGATTGGTCGCAGTTTCAACTCCCTTATGTGTTTCCTCCTCTGGCACTGTTGCCCAGAGTGTTACGCAAGATCAGGTCCGACTGCCGCCGCGCCATCCTCGTCGCTCCAGACTGGCCAAGGAGGTCGTGGTACCCAGATCTGTGGCATCTCACGGTGGGTCAACCGTGGGCACTACCAGACCGACCAGACTTGCTGTCTCAAGGGCCGTTTTTCCATCTGAATTCTGCGGCCCTCAACCTGACTGTGTGGCCATTGAGTCCTGGATCCTAGCGTCTTCAGGGTTATCTCAAGAGGTCATTGCCACTATGAGACAGGCTAGGAAACCAACGTCCGCCAAGATCTACCACAGGACGTGGAGGATATTCCTATCTTGGTGCTCTGATCAGGGTTTTTCTCCCTGGCCATTTGCCTTGCCCACTTTTCTTTCCTTCCTTCAATCCGGATTGGAAAAAGGGTTGTCGCTCGGCTTTCTTAAGGGACAAGTCTCAGCGCTCTCTGTGTTTTTTCAGAAGCGCCTGGCCAGACTTCCACAGGTACGCACGTTCCTGCAGGGGGTTTGTCACATAGTCCCTCCTTACAAGCGGCCGTTAGAACCCTGGGATCTGAACAGGGTGCTGATGGCTCTTCAGAAACCACCTTTCGAGCCAATGAGGGATATTTCTCTCTCACGCCTTTCGCAGAAAGTGGTCTTCCTAGTAGCAGTCACATCACTTCGGAGAGTGTCTGAGCTAGCGGCGCTGTCATGCAAAGCCCCTTTCCTGGTGTTTCACCAGGACAAGGTGGTTCTGCGTCCGGTTCCGGAATTTCTCCCTAAGGTGGTATCCCCCTTTCATCTCAATCAGGATATCTCCTTACCCTCCTTTTGTCCTCATCCAGTTCACCAGTGTGAAAAGGATTTGCACTTGTTAGATCTGGTGAGAGCACTCAGACTGTACATTTCTCGTACGGCACCCCTGCGCCGCTCGGATGCACTCTTTGTCCTTGTCGCTGGCCAGCGTAAAGGGTCACAAGCTTCCAAATCAACCCTGGCTCGGTGGATCAAGGAACCAATTCTCGAAGCTTACCGATCTTCTGGGCTTCCGGTTCCCTCAGGGCTGAAAGCTCATTCTACCAGAGCCGTGGGTGCGTCCTGGGCTTTGCGGCACCAGGCTACGGCTCAGCAGGTGTGTCAGGCGGCTACCTGGTCGAGCCTGCACACTTTCACGAAACACTATCAGGTGCATACCTATGCTTCGGCGGATGCCAGCCTAGCTAGGCGAGTCCTTCAGGCGGCGGTTGCCCACCTGTAGGAAAGGGCCGTTTTACGGCTCTATTACGAGGTATTATTTTACCCACCCAGGGACTGCTTTTGGACGTCCCAATTGTCTGGGTCTCCCAATGGAGCGACAAAGAAGAAGGGAATTTTGTTTACTTACCGTAAATTCCTTTTCTTCTAGCTCCAATTGGGAGACCCAGCACCCGCCCCTGTTCCCTTCGGGCTGTTGTTCTTTGTGTACACATGTTGTTCATGTTGAGTGGTTTCAGTTCTCCGAAATTCCTTCGGATTGAATTTACTTTAAACCAATTTATAACTTTTCCTCCTTCTTGCTTTTGCACCAAAACTGAGGAGCCCGTGATGCACGGGGGGTGTATAGGCAGAAGGGGAGGGGCTTTACACTTTTAAGTGTAATACTTTGTGTGGCCTCCGGAGGCAGAAGCTATACACCCAATTGTCTGGGTCTCCCAATTGGAGCTAGAAGAAAAGGAATTTACGGTAAGTAAACAAAATTCCCTTCTTTTCTCCTAAATGGTGAATCCTTTCTTTATAAACTTTTATGCATGCTGTATATTGATCAATATGCGGATAGCTTATATGTTTGATTTGCTCTTCTAGCTTATGTTTTTAAATCTCTCACACATGTTTGTAATTACCCTGATGGGAGTGAGATGTATATAAGGTTCTATGTTTGGAAAGCAGATCAGATTCTGGACCGTGAAGAAGGCGGATTTTACCGCAGAAACGCGTAGTCCTATCTGCGCTATTTTCCTGCGATAATGCTGTTCTGAATTGCTTGGACCATTATATTTTTAATGAATTTATGAATAAAAAGAAAGAAACATTTTTTAACAGCATCCTGGATTGCTCACGTTATTGCTGGATTTTGCCTTGTTGTTGTTCATGTGTATGTGTGTGTGTATATATATATATATATATATATATATATATATATATATATATATATATATATATATATATATATATATATATATATATATATATATATTATGCATATGTGTGTGTATGTATGTATATGTGTGTGTATATATATATATATATATACACCCCTTATTTCTCTATCGTTTCATTGGGGGACACAGGACCATGGGTGTATGCTGCTGTGACTAGGAGGCTGACTCGAAGTAGACATAAAAAGAGTTAGCTCCTCCCTAGCAGTGTACACCCTGAGCCGGAGGCAGATCTATGCCAGTTTTTTGCTTAGTGTCGTAGGAGGCTGAAGTGGGCCCATATCTCTGTGGGCCAACCTCAGCCTAGGCTATATTTTTCCGTTTTTTCCTTTTTTTGGCCACGGCGGCGCTCAGCCCTCTCATTTTCTAGTCTTTTGTCTTTTATGCAGGGTTCCAGTCCCTGCAACAGAGAGAACCCTCGCCTGCTCCTTCCCTCCGGGTACCGTCCCCAGGGTTGTTTGAGGCTCGAGATGCCAGGCCCTCTCCCCTTCCTGCCCGTCCCAGGGCTGCTTGGGGTCGAGCATTTTTAAGGGCACACTCCCCGTCCTCCCCTATGATACTGTCCCAAGGGGTGTTTCTGGTGGAGGCAGCAATAACTCTCTGCAACCCGTGGCCTTCTCCATACCCGATGTGAGATCACAGGCTCTGCAGCGCAGGAGCGCTCAGGAGCACCAGGCCTCCCCAGCGTCCCTGTCAATCCAGGACCCAGGGAGAGGACCGTTACCACTGCAGCGCAGGAGCGCTCAGCAGCTCTACACCTCCCCAGCGTCCCCTACAATACATGACCCAGGGAGTGGATCGCAGGCTCTGCAGTGCAGGAGCGCTCAGTAACACCAGGCCTCCCCCAGCGTTCACTTCTACCCTGGGCCCAGGCAGAGGATCTTGGTCACTGCAGCGCAGGAGCGCTCAGCAGTGTTCCCCAGCTCCCCCAGAGTACAGCAACTCACCGGCAGGCAGGATGAGGCCGAGAATCGCAGCGACGCAGGTAGGACTTCCCTGCACTCAGCGCTGCGCTCCCGGCGGCCGCCCACTAATTTAGTCCCCGGCTTGGGCCTACCTCAGGCCTCGGCTCTCCGCCCCCCCGTTTGCGCGCGCTTTCCCAGGCACGCCCCCTGCAGTTTCTGCCCGGATACAAGCCGGCCAGCCCCCCTGCACGCCCTCCACAGAAAGAAAATGAAAAAAAAAAGGAAGAGCCGCGCTTTTTTCAGCAATGCTGTCCCCACAGTTCTGAAACCTCTGCTGAGCTGGGAAGGACACAGGACCTGGGTGAGTGCTGCTCCTGCTTAGCAACAGACTATATCATTTTTTTCTTTCTTTTCTCCTATCTCCTGTCTCCCCCCTAGCGTTACTAGTGGTTTTCCCTAACCACCATGGCTAACTCTAGTCACCCGATCCAAACCGGGCCCCCTTTATAGCGTATTCTGCATGCACAGCCTGCAAGAAAAATTCTCCCAAGGCCAGGCTACGCCCCCGCGCTCAGCTTGCGTCCCAGACCAACAGCCCATGCAGATTGCCCCAGCGACCGCCAGCATCCCAGTCGCTGTCGCTACTGCAGCAGTACAGGACACCCCGAGCTCCGCTGCGCTCCCTCCCCCGGAGTGGTAGACCCCTCTGTCCCAGTCTGTGGACTCTCTTCCAAAGGCGTCTCTGACCATCGCGCAGGCGTTTGCAGGAGCTCCCTACGCCCGACCATGCTCCCTCGGTCCAGCTGGCTCTGGACAACAGTCGGTCTGATCCAGACCCTACTACTGGAGCGCAGAAGCGGACCTGCTGGGCCTACTCTCAAGTTCCTCCTAGAGGTCTCTATCACCTCCAGGGCCCGAGTACCACTCGTCCTCGGGACCGGCCGACCTTTTTTCAGGAGAAGAGTCGGATGCAGCCTCGCTGCTGGATCCACATCAGACGGCCGATGTCAGACGTATGGCGGATAGTCTGGTCGAAGCGGTAAGTCATACGCTGAAGCTCCAGACGGACTCGGTGGTTACCCAGTGCTCGCATGTCTCCTTCAAACGGGTTAAGCGGGCACTCAGGCAATTCTGTGACTATCCAGAATTTGCTGAAATTCTACGCAAGCACAGGCAATAACCGGTCACGCCAGCCATCAAAGACAAGATATTCAACAACGGTAAGTCGTTTGATTTACATTACCCCTTCCCTGAGGCTCTCAGGAAGGATTGGGCAGGCTCGCCTGTGGTCTACCCTCCTGTTTCCCGCCTGTCATCTCCCAGTACTATCTCTCCCGCACGGGGCAGCTCTGAGACACCACGGATCGAAACACCAAGAGTTTTGCCCGTTCGGCCTGTGAGGCGGCGGGCACGGTGGTACTCCTGCTTTCGCCACCGTCTGACTCGCAAGACCCATGATGTCCTGGGCCGATAACCTCCGCAGCGGTCTTCGCACGGGATCAAGCAATCCGGAGTTCACAACATTGCTACACAGATTGCTCTAGCGGGTGAGTACATAGTCAACGCATCTCTGTCATCAGACTACTGCGCAGCGCAAGCGGCTAGCAACACGGTGGCCATCTGTCAGGCTATCTGGCTCAGAGCCTGGAATATGGACATGGCTTCTAGGAAATCACTTACAGCCCTCCCCTTTGCAGGAGGTCGCCTGTTTGGGGACTGGCTGGATCAGATTATCGCCGAGGTCACAGGAGCTCCAGTTCCCCAGCACATAAGAGAAACAGGGTCCCGCAGAGGAACAGGAAGATTCCGTTCTTCAAAACATGCCCTTCCTGGCGTTCTAAGCCACGCCAGCCATCAAAGACGACATCCAGATCACAGCGCTACCCCACTAGATGACTAATGGTCGTCGCGCGCCAGCGCAGATCAGGTGGGGGGGGCGCATGTCTTTTTTCAATCACGTCTGGCGGGTTTTGATCACGGACGCCTGGGTCGGAGAGATGCTGGACTCAGGGTGCATAATAGAGTTTTCATCAATTCTATCATCGGACATACAGGATGCACATCCCAATTTCCCAACAGCACAGATATTCCTGCGCTTCGCAATAGCAGAAGATCATTTTCAGTTTACCGCTCTACCCTTCGTCCCCGCTCCTGCACCTCGAGTGTTTACAACAGGGGTGGGGAACCTTTTTACTGCCGGGGGCCATTTGGAATTTCCTACTAACCTTTGGGGGCCGCACAACATTATCAACCTGAAAAATAACCCTGCTATATTTGGTCAAACGATTAATTAACTCACTCCTATTGTGGTGGCCGGAGCTGCTTCTCTTTGGTGCGATTGTGATGTTCGGTGATATTGATCATCTTGTTTCTCACAGCTGCTTTTCCAGGTTTGTCTCTGTCTGGAGATGCTGGGGGCATACACATCACAGGAGGGGCCAGGGCGCATAAATTACAGGAGACACTGGGAGTACACATCACAGGAGGGGCTGGGGCATATACATCACAGGAGGGGCTGGGGCATATACATCACAGGAGGGGCTGGGGCATATACATCACAGGAGGGGCTGGGGCATATACATCACAGGAGGGGCTGGGGCATATACATCACAGGAGGGGCTGGGGCATATACATCAGTAGGGGGCATGGACAGCCCTGGCGGTGGCACAGACATGACTGGGGACACGCACAGCACTGGGTGGCAGCACGCACTGCACTGGGTGGCAGCACGCACTGCACTGGGTGGCAGCACGCACTGCACTGGGTGGCACCCCGCACTGCACTGGGTGGCAGCACGCACTGCACTGGGTGGCAGCACGCACTGCACTGGGTGGCAGCACTAGGGAGACAGATAGGTCTGGGGGAACATAGACATCAACAGGAGAGCACGGACTGGGGAGCATAGAAAGCAGTGGGAGGGTACAGACAGCAGTAGCGAGTTAAGAGCACTGAGGGGTGGCACACAGCACTGGGGAGCATGGACAGCATAAGGGGGGCACAGGCAGCACTCACCGTGGCATGGACAGCACTGGTGGCAGCATGGACAGCATTAGGTGGTGCGGACAGCACTGGTGGGGGGGCATAGACATCACCCAGGGGGTACAGACAGCACTAGGGGGGGCACAGACAGCAGTGAGGGGTTACACCGCGCTGAGGGGGTACACAGCACTGGGGTGTACACAGCATTAGGGGGTACACACAGCACTAGGGGGTACACACAGCACCTGGGGGTACACAGCACTGGGGGGGTACACACTGTACTAGGAGGTACACAGCATGAGGGGGTACACACAGCACGAGGGGGTACACACAGCACGAGGGGGTACACACAGCACGAGGGGGTACACACAGCACGAGGGGGTACACACAGCACGAGGGGGTACACACAGCATTAAGGGGTACACACAGCATTAAGGGGTACACACAGCATTAAGGGGTACACACTGCACTAGGGGGTACACACTGCACTAGGGGGTACACACAGCATTGGGGGGTACATACAGCACGAGGGGGTACACACAGTACGAGGGGGTACACAGCACTGAGCGGGGGGGGGGGCAGCGATGGGTTGAGTACTCGCAGTGAGGGGGAGGGAGAGTCACACACACACAGCAGGTCCGGGAGGCTGGTAAACCTGCTGCAGCTATTCTGTGTGACTTTATCGCAGCGTGCTGCTTACCCGCCCACCAGAGCACACAGGCCGGGGATAAGCCTAGAATGTATGGGCTGCAGTCAGGTCCTGGAAGTCAGGATCTGGAGAGAGCCCGTACATTCTAGCATCTACCCACAGGGCATAAGGCAGTGGGATTTAAAGGGCCGGCAGCCGGGAAAAGCGCGGCTGCCACCAAAGCACAATGGTCCCCGGGAATGTGCCCGGGGGCCGCATAAAAAGTCGTCACGGGCCGTATACGGCCCGCGGGCCGGAGGTTCCCCACCCCTGGTTTACAACGATCATGGTGTCTGCCATGTATATCCTGCACTCCAGAGAGGTTTTTTGGCGATTTGGTACCTGGACGTCTTGTTGATCAGGGGGTCTTCTTTTGACGACTGTCCCCTACGTGTTCAGGTCACCATCGATATTCCGTCCCGACTCGGCTAGCTCATCAATCGGAAGAAGCCCTCTCTGACCCTGGCCAGCAGGATTAGCTTTCTAGGTATGGAGTTCGATACCATCCAAGGACGCGTGTCCTTCCGCTGGGAAAGATAGTCTCCCTCCGAAGAGACCTCCAGATCCTCCGTCACTCCAAGGCGGTGTCCACACTTTTTGGCATGAGAGTCCTCGGTCGGAGGGTGGCGGCAATAGAGGCGGTTCCGTTTGCCCGCTTCCACCTTCGTCTCCTTCAGCTAACCCTGCTGAACAGATGGGACAATTCTCTATCCACCTTGAATGGCAGGATCCAATTGACTCCGGGAACCCGACGCTCGCTTCTATGGTGGACCAGCGGCTCTAATCAGTCCAGAGGAATGTCTTTCATACCACTGGCAGGCAGTCACTACCGATACCAGTTTTCTGACTGGGGAGCGGTGTTCCAAAACACACGGCTCACGGTCGGTGATCCTCCCAGGACTGCTGACTGCCTATCAATGTTTTTTAGGGATCAGAGCTTTTCTCCGAGCCCTACAGAATTTTCAGCTCTTCCTACAGGAATCGCCAACCAGGATCCAGTCGGACAACACCACAGCAGTGGCATACAGCAATCACCTGGGCGGAACAAGGAGTGTCATGGCGATGACAGAGGTGAAAAAGATCTTACAGTGGGCATAGCCTCACCACTCCCGGTTTTCCGCAGTACATTTCCCCGGCGTGGAGAATTGGACAGCCGTCTTCATCAGCAGGCAAGGTCTGGCGGCAGGCGAATGGTCCCTCAACAGAGTGGCTTTCGAATGGATCTGCCTCAGATGAAGGATTCCGGATGTGGACCTGATGGCCTCTCTCATCTCCCTTTACCGCGACCGGCGTGCGCCAGGAGTCGACGCTCTCATACTTCCGTGGAATCAGTTCAGGCTACCCTTTATCTTCTCACCGCTTCCACTGATCCCAAGAGTCCTCAAGAAAATCGGAGCAGAGGGCATCCCAGTGTCTCTCATTGCCATGGAATGGCCCAGGCAAGCGTTCTTCGCAGAGTTCACGCAGCTCATCACAGACACCCCATGGTGGCGCCCAGATCGTCTGAACCTGCTGTCGCAAAGTCCTCTCTTCCATCAAAATTCATGGCTTCTCAATTTGACCGCATGGCTGTTGAATCCTGGCTACTAGCCCAGGCAGGCTTTACCCCACAGGTGATACAGACTATGGTCAGAGCTCAGAAGCCTTCGTCTTCGAACATCTACTACCGCACTTGAAAGGCCTTCTTTCAATGGTGCAAGGTCAACGGCAACTCATATCCACTGGATCTGTCACTCCCAGTGTTACTGGCCTTCCTACATTCAGGCTTACGGGCGGGTCTCTCGCTAGCAACCCTCAAAGGACAGGTGTCGGCTCTATCCGTCTTTTCCAGAGAAATCTAGCATCTCGGCCACAAGTCAGGACGTTCATCCAGGGAGTCGCCCATCTGGCACTGCCATATCGTTTCCGCTAGAACCATGGGACCTCAATCTGGTTCTAGGGTCTCTTCAATTAGCCCCATTCGAACCTCTAAAGCAATCCTCAATGTTGCACCTATCCGGGAAGATGGATTTTTTGGTGACAGTCACTTCAATCAGAAGAAGGTCTTAACTGGCAGCCCTCTCATGCCGGTCACTTTTTTTTGTTTTCCACTAAGACAAGGTTGTTCTGCGCCCATCTCCTGCTTTCCTACCGAAAGTAGTATCTGAATAAGGAAATTGTGCTTCCATCCTTCGGTCCAGCCTCCATTCGATCCTTAGAAAGGTCACGGCTTACACTGGATCTAGTGCGAGCTCTTAGGAGTTACGTTTCGAGAACTGCACCCTTCTGCAACTCAGACGGCCTATTCGTCCTTTCTACTGGGCCCAGGAAGGGGCATGCCGGCATCCAAGGCTAGCATTGCAAGTTGGATCAGGCCGGCCATATCAGAGGCCTACAGGATTAGAGACAGGTCTCCTCCGAGGGGTGTAAAAGCCCATTCCTCCTGTGCAATTGGGGCGTCTTGGACAATCAGACGCCAGGCGTCAGCCGAGCAAGTCTGCATAGCCGCCACGTGGTTCAGCCTTCATACCTTTTCCAGGGTTTACAAGGTACACACCCAGGCGTCAGCGGCTGCCTCCCATGGGAGAAACGTGTTGCAGGCGGCTTTCGCACACTTATGATAAGGCGGTATACTTTTGCACCGAGCATTCTTACAGAGTTTTGGATGTTATGAATCTGTGTGATTTGCTCCTGTACCCACCCAGGGACTGCTTTTGGACGTCCCATGGTCCTGTGTCTCCCAATGAAACGATAGAGAAGGATTTTTGTGTACTCACCGTAAAATCTTTCTCTGATTTTTCATTGGGGGACACAGCACCCACCCTGTTTGGATATTGGGTTGCCTTTAGTTTGCCGGATGTTACTGGTTCTTTATGGGACCACGTTTTTCTTTACCCGGCTTATTTATGTTTTTTTTATATAAAATCTATATATATATATATATATTATAGGTTTAGATAAGATACTGTGTGTTTCTTGTTATTGCCTTGATTAGTTATGGTTGTTCAGGTTTCTCCTACTGCTGCTTGTACACTAAACTGGCATAGATCCGCCTCCGGCTCAGGGTGAACACTGCTAGGGAGTAGCTAACTTTTTTTTATGTCTACTCAGTGTCACCCTCCTAGTCACAGCAGCATACACCCATGTTCCTGTGTCCCCCAATGAAGACTGAGAGAGATTTTACGGTGAGTACACAAAAATCCTTCTTTTTCAGATTATAAGACGCACTTACTGCTCTGTGTTGGGGCTGCTCTTCGGCAGGCGGTGAAGAACGGGCCATTGTGAAGATTTCAGCGGTGAGGGCTTCACATAACGGCGGCCGGAGTCCACTCGTGTGCAGTTGGAGCTCTTTGCTCAAGCTCTCATCTGCGCATGCGCCGACTCTGGTTGCCATTTCTTTGAAGCCTGCAATGCCGACATCTTCAGAATGGCCCGTGCCTCATTGCCCGCCGCACAAAGCTGCCCCGGCACAAAGCAGCGCCGCACAGTGCCGCGCCATTGCCCGCAGCGCACATCTGGACCCCCTCTGCACTGGCCGAAGCATCACCGTACTTCAGTACAGCCCCTTCTTTCTGTGACCCCACTCCACCACCGCTGCACCCCTTACCGGTAAGACACCACCGGATTATGAAACGGACGCCATATTTTTTTATTTTTTTTAACTTTTTTTTTCTCTCTAAATTTGGGGTGCGTCTTATAATCCGGTGCCTTTTTATGAAACGAAAAATACGGTAAATATAAAGTGGATTTAATTTGATAACCACATTCATGAAAAGTCCAGTCTATCAAAATAAAAAATTAACCTGATTGGTAAACAATATGACGCGAAGAGAAGGAAAAAAAAAACAAACAAATGTCACAGATCACACAAAAATAGCAACGCAAAAAAAATTACAATTCAGATAAGACCTGATTACAAAAGGAATGAGGTTCCTGCTGCTCACTGCTTTCAATCTATGAGGAAATAGGAGGCACAAAATGTAAATGGTAAAAATATAAAGTGCTTGTGTTGTATGGTCCGGCCATCAATATAATAAATGGGGCACGCAAATAACACAGCATGAAGCGGTCACTATCCAATATGTGTACAAGTTCAGATCGAAGGCCATTACGTGCATGGAGGGTGTAAACAGATGATAAAAAGGATCAGACATGGAAGAAAATCTATAAGGGTAAAACGTGAATAGTTAAATAAGTGACGTGAGGCGATAGGACAGTCAAAATAAATGCGTTTTTAGGTCTTGCTTAAAACTGTGGGTATTGGGAATAAATTGAATAGTCCTAGGTAGTGCGTTCCAGAGAATTAGTGCAGCTCACGAGATGTTTTGGAGATTCGGATTATTGAGAATGTTATTTATAGGTCATTAGCGGAACAGAGGGCACAGGTAGGGTGATAGACAGAGATGAGGGAGGAGAAGTAGTGAAGATCTGTGGAGAGCTATGTGGGCGAGAGTGATACGTTTATATTGTACTCTGTAGTGGATGGGCAACCAGTGCAATGGCTGGCACTGGTGTAGGCATCGGTGGAGAGGAATATGATCCTGGCTGCTGCATTCAGGATGGATTAGCGAGGGGAGAGTTTAACAGGGAGGCCAATTAGTAGAGAGTTGCAATAATTCAGACAAGAATAAATAAGTGACAGAACTTTTGCAGAGTCAACTGTAAGGCCTTGTGCGCACGCTGCGTTTTTTGCCGCATTTTTTGGGTGCAGTTTTGATCCTAACTGCATGCATTTCCTTCCCCATCAAAGTCTCAGATTTAATTTTTGCTGTCCGCACATTGCAGCTTTTTTTTATCTGTGTCTTTGTGGTGACCACACAGATGCAGCATGTCAATTCTTTCTGCGTTTTTGCCAGCGTTTTTGAGCTCTTCAAATTAATAGATTTGACCTAAAAAACACACTGGGCAAAAAAAGCTGTAAAAAAATGCAGTAAAACGCAGCAAGAAATGCATACTGAGGGAGCGTTTTTTCAGACCAAAAATGTGCATCTTTGTGGTCACCAGAAAATCGAATTCAGGAGACTTTTTTTTTTTTTGTGGAAGTGGCATGAGTGAGTGATCAGACATGGGGCATGAAGAGGAGATTGGAGTCAGATATAACCTCAAAACTGTGGGCGTGCTGCCAGGGAGTAATGGTAGAGCCACACACAAATGGCAATATTGGAATTGTGAAGGTTAGCAGATGGAGGAAACATGAGAAGTTCAGTTTTTGACAGATTCAGTTTTAGCTCGAGCGAGGACATGATGTTGGAGACCGCAGACAATCACTTGTATTTTTAGTAATGCGGGGGGGATGTCAGGTGCCGAAGTGTGTAATGCAGTGTCATGAGCATACAGATTGTACTGGAAACGAAATCCGCTGATGGTTTGTCCAATAGGGACAGTGTATAGAGAGAAGAGGAGGAGGGCTAGGACAACCCCTGAGGAACCTCTACAGTGAGGAGGGCTAGGACAACCCCTGAGGAACCTGTACAGGAAGCAGAAGGTAGAGGAAGAGGAGCCGGCAAAAGATACAGTGACGATTCCGTCAGAGGGATGGAAGGAGAACCAGGAGAGAACAATGTCCTTGAGGTTGATAGTGAGGAGTAGCTGGTGATCCACAGTGTGAAAGGTGGCAGAGAGATCCAGGAGAATTGGCAAGGAGCAGCGACCATTGGATTTAGCTGTTAGTAGATCATTAGAGAAATTATTAAGGGCAGCTTCAATAGTGTGTGTAAAGGGCAGAAACCGGATTGTTAAAGGGTCTAGGAAAGCTATCTGAAAGATAGCGGATTAGACAGGAATGGACCATGCGTTCCAGACGCTGAGATAACAGACAGGTCTGTAGTTTGCAGCACAGTTTTGCGCGAAGGATATATATATATTTTTCTTTTCTTTTTTTTTCCCCAGTAATGGATATTTGCTGACTTGTTTTGAAGGAGGAGGAAAAGACACCAGAAGAAAAAGAGATAAATATTTTAATTGAGTGGGGATAGCCCAGGAAAGCGACTGAAGGGAGATGTGAGGCAATAGGGTCCCTGTTGTAGGTGAGAAGATGCACGGAGTCTGGTTACTTTTTCCTTGACCAGTTCAAAGACAGAAACTAAGCCAGATGATGGGAAAAAAATGCATGCTATTAGAAGACTGAGAAAACAATCTCTTGTTGTATATGATGAATGTTCTCTTTAAAATAATAGGCCAGATCATCCTTGCTGAGGTTGGTGCTTAGGGCTTGCACTGTTGGATCGAAGAGGGAAGGAAAAGTGTCAGAGTTGTTTTGGATTGTTGGTTAGTCAGGTGATGAGTGTTGAAGTACACTTGTTTGGAGAGGTGAAGGGCGTAGTTGAATGAATGTTTTAAGCATAAACTTATAATGGATGAAGTCTTCAGATTGGATTTTCTCCAGTTGTTCAGTACACCTGGAAAACGGCTGGAGAAATCGTGTTGATGCCGATTTTGCTGTGTGTAGGAGGTGCAGCTTCATCCAGGGCACTTTGCAGTGTTTCATTATAATTAGTGAAGGGCGAATTCGCAGATATCCTGGAATCTGCAAGTCCAATCCGATTTAAACTAAAAACAAAATTACGGTTCAAATCTGTAATTAATTTCGGATAGCTGGCCTTATGCCGTTCCCATATAATTCTATAGGGACCCGAATCATGTGCTTTAAAATAGTGGTACAAAGGGCTAGGGGGATTAGAGCAGATGCGTTATACTTACTGAGTCTCCCACGCGGCAGTAACATTTATTCTGTCGCCACTCATTAACCTCATACATATTCACTGCTTCCCAGGCCCTCCGGCACTTTCAACGACATGCCTCCATCCTGTGTGACAGCATGTCTGACTGCTTGCAATCACGCACGCAGTGTGCGTCTCTATAGTGTAAACCTAAAAAAAAAAAATGGGGTAGGTTCCCCCCGTATTATACCCAGCACCGATAAAGCATACGGCAACAGGCGGCAGCCCCCAACCGTGTGCTTATCTTGAATATGAAAATGAAATAAATAATTAGAAAAAAAACAGCGTGTGATCCTTCCCAATTTTGATACCCAGTCATGATACAGATGACAACGTTAGGCTAGTATTCTCAGGCTGGGGAGGCATGTGGTTACTGCTGCCACATCCCCCCCCCTTCCCTGCCCTGCCTAAAAATAGTAGCCTGCAGCTACCCAGAATTGTTTCATCCATTAGATGTGACAAACCTGGCACTTTACCCAGCTCATCCCGATTTTCCCTGGTGCGCTGGGCAATTGGGGTAATATCAGAGGATAATGACAGCTCACAGCTGCCACTAAGCCCTAGATTATGAATCTCCTCCATTACTGATCTGTAAGTGAAAAGTAGCAAACACCGAAAAAACCCTTTTATTTGAAATAAAATACAAAAAAATCCCACCCTCTTTCACCCCTTTTATTAACCGCAAACACCCCGTCCTGACAATCACACTAGGTCCCATGACCATTCCGGCTCTGCTACATACATACTGAAGGCACAATGCGCAGGCACAGGACATGTCTGCACGCCGTAGCTTCAGGCAGAGACTGACTGAGCCGCAATGATGAGGGTGACAGCACTCGGTTTATCTACGGTCATAGCTGGATGTTCTCACGTACCCCACCTTTGACCACAGGTAAAGTCACCTCAGGTGAGGTCACTGAGTTCACAGACCTGCATCTCCTGGCAGAAAACCTCAATTTGTTTGCCAAGAGATACAGATTTGTTGCAGAATTGTGTACACCATATTCCTTCACCCAATCTGCATCTCCTGCCAAAAATCCCATCAAAACCACATTGTAACGTATGCAGGTTTGATGCAGATTTGGCGTAGGAATTTGGTGTATAAATTTCAGCACCAAATCTGCATCCCTTTGCAAAAAACAATGCACAAAAAACAGTTTTGGCGCAGTTTTCTGCCAGGAGATGCAAGTTTTGTGCAGACATTTCAGTTTACCTAAATTTTTAGAAATGGAACCACCAGATCCATATTTTCAAGTTGTAACTTAAACTATGGTCCCCATTAAATGCATATACCTACACTGACTCATAGTCGACTATTAATAATTCACATCTCATCCAAGTGGATCAAATTCTAATGCAAATTCTAATGAGAATCAGACTGTTAGTGGGATATGTGCAAATTTGTAGTTGGCTAAATGTGTTGCCAGGTAATGTAGAATACCATCTCATACTTGGCAGTACCAGTGGCTGCCCGATATTGATTGCTAAATACGCAGGTCGGATAAATTAATTAGAAGCATGAGGATATGTGCAGTATGTATGGCCAATATTAGTTTGCAATACGAGTAAAATTATTAGCTATATCCACATCACAAGTGATCTACCTGGGTACAAAAAAAAACATTAATTGCACTTCATAGTGGAAATGAAAGAATATATTTATGCCCAATTATTGATGCACGTGCACTTTACTGGCAAAAATATTTCTGTATACTCATGTATAATAGTTGAAGCATATGCACTTTATAAAAAGGAAAACCGCAATATATCTATGTATAAGAACTGGGAGATGTGCAATATAGAGTGTTGATGCAAAATTACAGGTATTGGGATGAAAATATTATGCTGAGATATATTGAATGAGATAATGTTCATGTATACCTATGTTTCTATGTACATAATATATATTATCTATTGATATCTGTACTGTTAATGCTACATTATTACGATATTTCTGTAGGCTTAGATTATACTGCCCTGTTGGTTTGACCTTAACCCCTTCAGCCCCCGGGCATTTTGCGTTTTTCCAGGGTTTTTTTCCCCTTTTTCTTCCGAGAGCCGTAACTTTTTTTATTTTTCCGTCAATCTTGCCATATGAGGGCTTCTGTTTTGCGGGACAAGTTTTACTTTTAAATGAAACCATAAGTTTTACCATACAGTGTACTGGAAAACGGCAAAAAAAAAAATCCATGTGTGGAAAAATTGCAAAAAAAGTGTGATCGCACAATAGTTTTTGGGATATTTTATTCAGTGTTCACTATATGGTAAAACTGATGTTTCTTCATCGTTCCTTATGGGAGACCCAGACCATGGGTGTATAGCTACTGCTTCCGGAGGACACACAAAGTACTACACTCAAAACGTGTAGCTCCTCCCTCCGGGCTATATACACCCCCTGGATGACAATCTAACCAGTTCAATGCTTTGTGTTCAGGAGGTCACACACACACATGCATTTTCTGATTTTTAATTTTTTAAGATTTTTGATTTCAAACATATGGAAGAAAAGCGGGTCCAGTCTGGACTCCCGGCATGTCCCTTCTCACCCCACTGTGTCGGCGGTGCTGTTAAGGTTGACTTACAAGGCTGGAGCCTTCACATGCCGCGCTCCTTCACCATCCTCTGAGGCTCTGGCTTGAAGTGGGAGCCATCACGGTCCTCTCTGCTTTGCAGGAGACCGGTCTCCATCCGCAGCCCTGTCAGGTTCCTGCCGGACGGAGCGTTTAACCCCCCCCAGGGACTTGGCCCTGCGTCTCAAAAGCTAAGTATTGAGACGTTTTTCAGGGGTCCCGGGTACATTTATTGAGGGGAGAGTATGTTTTGTAACTCTGCTGTGTTTTCCGGCCGGTTCTCTAGGTTTTTCCTGAGAACCGCGCCGAGGGTGCCTGCTCGTCGGCCGCATGTAAAAATCTAGGCCCCGGCTTCAGTCGCGGCCTAGTTTCGGTTTCAATCCCTCTGCATGTCAGTTTTTGCAGGGGAGCAGTGCGGCGCCGCCCACCGGCCGTTCAGCAGAGGGGAGGACACTCCTTTCTGAGGAGATGTTCCCTCCCCTGTATCTCTCCTTGGCCCTCCGGATTCCCGCTCTTGGGCTAATCCCCGCCCCCCCTCCTCTCTCCAGCGCCATTTTCTCAGCGTTCTCATGCTGATCGGCGCTGGCTGCTGCAGCTGCTGCATCCACTGGGGGTCTGAGCTGTGGAATCCGGAGGGCACACAAAAAGCGGTCTGGTAAGCCACAACCTCTGGTTGTGGGCTTTATTATACACTCTCAGGGGGTCATTCTATAGGAGTGTATTATTTACTGCAGAGCCTCCACCTCAGCAGCATTTCTCTCACTAGGAGCAAGTCTGCAAAGCTGTATGCTATATGCACTGCATGTAAGCTCATATTGCCTCAACCGAGCACATATCCACATTGTGATGCCTGTTCTAACATGGTGGTGCCTCAGCCTGGAGCCTCTTCAGGGGTCCCCCCGGCCGCTCCGGCCCCGGTGGCTGAACCCCCGGCTTGGGTAGCATCTTTTTCCAGTGCTATTTCCCAGTCTTTTGCCGACTCCATGGGACAGCTGTCCCGGACTCGGCTGACCATGCATCAGCCCCCTTCTCAGGGTGCCTCTGCTGCTCCGAGCTCTGAAGAGCTCTCAGAACATGTTTTAGGACCCCGTCCCCCTAAACGGAGACGCAGGGACCCTTCTCCTTCCTCGTCCCACGGCTCTGATTCACGAGCTGAGGTGCAGGGCGAGGAGGATACTTTTACTGTGGGCTCAGACGCTACCTCTATGTACCCCATTGACTTATCTGAGGGTGATGCGGATGTTAGTGACTTGATTGCATCCATTAACTCCGTACTGAACCTTAATCCCCCAGTGTCAGAGGAACAAGCCTCTCTGGTAGAAATTCACCAGTTTACCTCTCCTAAGAGAGCTAGGAGTACGTTTTTTAACCACTCCAGTTTTCAGGCCACTGTTACCAAGCCCAGGGCCTGTCCTGACAAACGCTTCCCAAAGCGTAGTTCTGATGACCGTTTTCCCTTTCCACCGGAGGTGGTTAAGGAGTGGGCTCAGTCCCCAAAGCTGGACCCTCCGGTGTCTAGAATCTCAGCCCGGACAGTCGTTTCTGTGGCCGATGGCACCTCTCTTAAGGATCCCACTGACCGCCAGGTTGACCTTCTGGCCAAATTTGTATATGAGGCGGCAGGAGCCTCGTTCTCCCCGTCTTTTGCAGCAGTGTGGGCTCTTAAGGCAGTCTCTGCCTCTCTGGCGGAGATACATTCCCTCGCCAGGGACTCTATACCCGAGATGGTTGCTTTAACTTCCCAGGCTTCGGCCTTTTCATCCTACGCCATGTCTGCCATTCTAGAGGCTTCTCACCGCACGGCGGTGGCTTCCGCTAATTCTCTCGCGATCCGCAGGATCTTGTGGCTTCGAGAGTGGAAAGCAGACGCTTCTTCTAAGAAGTACCTTGCTGGGCTCCCCTTTGCTGGGTCCCGGCTGTTCGGTGAACAACTGGATGAAATTATTAAGGAAGCTACTGGCGGGAAGAGTACTTCCTTGCCACAAATTAAAGCCAGGAAACCTGTCCAGAGCAGGAACTAGTCGAGGTTTCGTTCCTTTCGTTCCTCTAACTGGTCATCCTCTAAGCCCTCAGCTTCGTCCACTACCTCAGCCAAGGATCGTAAACCGAACTGGCGCCCAAAGCCGCGTCCTCAGAAGAGCGGAGGAGCCGCTGCCACCAAGGCAGCCTCCTCTTGACTATCTGGCCGAGCCAGCAACGTCCTTGGTCGGTGGCAGGCTCTCCCACTTTGGCGACGTGTGGTTTCAACACGTCTCCGATCAGTGGGTGCGGGATATCATCTCCCACGGCTACAGGATAGAATTCTCTTCCAGCCCGCCAAACAGATTTTCTTCGGCGCTCCATTGGGAGACCCAGACAATTGGGTGTATAGCTACTGCCTCCGGAGGCCACACAAAGCATTACACTAAAAAGTGTAAGGCCCCTCCCCTTCTGGCTATACACCCCCAGTGGGATCACTGGCTCACCAGTTTTCTCCTTTGTGCGAAGGAGGTCAGACATCCACGCATAGCTCCACTGTTTAGTCAGCAGTAGCTGCTGACTATGTCGGATGGAAGAAAAGTGGGCCCATATGGGGTCCCCAGCATGCTCCCTTCTCACCCCACTTGCGGTTTGTAAGGTTGAGGTACCCATTGCGGGTACGGAGGCTGGAGCCCACATGCTGTTTTCCTTCCCCATCCCCCCTCAGGGCTCTGGGCGAAGTGGGATCTTACCGGTCTCCAGGCACTGAGACCGGGCTCCATCCACAGACCCAGAGAACCTGCTGGATATGGAGCTGAGTATCGTCAGGGACAGGCCCTGCTACATTAAGGTACTCTGTGTCCCCGGGCAAGCGCGCACACACACACCAGCATTGCTGGGAGTGTTAGTGCGCCGGGGGCAACAGCGCGGAGCGCTCGTGCTATTATTCACTACAGCTTTGCTGAGTGACTTTATGTATTGGGAACTGCCGCGCCGGCCGTTGCTGGGTGTTTTTTACATTGTGGCGCGGCTGGGACTTGTGGTGCGCCGGGGACTTCCGCGCTGGCCGTGCACATGGACGGCCGCGCTTATTACTCGAGTCCCCGGCTTTGCGGCCTAGTTTTCGTTTCGTTCCCGCCTCCAGCCCTGCCAGTCAGGGGAGAGGCGGGACGCTGTACAGACAGTCAGCGCCGAGGGCTGGAGTCTGCTTTGCATTCTCCAGCCCCCTTCACTGGACACAGTGGGACGCCAGTTTCCCGCTCTTGTCTGGGGCACGCCCACGGCCCGCCCCTCGTCACACGAGCTGGAGAAGGACGCCGGCAGCCATTCCTGCACGCAGTCCGAGCTGGGGAACGGAGACATGCTCTGGGCAACCAACACAGGGCTCTGGCGACCACACACCCGCGTTATAGGCGGGCGGTAAGCAGCACCTGAAGTGCTGACCCCACTAAATACCGAAGTGTCCATTTGTATTTTATGCTTGTATGCTATACACTGCACTGTAGGTCGCTATCTTTGGCTATATGCCCTTCTAGATGGCGAGATAACAGCAGCAAAAACGCAAGGGTGCTAAGGCACAGGTTTTCTAGGCTGCTTGTATTGCATGGCTGAAGTGTTCATTTGTACTTATGCTTGTATGCTATACATTGCACTGTACGGTCGCTACTCTTGGCTATATTCTCCTAGAGGGCTGGACAACAGCAGCAAAAAAGCATGGGTGCCAAGGCACAGGCTTTATAGGCTGCTTGTACTGCATGTGCTGAAGTGTTCATTTGTATATATGCTTGTATGCTATGCATTGCACTGTACGGTCGCTACTCTGGGCTATATTCTCCTAGATGGCTGGACAACAGCAGCAAAAAGCATGGGTGCCAAGGCACAGGCTTTATAGGCTGCTTGTATTGCATGTGCTGAAGTGTTTATGCTTGTATGCTATACATTGCATAGATGACTAGAATACAGCAGCAAAAAAGCAACACAGGCTTTCTATGCTGCTTTTCCTGCATGTGATACTGTTCCACCGGCAGGTTCCACTGACCCCCATTGTGTGCAATGCTCCCCTGTAGCACTTGGTCAGCCGGGGTCTCTACTAGAGGTGGCCAAAGGAACCACCTGTGAACCCTGTCCAGGGACAGGGACGGAGTTGCAGTTTCGGCTGATAGATTGTCATGGGATGGAGACTTTGCAGTCCAGACAGGCCATGGGCAATCTTGATTAATGCTCCCTGGCCACCCTCATTTGGAACGTACTCAGTGCTCCGGGGGGGTCCCAGGCATTCCAGGGTGAAGGCTCTGACACGGACGGCAGTCCCAGACAGCCTAAGCTAGCTCGCTGGGTGCGGCACTCGGCTTCATCACTGGTCAGGGTCCCAGCAGGACGACTCTCTGTATGATGAGGCAGACGTAGCTGATCAGGGCTTTGGTCCTGACACCGCTCTCAATCCGGATACACCGGATGGTGACGCCATAGTGAATGATCTTATAGCGTCCATCAATGGAATGTTGCATATTTCTCCCTCAGCTCCCCCAGTGGAGGAGTCAGCTTCACAGCAGGAGAAATCCTTTTTCAGTACTCATGCGTAGATTGAGTACTTTTTCTGGCCACGCTGACTTCAGAGGCGCAGTTCAGAAACACCACGCTTACCAGATAAACGTTTTCTCCAAACGTATTAAGGATGCACGTTATCCCTTTACCCTGACGTGGTAAAGCACTGGACCCAGGGTCCAAAGGTGGATCCCCCAATCTCCAGGCTTGCGGCTAGATCCATAGTTGCAGTGGAGATGGGAATTCACTTAAAGATGCCATTGACAGACAGATAGACCTCTGGTTGAAATCTGTCTGTGTAGCTATCAGCGTGTCGGTTGCTCCGGCATTCGCAGCCGTATGGGCACTCTAACCTATTTCAGCTGGTCTTGCGCAGCTGGTCTTGAGCACATGTACATCTGTGCCGCAGGTGGTGTCCTTAACCTCGCAATGTCTGCATTGCGACTTACCCTAGTAATGCTGTCCTGGGGGGACAGTCGAGGTTGGTCCTTCCCAGGCTCGGGCAAGTCCCAATTGTCCCCGTCTAAAAGGGCCCAAAAGGCTCAGAGGGGCTCAGATTCCGGCCGGGCTCATTCACGCCCAAGGAAGGCAGCAGGAGGAACCGCTACCAAGGCGATCTCCTCATGTATTTCAGCTCTCTCTCTCCGCATCCGCGGTTGGTGGCAGAATCTCCCGCTTCTGGGTACATTTAGCTGCCACAGGTCACAGACCGGTGGGTGAGAGACATTGTGTCTCACGTGTACAGGATAGAGCTCTGTTCTCGTCCTCCGGCTCGACTCTTCAGAACTCCCCCCCCCCCCCCCCACCGAGCCGATGCTCTTCTGCAGGCAGAAGGAGTGGTAATCCCTGTTCCCCTTCAGGAACAAGACACGGTTTTTTCCTCCAATCTTATTGGGGTGCCAAAAAAAAAAGGGTGGCTTTTTCCGTTCCGTTCTGGACCTAAAACTGCTCACCAAGCACGTGAAGGCCAGGCGGTTCCGGATGTAACCCTCCGCTCCGTCATTGCCTCAATGTCTCAAGGAGATTTCCTAGCATCAATAGACATCAGGATGCTTATCTCCACGTGCCGATTGCTCCAGAGCACCAGCGTTTGCTACGTTTCGTTATTGAAGACGAGCATCTTCAGTGCGTACCACTGCCCTTCGGTCTGGCGACAGCCCTACGGGTTTTCACCAAGTTCAGGGCAGCAGTGGGAGCAGTCCTGCACTCTCAGGGTCACTCTGTGATCCTTACTGGACGATCCACTTGTCAAGGCACCCTCTCAAGAGGCATGCCGACACAGCCTGAACGTGGCGCTGGAGACTCTCCAGAGTTTCGGGTGGATCATCAACTTTTCAAGGTTACATCGGGCACCGACCCAATCGCTGACATATCTGGGCATGGAGTTTCACACTCCCTCAGCGATAGTGAAGCTTCCGCTGGACAAGCAGCGTTCACTACAGTCGGGGGTGCAGTCTCTCCTTCAAGGCCAGTCACACCCCTTAAGACGCCTCATGCAGAGGCAGTCACTTTCGCGCAGTTTCATCTGCGTCCACTTCAATGGGACATGCTTTGCCAATGGGTTGGGGAGTCGACGTCCCTAGAAAGGAACGTTTCCCTTCTCAGACGGTCAAGGACTCTCTTCAGAGGAGTCCATCCTTCAGATCAATGTTCTGGAAATCTGGGCAGTGCATCTTGCCCTGCAAGCCAGTTATTGGCTTTCCTCCTTCTTGCTTTTGCACTAAAACTGGTGAGCCAGTGATCCCACTGGGGGTGTATAGCCAGAAGGGGAGGGGCCTTACACTTTTTAGTGTAATGCTTTGTGTGGCCTCCGGAGGCAGTAGCTATACACCCAATCGTCTGGGTCTCCCAATAGGAGCTAGAAGAAAAGGAATTTACGGTAAGTAACAAAATTCCCTTCTTTTCTGTCCGCTCCCCCCTGCTCCAAGGCCGCCGCCTTCTCTCAGGCCGTGGCATCCTTGCAGGCCAACGGAGTAATTGTACCGGTTCCCGCCCGGGAACGGTTCAGAGGTTTCTACTCAAACCTCTTCCTAGTCCCCAAGAAGGACGGTTCCTTCCGGCCCATCCTGGATCTCAAGCTTCTCAACAAGCATGTTCAGGTGCGGCGCTTTCGCATGGAATCTCTGAGATCGGTCATTGCTTCAATGACCCAAGGAGATTTTCTAGCATCCATCGACATCAGAGATGCCTATCTGCATGTGCCTATTGCGGTTTCACACCAGCGTTGGCTACGCTTTGCAATCGGAGAGGAACATTTCCAATTCGTGGCTCTCCCCTTCAGGTTGGCCACGGCCCCTTTTGTTTTCACCAAGGTCATGGCAGCAGTGGTTGCGGTCCTGCATCTCCAGGTGTTGGCAGTGATTCCTTACCTGGACGACCTTCTTGTCAAGGCCCCATCCAGTGCAGACTGCCAGCGGAGTGTCTCGATCGCTCTCGCCACGCTTGTTCAATTCGGGTGGCTTGTCAATCTGACCAAGTCCACTCTGACCCCGACCCAGGAACTCACGTACCTAGGGATGCAATTCGAGACTCTGCCGGCACTTGTGAAGCTGCCCTTAGTCAAACAGCAGTCCCTTCATCTGGCGGTGCGCTCTCTGTTGCAGCCCCGCCGTCATTCCATCAGGCACCTCATGCAGGTGCTGGGTCAGATGGTGGCGTCAATGGAAGCGGTTCCCTTTGCCCAGTTCCATCTGCGTCCCCTGCAGTTGGACATTCTCTGCTGTTGGGACAAGTGGATCTCTTCCTTGCACAGGCTAGTGGCCCTGTCGCCTCAGACCAGGAGCTCTCTTTCGTGGTGGCTTCGGCCCCTATCTCTGTCACAGGGCCGCTCCTTCCTGACTCCGTCCTGGGTGATCCTCACCACGGATGCCAGTCTCTCCGGCTGGGGAGCAGTATTTCTCCACCACCGAGAACAGGGCACTTGGACTCCGTCCGAATCTGCCCTCTCGATCAATGTGCTGGAAATCAGGGCTGTTCTTCTAGCTCTCGTAGCCTTTCACCACCTGTTGGCGGGCAAGCACATTCGAGTCCAGTCGGACAACGCGACAGCGGTTGCCTACATCAATCACCAGGGCGGGACTCACAGCCGCCTGGCGATGTTGGAGGTTCAACGAATCCTTCAGTGGACGGAGGACTCCAAGTCCACCATATCCGCAGTCCACATCCCAAGCGTAGAAAACTGGGAGGCCGATTATCTCAGCCGTCAAACCGTGGACAGCGGCGAGTGGGCCCTGCATCCGGCAGTGTTCAGGTCAATCTGCCGCAAGTGGGGCACTCCGGAAGTGGATCTAATGGCATCCCGGCACAACAACAAGGTCCCGGTTTACGTGGCTCGCTCCCACGATCCTCAGGCCTTCGCAGCGGACGCACTGGTTCAAGATTGGTCTCAGTTCCGTCTGGCCTATGTGTTTCCCCCTCTAGCTCTCTTGCCCAGGGTTCTGCGCAAGATCAGAATGGAGGGCCGTCGGGTCATAATCATTGCTCCCGACTGGCCCAGGCGAGCTTGGTACCCAGATCTGCTCCGTCTGTCCGTCGAAATGCCGTGGCATCTCCCGGACCGCCCAGACCTTCTCTCTCAAGGTCCGTTTTTCCGCCAGAATTCTGCGGCTCTCAAATTGACGGCGTGGCTCTTGAGTCCTGGATCCTGACGGCTTCAGGCATTCCTTCTGAGGTCATCTCCACTATGACTCAGGCTCGGAAGTCTTCCTCGGCCAAGATTTACCACAGGACTTGGAAGATTTTCCTGTCCTGGTGTCGCTCTTCCGGCCATGCTCCTTGGCCGTTCTCCTTGCCGACCATCCTGTCCTTTCTACAGTCCGGTCTGCAGCTAGGACTGTCCCTCAATTCCCTCAAGGGACAGGTGTCGGCTCTGTCGGTATTATTCCAGCGGCGTATCACCCGACTGGCTCAGGTGCGCACCTTCATGCAGGGCGCATCTCACATCATTCCTCCTTACCGGCGGCCTTTGGATCCCTGGGATCTTAATCTGGTCCTCACGGCCTTACAGAAACCCCCCTTTGAGCCTCTTAGGGAGGTTCCCTTGTTTAGACTTTCTCAGAAAGTGGTTTTTCTAGTAGCCATAACTTCTCTCCGGAGAGTCTCTGATTTGGCTGCGCTCTCTTCAGAGTCACCTTTCTTGGTGTTTCACCAAGACAAGGTGGTTCTCCGTCCGACTCCGGATTTTCTCCCTAAGGTGGTGTCTTCTTTCCACCTTAACCAGGACATTTCATTGCCTTCCCTTTGTCCGGCCCCTGTGCATCGCTTTGAGAAGGCGTTGCATACCTTGGATTTGGTGCGGGCGCTCCGGATTTATGTGTCACGCACCGCCGCTTTTAGGTGGTGCACCTCACTTTTTGTGCTAACCACGGGTCAGCGCAAGGGTCTCTTGGCTTCTAAACCGACCCTAGCTCGTTGGATTAGGTCGGCCATCTCTGATGCCTACCAGTGTTCTCAGGTGCCTCCACCGCCGGGGATTAAGGCGCACTCGACCAGAGCTGTCGGTGCCTCCTGGGCTTTCAGGCACCAGGCAACGGCTCAGCAGGTTTGTCAGGCTGCCACTTGGTCTAGTCTGCACACCTTTTCGAAGCACTACCAAGTGCATGCTCATGCTTCGGCAGATGCGAGCTTGGGCAGACGCATCCTTCAGGCGGCTGTCGCCCATTTGTGAAGTTAGGTTTTGCCTACTTCTCAGTTTTGTTTATTTCCCACCCATGGACTGCTTTGAGACGTCCCATGGTCTGGGTCTCCCATAAGGAACGATGAAGAAAAAGAGAATTTTGTTTACTTACCGTAAATTCTTTTTCTTAGAGTTCCGACATGGGAGACCCAGCACCCTCCCTATTGCCTGTTGGCAGTTTTCTTGTTCCGTGTGTTTCACCGGCTGTTGTTGTAGACAGAGGTTCCGTTTTTTTCCGAGTTTTACTCTATCTCTACTTATGGGTGGATGTCCTCCTTCAGCTTTTGCACTGAACTGGTTAGATTGTCATCCAGGGGGTGTATATAGCCCGGAGGGAGGAGCTACACGTTTTGAGTGTAGTACTTTGTGTGTCCTCCGGAGGCAGTAGCTATACACCCATGGTCTGGGTCTCCCATGTCGGAACTATAAGAAAAAGAATTTACGGTAAGTAAACAAAATTCTCTTTGTTGGTGTGATGCCTCAGGTCGGTTCGAGTTTCTAGAAACCAAACATGAATAGGTTTATTTGTATCTAAAGGGTTAAAAAAATTCACAAGGTTGTCTAAAAAAAAAAAAATGGCACACATTTTGCGCCATTTTCAGAAACCCGTAGCGGTCTCATTTTTCGGGATCTATGGCAGTGACCACTTATTTTTTGCATCTCGAGGTGACTTTTTTAATGGTACCATTTTTGTGCAGATGCTACATTTTGATTGCCTGTTATTGCATTTTGCGCAAAATTTGTGGCGACCAAAAAACGTAATTTTGGCGTTTGGAATTTTTTTGCTGCTACGCCGTTTACTATTCCGGATAATTGATTTTATATTTTGATAGATCTGGCATTTCTGAATGCAGCGATACCAAATATGTGCATATTTTTTATTTTTTTAACCCTTTAATTTTCAATGGGGTGAAAGGGTGGTGATTTGAACTTTTAGGTGTTATTTTTTTTTTTTAAACTTTTTTTAAGTTTTTTTTTTTTTTTTTGTTTAAATTTTCCTAGTCCCCCTAGGGGGCTATAGCGATCAGTAATCTGATCACTCTGCCATATCTCCAGATCTCAGCTACACAGCTGAGAACTGCAGATATGGTGCTTTACTTTCAATGCCGGCTATATTCCGGCATTGAGAGGAGGTGACTCATGTTGGCTACAGGCGTCATCACATGACCCTGTGCTACCGCGGCAACCACCGAAAGTCACTTGATCATGTCACGTGACTATCCATGGGGGCGGGGTAAGTCATTGTAATGGCTTCGCACATATACTTCTCGTTGCCAGATTTTGGCAGCGAGATGTAAGGGGTTAATAGTCGCGGGTGGAAGCGATTCCACTCGCGACTAGCAGGCACACATGTCAGCTGTAGTACGTCCATGACGTACCCAGTACATCTTGGGTCGTTAAGGGTTTAATGGTTCATTGTTTTTAAATTACCCTATTCTGCACACTGTGTTCTCAGAAAAAAATCTATATAAGTAATAAAGCATTAGAATTTGATCCACTTGGATGAGATATGTGAATTATTAATAGTCGACTATGAGTTAGTGTAGATATTTCAGTTCACCTATAGTAACAAGTGGGATGCCGTGGGATCCTCCAGCTACGACCCCAGATTAACTGAGTGACGTTACCGCTCATCGCTGCTGCTCAGTCTCTCTCTGCCCAAAGCCCATAGCATGTGGACATGTTCTGTGGCCATGTGCTGACTTCTGTATGTAGCCTACCCGGAATCGTTCTGGGACCTATTGTGGATTACGTCGGAACTGGGTGTTTGGGGTTATTAAAGGGGCAAAAGAGAGTGTGTTGGGTTTTTTTTTGTATTGAATTTAAAATACAGTGGAACCTCGGTTTACGAGTAACCCAGTTTGCGAGTATTTCACTTTAACGAGCAAAGCTTGCTGTAAATTTATAACTCCGTTTACGAGCAAGCTTTGCCATACGAGCAAATACTCAACGCACACACTTCCGGTTCCGTACTTTCACTGCGCTCTGACCCGCTTTTGCAGTCCGCACAAACACACAATTATTATGCTCACCTTACCTTCCGTTCCATCGCCGGCCTCACGGTTCTTGTAGTTCGCCGCTGCAGGATGTGTATCTGGTAACCATCACGACGAGGGAGGAACTTCCGCTGTCAGCCGCTACTCAAAGGCAGTGCGCTGACCAATCAGAGGCAAGCGGGTCCTGCCTTTGACGTCAGCGCTCTGGCAGCGGAAGTTCCGGCATCGGTCACGATGGTTACCCGATACACATCCTGTACCGGCGAACTGCAAGAACCAGGAGACCGGCGATGGAACGGAAGATAAGGTGAGAATAATGTGTGCGTGTGTGTGTGTGTATATGTGTGGAATGGCACAATAGGGGACCAGGATGGGACATTGAACTGTCAAGGGAGGAATTTGCGTTGAAGACTGCTAATGGAGTCCTCATTTGGGATATCCAGAGACGATGCCAAATTAACTGTGTATCGGTGCCAATATATATATATATCAATGTATATAAGACAAAGAACACAGACATGCTCTCTTTTCAGCCAGCATCACCAACTGAACTGGTTTAATAAGATAGATCCAATTATACCGTAAGCATGAATAACCTTGAAGCTAACAAGGAGTTCTTTTCACTCCCCATTTTCTTACTTCACATTCCCTGCCTCCCGTACATTCCTTCTATGTGAACATTACTGATAACACTTCTTACAGCTTCACATTCTGGCTTCATCTTTGGTTAACTCCTTCATGATTATACAACTTTAAATTATACTATAGGTCTGTGCAATGGCTACATAGACAGACAGATAATTTTGCATCTAAATCTACATTTTGATTATTTACATATACAGATATTCTTATTACGTTTAAACAAACATACTACAGCTCAGGTGACCTCCACAGTCCCCCCTTAATAAAATATCTGTGAATATTATTAACCTTAAATTTAGAAATTTTCCCCATTTAGATATATTTTATTATTTGGGACTTTAATTATATCCATATCTATATATGTGGGCTTTCTATGGGATTGTTGTTTAATTTAACACTATAGGCTTTAGCTCCCCCCTTAAATACTTATTTCTATTTATTAAACTTAACTCTATGATTTATAGGGGCTATTAGAATTGGCATTATTATCTTGATTAAGAAAATTAGCACATAATTAAAAAACAAAAAAAACAAAAGGACATTTGTAAATTGGAAATTGTCCATGGTTCTTCTTTCCGGATATGAAACAAAAAGGAGGATGCTTAGTCAGTGCAAGTCCACTTAGGGCCACTTTGTGAACCTGAATAATCTGCTCTTGATAAAAAAAAAAACCAACAAAACATGATGAGGCTTCATGTATACAGTTTGTGGCGCAGACTTGGAAAAACCTTCTGGGATAATGGGTAGAATAGCGGCCGCTTTCTGCTTCGGTTGTGTCGGGTCCATTGGTTTCTGAGATGTGACGTCAACTCGCATGTCATTACCAGTGCTCAGCAGACTAGGCCGGAGAGACATCAGCCTGATGGGATAGGCTCTTCCAAAACTTTTCCCGAGATGAGAGAATCCATAGCTAGTATTTTATATTAAGGAAAAACACTGAAATTAGTAGGAGACTAAAGCTTTTGTAAATGGTTAGATTACATTAACCAAACCACATTTTTGGGTCTATGAAATGGCTGAATTAAGTAGTTTAGATTGCTCAATTCGTACCCTCAACAGTCCCCCCTTGACTTACTTCTGCCATTTCCAAATACTAAGGGTACCGTGTTCCCTTAGGAAAAGAGGAAGAAAGATCTATTGGGAAATCCTGCCTGACTGAACGTTGAGGCATGGGTGGAGAGGGGAATGGGATTTCTTCACCGGTTTGAGACCAAGGACCCCTAGGCTAGTCCTCACCCTTTGTAGTTGGACTTTCCCATGTCTCAAGGTTCTCGAAGTCCTCTCTTCTAACTGTTTCGGCAATGATGGTTTGGGACTGTACAGGTTTTTTTTGTAAAGGATAAATATAAGCAGGACGCTCAGTGCAGCTCCGGTGGATCGACCCTTCTGCAATGCGGGGCGTGAATCCATGTTGTCCTGCCGTTGAGCTTTATCAAAATTTCTGTGTCCTTTTAGGATTAATTAGTCTCCTGACCGAAAACCGTATATTACTAACTCTGATTTAGGATCTGGAATAAGAAAATTACACTTGTTTCATTTCCCTAATTAGTCAATCATATGAAGATTGGTCTAGCGCAAAGCACGTATAAAGAAAAACATTTTACATTGGAACCTGTTTATTACTAAAGAGAAACACAACACACACTAAAGAGAAATATAACACGCATTAATTTACAACTTATCAGTTTTTGTTTTTTTTTTCTTTTTTATTATTTATTGCATTATGTGGATTTTCAGCAATGACGTCGTTTTCTGCACTGGAAAGCCTCTGACCAGACCTGGAAAGAAATCTACACAACATGCACAGACTTGCATACAACGTGCTCATGATATACATCTATAATCAGTTTGCAGTCTCTAAGAATGGGTAGAGCAGGTGCAGGGTGTTTCTATGGACTCTTTACAGTTTTTCCTCATTGTTTTAAGAACGTGTTTCACAAGACCGGGTGAGTTTGCCTACCTGGGCACTGAACCCTGGCGCCACCAAAGCGCACACTGATATCCAACTGTCACAGATGTTAGTCCATGTTACTTGGGCCATCATTAAGAAGAGATCTCATGGCAGAGAAAGCTTACCGCCCTTCATCCACAGACCTTCCTCAGTCAGCCGGCTCCCTGCGTCTCGCACTCCACTCCTTATTGGTTCACTTGATCCTGTAGGGATTTAAGAACACAAGGAGTGACAGAAGTCGCTGACGTGACCGGTGTCACCGAGGCATGGTCTTTATGCATGGTAAAGGACTCATCAACTCTAGGCCCGTTCACTGCTTCTTGGTCAGCTGCACTTGTGCGGGGACCTCCATCCGATTCCATCAGCTCAGATCTAGACTTTCTTTTCAGCGTACCTAGCTTATTTGACAACAGGAAAGATCTACATCTTGCATACATTTTGACTATCTTGCCTACTTCTGCTCCACCCATCTAGAGAGGCACTTACGTCACTTCCTTCCGTACCGATAGGAGGGGAGAGAGTGGCCTAAATTTAGACTACCTCATGTTGTGTAAACTGTGACATATCCAGTGCAGAATCGACCACCATCTGGTTTCATCTATAAAAACAAAGACTAAAAGAAATATAGATTAGATCATTCCTATAACAGATATATATTCCTACATTCATAATAAACCAATAAACATGACATAACTGTTGCAAAAGAAAGGCCAGCTTTAAAGCCTGCTTTAAAGCCTATCCAAAATATCTGCTGCTGGAAAAATGCAATAGATATCTACTTCCTCCCTTTTTATATACTACTTTGGCAAAATATATAGATCCATAACAGTAAACAATATGATTAACCAACAAATAAATATAACTTATACTCTACTGGGAAATTTTGAAACCTTACAACAGGGTTCATAGATGTTCTGTATCTACAAAAGAAAAGGAAAGTAATCAATATTTGCATTGTGTATGCAAAAATAATACAAAACAAAAACATAACCATAAAAACAAAAAAACCCTAATTTGTATATTTTAAAAAATATACTTTTCCCTGCAAAATTAATTAAATTATTTAAATAGCAGCAGAATACTATTGATAATCTCCTATGAAATTTTAAACTCTAAGGATTAAACAAAATCCCCTCCACCAGCCGGAAAAAGCACTTGTTAGTACATAAGACAGAAAGAGCTTTGTAAATCTGCTGAAACTACTATTTGTTTTTTTTTTACTTTTCTCTACTTCCTTATTTTTTTTA